>NC_054467.1:208303157-208616930 GCF_017639515.1 Carcharodon carcharias
ATAGCTGCTTCAGAGAAGGCAGTTCACATGACCGCAAATGTGACCTCTGCCTCCCCATTGGGGGTTGCGCCCCACAATTTGTGAATCCCTCCAATAGGTAATATTTTCTGGTCTCACTGTTGAGTCAGCAATATCAAAACACTGTGGGTTTATCTCTAACACAGATGGTTGATGCTGTCAGATCTTTACAGGTATGATCTCATTTAATATTCTCAATGAGCTTCCATGATGGGTTGGGGCTGTAGATTGGAGTCCACTGGCTGTGGGAGGTAGGCAATACTAGACAGCTGCAAAAAATAGGAAGCAGGCAAAGTTTGTTTCAGAAATGTCCCATGCACAAAGAAACACCCTCTGCAACTGCAGCACTGCTACAAGGTGAGTAAAAGTGAATGTTGTTGTCCTTTTGGTACCGTAAGACATGGCTGCTCCAGGTGAGCTGTCCCAAAGGTGTGGGAGGAGCTGTCATAAACTTAAAGATCAGATTTGGAAAATGTTTGGCAGAAAATCTGCCAAGGTAAGATTACCGACAGACACTGAAACAGACAAGACAGGTGGGCAAAGAATACATTCCTCAATCTCTTTTGCATCTTAGCTGAAGTTGCATACAAAGCACTCACATACTCTACAGTTCTTTCATGGCTTCACATGCTGAAATATACTGCAACAGGGCAAACTTTCTCATTGCAAATTTAAACTGGAATTATTGCCATCTGATAAGGTAAACTACTGAAGCAAGTTTCCAATAAAATCTTGCCGAATGTTGCATATACATTTAGGCAAACATATGCTGGAATGCAGTATGGGTATTTGGGTGTCACTTTGTTACTCAAACTTTCAACATTACAATATTTTATCTCGCCTTGCAGGAAATGTGACACATCACAAGGCCTGTATGGGAGAAGGATAACATAGCTTCAAGCCTTTAAGCCCTATGCAAATTTTAGGCCTGGAAGAGAGCATAGGAGCAGGATGAGCCCTTGAGCCTGTTCCACCATTCAGTTAGGTCATGATCTGTATCTGCATCTCAACTCAATTGACCCACCTTGGTTCCACATTCCTTAAAAACCTTTCCTAAAACAATCTTAGTTTTGATATTTTCAATTGACCTAGCATCAACAGCTTTATGGGGGGAGAATTCCAGATTTCCACTACCCTCTGTTTGCTGAAGTGCTCACTGACATTACCCACTGAATGGTCTAGTTCCAGTTTTGAAGTGATGCTTCCTAGTTCTGGCCAGAGGATTTTTTTCTCTCTATCTACCCCATCAAATTCTTCAGTCTTCTTAAACACCTCAAAAAGATCAACTCTTAATCTTCTATACTGAGTTACAGTGAAAGGTTAGAAGGAATGGCTGATGCTCCTATGTTCTCCTATTCACTTACATATGCTGCAATACCTAACCATGGCACATATTAACCATATAAGCATTGTTTGAAGAGAGTACCTTGCAGCTAACATTCTAACATATGTTCCTCATCTGTTACTGTAGGCTTTCCCAACAACCAGTCCATTGAAGACAATGGAAAGGAAATCGGGTGGGCATATAACAGGCTACTGCTGTGTTATCCCCCATTTGCTTAAAGTTATTATTCTCATAGACTAAAGGTTATCAGTATAAGAATCGAGGGGCCTTTAAAGGAAAAGTTTTCACACATGTATTTATCATAAAAGCTAGTGAAGCAGAGACTGTAACACCATTTAAAAGTGAACTGAATATTACTTGATTAGAAAAGGGCAGGAAATTGGGGTTAGAGTAGTTGGCTATATATCTCCATGGCATGACTGGTCAAATAACTTTTTTTTGTATAACATTTTCTGTGATTCCAGAAGGAAGTTTATTTTTTTAAAATGTAACTAGCCGTCTTTGAGCAGTGAAACATAATAACAAAACCCTCTGACCCTCTACTTTTCCTCAGATAGTTCTGCGGTTCCAAATGTTTATCCTGGATTGGAAGACAGCAGCCACATTACATTGTTTTTCAAAGTATTCTTTAAATATGTTTTGTAACAGTTAACCACAGATCACAGTATGCTCTGTAGTTTGTTAAACCTCCATTTAAAGTTCAACATGGCCACCATGGTAGCAGGCTCAAAGGCTGTGAATTCAGAGTATTTCAACGTATCTTTGTTTTTGTGCCTGCAGTTCTCGCTTATGAACTTTTCATCTTCGGGCAGAAACCCACATCGAGCAGAGTTTCTACAGGCCATGGCAACACTCCAGCAACCCAATCAAGCAGCCATTCTTCACATATGAATCAAGAGAGCCAGAGTAATTAAATTTGGGGGGGCCATCAAACCACACTCAACCTGGTCTTCAGTTAACGTTCACAAACACTTACAGCTCCAGCAGGGGCTATTGGCCAGCCATCAAAAATGTAATCGTCTTACTAACCTAAACCCAGATTAATAATCAAACTCCTCACACCATGCAGTGCACCTACCCACTGAGGCGGGGAAATAATGGCCTGAATTCAAAGTACTTTTCTGCAGCATAATGGTTAACTAGAAGCAATTACAAGGCAGTAATCTCATTGAGGGGTTCAAGCAAGGTCATGAATATTACAGCAAAGCTCAAGTGGTTTTGAACCACTGTAGGAAAGCAGCTGGAATAATTGAAATTGAAGCAGAGTTGAAAAGTTGCAAGCATTAATTGTATTAATATTGCATCTTAATTGTTCCCATGCAGACAGTATGAACGTGCTCCTTCATTTATATCAGAAACTGAATGGCATTTATATGGAATATCATATGATAAATGTTAGATCACCAACAAAATAGTAAAATGAAACTTGGAGCTGACAACAGAAAGAACAATGCAATCTGGAGGCTTTGCCATGACTGAAATCGCCAAGTCAGTGAAAAAATAAGTTTTCTTGATATTTAAGTTCTAGTGCCAAAATCTTTGAATCCAGACGCCAATGGTACAATGTAAAATACATCGGCATAATTTTAGATCAGTTGTAAACAGAGCAACTGTGGTCAGAAAATAGTTTCAGACAATTATCGGTCGGTGTTCCAGCTGGTGCCATCTTGCAAGGGTCCTTTCAATGGGTGGCTGGATGGCCTGTTTGTTTGTAGCAGCAGGATCTCTTAGCATGTAAATCCCAACAGCAGTTTAGAGGAACAAATATTGCACATTGGTAAGCCACAGACTTGGGCCTGGATTTCCATGGATCTAAAATGGCGCTGGTAACCTGGATCCAGAATTCCTGTCCCCATTTCTGACAGATACTATTTTACCCAGTAGGGAGACAGGTCTCATTTTTGCTGCAGCAAGGGCCTTATACCATAATCTGTGGGTTACAAATTTTTAGAGTAGACCTAAATGTTCATAGGGCAGAGAAGGTTCATGGAACTGTCAAGCTATTTAAATAGCCTGCCCTTCAAAAATTGAAAAATACCAATTTGCTTGTGTCTGTGAGTTGAAACACATCTGTGCTTTCAGTTTCAACAGCTGTTTGTTGACATAATCCTAAGTGCTATCATTATAGCATTGTTACTGCTTGACAGCTTCCACAACTTAGCACATTTTTATTTTGTCGCAAGAGGTGAGCGTTGCCAGCTAGGCCAGCATTTGTTGCCCAATCCCTAACTGATCTTGAGTAAGTGGTGGTGAGCTGCCTTCTTGAGCCACTGCAGGTCATGTGGTGTAGGTACACCCACAGTACTGACGGAGGCAGTTTCAGGATTTTGATTCAGTGACAGTGAAGGAATGGCAATAAAGTTCCAAGTCATGATTGTGGTGGCTTGGAGGGGAACTTTCAGATGGTGGTGCTCCCATGCATCTACTGCCCTTGCCCTTCTAGGTGGTAGAGAACACGGGCTTGGAATCTGCTGTTGAAGGAGCAGTGGTGAGTTGCTAAAATGCATCTTGTAGATGATGCACTGTGGCATTCAGAAGGGAATTAGATCCCCTTGTTTACAATTCCTTCCTTGTCCCTCCATATTACAGAATCACAGAATTTTAATGGCACAGAAGGAGGCCATTTTGCCCATCATGTCTGCATCTTCTCTCCAAATGAGCATTATGACTAGTGCCTTTGCCCTGCCTTTTCCCTCTACTCCTGCACATTTGCCAGGATCTTCCCCTCGGTGATTTGGGGGCCAGGCCCGCTCGCCGAAGGGAAAATGATGCGAAATGACGTCGGGAGGAATTCCCAATGTCATCCTGGTCCCTTTAAATTTTTAGGAAGGTGGGCGGACTGCGAAATCAGCTGTCTGCCTGCTGACCTTTCAATGACAGGCCATTGACAGGGTAATTAAAGTAATTAAAGACCTGCCCGGCCAACCTTAAGGCTGGCGGGCAGGCCAGGAGCCCCAGCGGGCTCCGGATAATACATGAAACTTCATCCACTGGTGGGATGAAGTTTCATGTCCGTTTTGTAAAAAAGTAATAAAGTTTATGTGTTTTTTATTATCAGGTCCCATCTTGCGTGACATTGTCACATGAGGGGGACATGTTAATAATTGTTTTAATGTTTCTATTTTTATACTTAACTTTCCTGTCACAAATCTCCCTGAGGCAGCACTTTGCCTCAGGGAGAAGTGCACTCTTTCGCTCATGTCAGGGATGCCGCTGGCTGTGCCTTAATTGGCCCACCCACTTAAAATGGCGGCGGGCCCCGTTTCAGTGGCGGGGGTCGGCTGGCTGCCCATTGCCAAGTCAATGGGGCCCGCATGCCATCCAAGGGCAAGATTCTGCCCATTGTTTCTATTCAAATAATCATCTAATGCCCTCTTAATTACCTCGATTGAACTTGCCTCCATCATACTCTCAGGCTATGCATTCCAGAACCGAACCACTTGTTGTGTAAAGTTTTCTCTAATGTCACATTTGCTTCTTTTGCAAATCACTCTAAATCAGTGACCTCTTGTTCTTGATCCTTTTATGAGCGGTAATAGCTTCTCCCCATCATGATTTAGAAATTCAACATAACCTCCCTGTGCTTGTGCTCTCTGCCCCTATTAATAAAGCCCAAGATACTAGATGTTTTATTAACTGCTCTCTCCAGCTGTCCTGCTATCTTCAATGATCTATGCACATATACACCCAAGTCTTTCTGCTCCTGCACCCACTTCAAAATTTCACCCCTTATTTTATATTGTCTGTCCATGTTCTTGCTACCAAAATGCATCACCTCACACTTCTCCGCATTGAACCTCATCTGGCACTTATCTGCTCACTCCACCAACTTGTCTATGTACTTTTGAAGTTCTTGCCTGTCCTCCTCACAGTTTATAACACTACCAAGTTTTGTATCATCGCAAACTTTGAAAGTGTCCCCTGCACACCAAGATCTAGAATCTTGCCCACCACTGAAGTTAAACTGACTGGCCTGTATCTGCTGGGCTTATCCTTACAACCTTTTTTTAACAAGGGTGTAATGTTTGCAATTCTCCAGTCCTCTGGCACTACCCTTGAGTCTAGGGAAGACTGAAAAATTATGGCTCGTGCCCCTGCAATTTCTAGTCTCACTTCCTTCAATATCCTTGGATGTATCTCATCCAGTTCCAATGCCTTGTCAACTTTAAGTACTGACAGTCAATTCACACTTCCTCCTTATCAATTTTGAACCCTTCTAGTGACAGAGTTTCCTCGTCTGCCCTCATGGCCTGGATAGCATCTACCTTCTTGGTAAAGATGGATGCAAAGTATTCACTTAATACCTTGACCGTGGTCCCTTTGTCCATGTGTAAATTCCCTTTTAGGTCCCTAATTGGCCCTACTCCTCCTTTTACCACACTTAACTATTTATATGCCTGTGGAAGACTTTGGGATTCCCCTTTATGTTGGCTGCCAGTCTTTTCTCATAATCCCTCTTCACTTCTTTAATATGCTTTTTCACCTGAACCTTCTGTATTCCTCTTGCTTCTCAATTGTATTTTCTACCTAACACCTGTCATAAGCACCCTTTTTTTTCTTTATATTAATTTCAATCTCATTTTTCATCGAGGAAGTTCTGGATTTGTTTGCCCCAACTTTTCTTTCAATGGAATATATCTTTACTGTGCTCAAACCAATTCTTTTTTTGAAGGTAGCCCATTGTTCAGCTATAATTTTTCCTGTCAATCTTTCATTCCAGTCTATCTCATCCAATTAACTATTCTTACTCTGAATTGCCTATCGTCCTTTTCTATCATCATCCTAAAATGTACTATACAATGATCACTGTCTCTTAACACTTGATCTACTTGGCACACCTCATTTTCAAGAACCTGGTCCAACAGTGCATCTTTTCTTGTTGGGTTGGACTCACTACTGTAGAAAATTCTCCTGAACACAATCTAGGAACTTTTGTCCTCTCCACCCTTTACACTACCACTGTCCCAATCCACATTCAGGTAATTAGAATCCCCCATTATAACTACTCTATAATGCCTGCATCTCTCTGTAATTTCCCTGCAAATTTGATCTTCTACATCCTTCTCAATATTTGGCAGTCTACAGACTACACCGAGCAATGTAATTGCACTGTTTTTGTACCTTAGCTCTAGCCAAATTGATTCTGTCTTTGAACCCTCTGGGACATCCTCTTTCTCCAGACCTGCAATGCTCTCCTTAACCTACCACCATACTGCCAGTAAAATGTTGGCATGTCCTAAATCAGATTTGCACCTGCCCACAGGGGGAAATTTCTGGCCTATATTTCAGATTTATTAACTGAATTTAAATTCTACCAGCTGCAGTGGGATTTGAACCCATATCCTTACTGCATTAACCTGGGCCTCTGGGTTACTACTCCAGGGATATTACCACTAATTACCACTATGCCACCATCTCCCCCAGTGGTAGAGCAATTATAATTGCTCCAGTATTGGTGGTTGTGCTTTCAGTTGCCTAGGCCTCAAGCTCTGGAATTCCCTCCCCAACTACTCCAGCACTCTACCTCACTCTCCTCCTTCAAGGTGCTTCTTAAAACAGATCTCTTTGACCAAGCTTTTGGCCATCTGACCTCATATCTCCTTTTGTGGCTCAGTGTCTTATTTTGTTTTATAATATTCGTGGGATGTTTCATTACATTAAGTTAGGAGAAGTTGTACAGGAAAAAGGTGAGGGAGTGGGACCAGCTGAGTGCTCTTACAGAGAGCTAGCATGGACATAACAGACTGAACAGCCTCCTTCTGTTAAATATAAAAACAAAAAACTACGGATACTGGAAATCCAAAACAAAAACAGAATTACCTGGAAAAACTCAGCAGGTCTGGCAGCATCGGCGGAGAAGAAAAGAGTTGACGTTTCGAGTCCTCATGACCCTTCAACAGAACACGTTCTGTTGAAGGGTCATGAGGCCTCCTTCTGTGCTGTAACCATTCCATAATTTTATGATTCTATATTTCAAGATCAAGCCAGAAGCTGGAAATTCTGTGATAAGTAACTTACCTCCCAACTCCCCTAAGTCTGTCCGTAATGTGAAAATCAGGTGAAATTTGGAATACTCTCAACATGCCTGGATGTGTGCAGCTTCAACGACAACAAAAAAACTCAACACCCACCAGGACAAAGCAGTTCACTTGATTGGTACCCATTCCAGCACCTTAACCATGTACTCCCTCCAACACCAGTGTACAATGTCAGCAGTGTGTACACACCATCTACAAGATGCACTGAAGCAACTTGTTAAGGTTCCTTTGACAGTAGCTACCAAACCTGTGATCTCTATCACCTAGATGGGCAAGGGCTGATGATGCATGGAAACCCACCACCTGCAAGTTCCCCTCCAAGCAACACACCATCCCTAACTTGGAACTATGTTGCTGTTCCTTCACTATTGCTGAAACATAATTCTGGAACTCCCTCCTTAACAGCACTGTGAGTGTATTCACATGGCAAGGACTGAAGGAGTCCATCAACTTCTCAAGGGCAATTAGGGATGGGCAATTAAAGCTTGCCTAGCCAAGGATGTCCAAATCCTTTGAACAAATAAAAAAAACTTGAAATACATTTCTGAAGCATGTCCTATCACTTATAAATCAATGTTATCTTTCCTTATGGAATCTGGACTCTTCAAATAAGCACTAATAGGATCCCAAAAATTCCTTCCCCTCTACTGATCATACCTAAATAACTTCCAAGTTCATGTCTCATTCCTATTTGAATTGAGATAATACCATGTAACCTTCAGAAGCCGATTCTTATGGACCTCCTAACAATTTTAATGACAATCCGTTATAATTTGCTCTGATATTTCCTTGAGGGTTCTATTGCCCAAAAAGGGTGACTAATTTCGAGACTTTCTTTGTGGTTTATTGATCTTTGCACAAACCATGAATTCTTGAGCCAAAGTTATTGGATTTTATTTTATTTGCTCATGGGATGTGGCTAGGCCAGCATTTATTGCCCATCCCTAATTGCCCTTGTTCAGAGGTTATTTAAGAGTCAACCACATTGCTGTGAGTCTGGAGTCACATATCGGTCAGGCCAGGTAAGGACAGCAGATTTCCTTCCCTAAAGGACATTAATGAACCAGATGGGTTTTTACAACAATCGGCAATGGTTTCATGGTCATTATCAGAATTTTAATTCCAGATTTTTATTGAATTCAAACGTCACCATCTGCTGTGGTGGGATTCAAACGCAGGTCCCCAGAGCATTACTCCCATATTAGGATGGGTGGGTATGGCATAACCAGTTTATCTGCCCTTAGGCTTATAGATGCCATAAGTTGGCCAATTAAAGGCCAACCATGGGCCTCTTTCCACCTCCGCTGCCATCATACAATGGTTGAGAGAAGGTAGAAGGCTACTTGCCCTACTCAGGGTTAAAGTGGGAAGGAAAGTGAAAGGGAAAAGACGTCATTTTGGGGGTCCTCTGTCACCATCATGGGCACACCCAAGATGCCCACCCCCCTTTGTACCTCACCTTCAGCCTCTTAAACATGAATTCCTCCCCTCCCTAGGGTCCCTGATCCCTCCACGACCAAAAACTCCAGGCATACCTTAAAGTCCAGTATCCATGATCTTCTTCTCGGGACTCCCTTAAGTCCCAGCAATGGCCACGACTGCATTCTGGCACTGCTGGGAATACCCAGCTGTCGGGTTGGCTGTCAGTTCGCAAGGGTGGGACTTCCTGTTCCTGAGGGGTGGAAATCCCTCTCTCACCTTGATAAGGCCACCCCCATTGCTTTATTACCGCGCAGCTGCCCATTTTAAAGTCAGCAAGTTGCCGGCCGACTTTTCCACCAAAGTGGGTGGGGAGGGTGCCCCGTAAAATTCATCCAGTCGTCTAAATGTTGTCCTGGAGCTAAATATTTATTCCACGAGATGAAATCCACAGGGATAGTATAAACTCTGTTTAAACAGCGAACATTTTTGCTTCTGATCATTTTATAATTTATTTTATCTGGAAGGCTATATAAAAGTTTGTAAAAATTAAGAGGTTATTTGTGTTAAATTTAATCAATGTGATAGAAATGATTTCAAATTGAGCAATTAGCTTTTTTTTTATTCATTCACAGGATGTTGGACCGGGGGGGGCCAGCATTTATTGTCCATCCCTAGTTGCCCTTGAGAAGGTGGTGGTGAGCGGCCTTCTTGAACCGCTGCAATCCATGTGGTGTAGGTACACCCACAGTGCTGTTGGGGAGGGAGTTCCAGGATTTTGACCCGACAACAGTGAAGGAACAGTGATATATTTCCAAGTCAGGATGGTGAGTGACTTGGAGGGGAACTTCTAGGAGGTGGTGTTCCCATCTATCTGCTGCCCTTGTCCTTTTAGATGGTAGTGGTCATGCGTTTGGAAGATGCGGAGAAGGAGCTCTGGTGAATTCCCACAGTGCATTTTGTAGATGGTACACATGGCTGCTACTGTGAAGGTATGATTCCATAAGGATGACTGTATCAGGTTGTTTGACTTGTTGCTGAGCTTAAGGCAGCTCTCCCAATTATGGCACTAGCCTCCTGATGTTAGTAAGGAGGACTTTGCAGGGTCGACAGGGCTGAGATTGCCGTTGTTGTTTCCAGTGTCTAGGCCAATGTCGGGTGGTCTGTCTGGATCATTCCTTTTTTTGTGACTTTGTAGCGGTTTATTATAACTGAGTTGCTTGCTAGGCCATTTCAGAGGGTACTTAAGAGTCAACCACATTGCTGTGGGTCTGGAGTCACATATAGGCCAGACCAGTTAAGGACGAAAGATTTCCTTCCCTAAAGGGCATTAGTGAACCAGGTGGGTTTTTACAATCCATGGTCATCATTAGACTTTTAATTCCAGATTTTTATTGAATTCAAATTCCACTATCTGCCCGTGAGTGGGATTCAAACCTGAGTCCTCAGAGCATTACCCATGGTCTCTAGATTACTAGTCCAGCAACATTACCACTACGCCATCACCCCCCACTAATTAATTATAAAACCTTTTCTATTTGTTCCTGTCAAAATAACCAAATGTTTATCACTTTCAAATGTTCTTAGTAAGATTTCCACACAGCTTGACAAACTCAAAGCAAGTCACAAGAGTACAGAACTGCCCCATACTCACAAGTTCAGATCAAGCTCTCTATATTCTGTTCTGCCACCTTTCATTAGCTCCTTCTTAGCTGTGCTGGCTCCTACAAGTCAGTGTAGTCCTCAGCAATGGCAATCTTATTATATTATAATAATAGCTCAGGAAATGTCAGTGTGCACAAAATATTAAAGGCTTTTCAATTTGCTTTGTAGTTTTGCATTTAAAAAAAACTGACACTGAGGAAGTACATTTTCCTCTCTTTGTTAATGTTAGCAAAAATGTTCCTGGAATATAAAAGCTTGCTTTTTCTTTGTGGGATGTGGGTGTCACTGGCTAGGCCAGCATTTATTGCCCAGCCCTTGTTCAAAGGGCATTTAAGAATGAACCACATTGCTGTCAGTCTGGAGTCACATGTAGACCACCAGATTTCCTTCCCTAAAGGACATTAGTGAACTAGATGGGTTTTTACAACAATCATTTCATAGTTATCGTTAGACTTTAAATTCCACCATCTGCCATGGTGGGATTTGAACCCTGGGCCTACTAGTCTAGCCACAATACCACTATGTCATTGCCTCCCCTAACTTTTCCACTAGTGTTAGTGAACTTAGGAAAATATACACCTTGATTCCAGTAGGTTTTAGTTAAAGTAATAAATTTTTAAAAATAGATCTGTGCCCAGGTAGTCACAAGACTGCATTTATATTCTATGCTCAGTTACCAGTCCCTTCGGTAATGGCGCTCAAATATAGCTCAATAGACTTAATGGATAGTAATCTTAAAAATTTGTCTGTGGGATGTAGACATCACAATTATTGCCTACACCTTATGGCACTCAAAGATAACTGCACCACATGGGATTTAATAGTAACTGCAACATGTGGGGGTCAACAGTAGGTATAATGGGCTGGATTTTCATCACCGAGACGGGTAGCGGGAGTCAGGAAAATTCACGGCTCAGCCCACCTGCCTTGGGAGAAAGTGCCCCCAAAGGCAGAATCTTCATTGCCGGGTGCAGGTGAGAGCTGGAGTTGGGCCAGCCGACTCGGGAAAGAAGTTGGTAGCAGCCTGGTGTGGAGACGGGCTGTTTAAAAGGCCTGCCTCAGTGCTGTGGGATTTTGTCTCACTTAAAACAAAAACAGAAAGGCCCTCCGGTCCCCACTCCTCATTCCCGCTCAAACCCACACACTCCCTATGCTGCATCCATGCCACCTCATGCTCCTTCACCCACCCCCCCATGGCCCCTTACGCTCCCTATGCCAAGCTACGGCACTTCCATGCCCATTGACCCACTGTACTCTGTGTAGAACTAATGAATCCAGTAGTGACAGTAGCATGTGTAAAAAAAAAGAAGCTTTAAAAATACAGTCATTAATTCATTACTTTCCGCTATGTTAAAAAAAGTCATTTCACTACAGGACAATAAAAGTGTCAATCATCCAGACCCTTTAAATGATCAATAACAAAAACCACAAGCACTTGAAACCACTTGATCTTGTGTAAATAGGCATTGTAAAATTGATAGCAGAGATCAGAGAGCCAGAGCTGTCAATCAAGCAATGATTTGTCTGGGGCTCAGGTGTTTCAACATGGATTTTTGGGCTCTCAGCCAGGTTTCTATTATTGATTCTTTAAAGGGTCTGGATGCTTGACACTATTTATTGTGGTGAAATTAATTTTTTTAACTTGGTGGAAAGTAATGAATGAATTACTTTTTAAAAGCTTTTTTTAATACATCCCACTGTCACTAAAGGATTCAGTAGTTCTATACAATATATAGCTCATCAATGGGCATGGAAGTGGCATAGATTGGCATTGGGGGCTATGAGGGGTAGGTGGGGGGGGGCATAGCTTAGCAGAGGGAACATGAGGAGCCATGGGGGTTGGTCAAGGGGCATAGCTTGGCATTGGACCTGGGGGGGCGGGGGGTGTGGTGCATGAGAAGGATTGTCTGAACTCATCTTTTAAAAGGTCCCTTCATGCAGACTAGGATTCACGATTCCTCTGAGAGGCTGTGAACCACGACACACCATTAAAAATATGGAGGAGCAAGACATGCCTATATCCACAATGGAGCCGGACAGATCAGGAGTGTCGAGTGCAGGATTTTAACAGGAACCAGCCCGCACCCTTTAAAGACACCCCCAAAAATCAGGCAGCCCAGATATGGGGTTGAGAATCTCGGAATCGGGACCGCCCACTATTTTTAAAGGGCTTCTGGATTATCCCAACTCAGTGCCCAACACGCTAGAACGTGAAATAGCACGTGATGACCTCAGCTGAGCGTCACAATATCATTGTGCAGTCGGGCAAAATTTCACTCGGCAGGTGCGTGCAAGTGTCAGCAGCACGCTCGCCAACAATTAAGAGGCCTATTAAGGCCATTAATTCATTAAGTAACAGAGATTTTCCACTGCCCGTCCAACATTACGGTTAGTGGGCTGGCGAATTGGCCAGGCGCCCTTTGTATTTTTGAGTGAAACTTATGCACGGGCGGGATGAGGTTTCCGATATTAATTTAAAATGTTTAGACATAAATTTTTTATGGGGAGAATTTTCTCCCCATTGGGGAAGTTAGACGGGAGCGGACACGCAGCCAATCACTGCCCGCGATCGGCTGCGCGATGCCATTTTACGCGGGTGGGCCAATTAAGGCCTGCCCAGCTTGACACGCACCCGGAAATGCTGAGCGCTCCCTGTGTGGGCAGGGGGGAGTAGGTTGAGTTGGGCCCTGTGCTTTATCGCAAATGCACGTGAAAGTGCGCAGAAATCTCCCTGAGGCACAGAGCTGCCTCAGGGAGATTGGTTTGAGTTTTAAAAATTTAAATAAAGGAAGAAAAAAATTTTAAGACATGAGCTGAGACATGTCTATGAATTTTAATGAAAAAATTTATTTGAATTATAAATCATTCATAAAACCTCATCTCGCCCATGGATGAGGTTTCACGATAAATGCGAAGGCCACCTAGGCTCTTCACCTGCTCGCCAAACTTGGGATTTGGCGGGAAACTATGTTATGTATTTAAATTGATATCCAAATGGCCTTAATAGGCCTTTGACAGTTCAGCAGGCACGCAGCCGACTCTGATGCGCACGCGTCGGACTGAAAACTGGAATGACACACGGTGACGTCGGGACGTACGCCCGACATCACCGCGCATCACTTTACGCATCAGCAAGAGGGGCCCGCCCCCGCTCGCCAACCCGAAGATTCTGGCCCATGTATATGTTCATGTGAGTGAGTCCTATGTCGGGACATTTTTTTCATACTTTCCACATCTTTACTTTTTATGTTAAAATTCTTCAGCTCCCTGAGGCAGCTCTCTGCCTTCAGGGAGCTTTCACTGCGCACTCCCCTGCGCCGACTTCAGCGCTTGCCCTCTTCCTGCCCGCACCCAGGGAGCGCTGAGCTCCTCAGCGTGCCTTTCAAGATATCTGGCCATTCATTGGCCAGCCAGTATGCAATTGTGGTCGGGGGCCGATTGCGGGCCGTTTCCTGGCTGCTCCTGGGCCTGCCCGCTGTGCCCGCCTGACAATGCAAAAATCCTGCCCTGGCTTTTATTAATTTTTTTCATGCATTTGTGACAACCATCAGACATCCCTATAGCTGGAAGAACCCCTGTGCAAATTCCAGAATATTTATTTCAGTGATGATTCTTTTTTAAATGTGTAGTTATTAGATCTATTTATAGTATCTCTTATATTAAACAATTGCAATATATTCATCTTTACAGTTAATATCCATGATAAAAGCCAATGTACAAAACACACAAAAGTAAAGATAAAATCAGCATGGCACTTTAGCAGAGGTGGCTCTATTCAGTTCACAAGTAATTATCAACAATTAGACAGAGGAACTCAGCCCTCAGTTATAGGCAGACAGATTTCTCATCACCTAAGGCCATTATTGTAATATATCAGAGAATTCTACACTTCCTAGCTTCTCGCTTAATGATTTACAAGTGAGCAGCTTTATCTGCTCCTAGAGATCTAATACCTCATCCTCTCTCCTCACTTCCATTGCTTCCTTATTGATTACAAGCAGTGGGATTACTTTTCATTGTCATGAAAATATAACAATTTTCATAATGTTATTGTAATGTATTTTAAATGTACATTAGTAGTGGGGTTTGGATTAGTTTCTCTGTGTGTAGGGTGTGTGTGTGGGTTTTAATCAAATTACAGATGGTTGGTCTGGGTACTTTTCTGTATCAGAAGAGAAGCTAGGTTTGAAATGCTAAATACGTTAACATGGCTGAAGTTTTAGAATGTGAGGTGTGAAGAACATTTGCATTTTTAGATAAACCAGTCATGAATTTCAAGGTGTTACACCTAACCAGCAGAGACTAAACCAAACAGTGTGTTTACTTTTCCTGAAGATTACTGATAATATGAGTGCTATGAAAGATTTATATCATGGATAAAACTGAAGTTGCAAAGACATATTGGGACAATGGAATTTACATTAAAAAGGGAGAAACATGTATAAAGGAGATGAAGTTATGTGTAAGAAGAAGGCATTCTAAGACCCAACAAGTGTGAAAAGCCTCCAGCCTCTACGTACCAAGCTGCTGTCTCCAGGAACCAAAGCTAAGAGAATTAATTTTGAATATCACTGTCCAGGGTATTGTGTGCTTTGCCTGTGTCTGTTGAAATCTATGTTATTTTACTGTTGCTTTAATGGAGGTGCAACTGGAAGCTCGATTAATTAGGGGATTTAGGAATTATCATAGTAGTAATTGTAGATCTATGTATGTGCTTAAAATTATTTATTTTATTAATAAATGGTTAATTTAGTTTTGTAAAAAATCCTCTAAGACTTGGTCGACTTATTATGACTGAATTCAAAGCACACATCTTGAAATAAAAATACAAATTGCAAAACAGTTGTGCCAGCTGTTTCAAGATTCCCTCTGTGATTTGAGAAGCTCAACATTTACCATCTGCTGTGCCATAACAATTCTAATACTGAGTAGGAAAGTTGTACAAGTCTATGAATAAATGCATGTAACTATCTTAGTGGAAAACCACAGACCTCTAACGTAAAAAGTACTTAAAATTACAGGTGTATCTTGCTTGTAGAGTGCAAAGGCCAACTGTAATCCTGAATTTAGTCAATCGAAGATTGGATCATCTCTTACTGGGGTGAATACATTACCTACACAGGCAAGAAAGATCAGATGGCCAGAGGTCTAGTTAGATTGGGAAATTGAGCTGAAGAATGGTAAATGAAATTCAATGTTGACAAGAGCAGGGAAATGAAATGACAGAAAAAAAAAGACTTGCATTTATATAGTGCTTTTCATAACCACTGGCCCTCTCAAAATGCTTTACAGCCAATGAAGCACTCTGAAGGAAACGTGGCAGCTAATTTGAGCTCAGCAAACTCCCACAAACAGCAATATGCTAATGACTAGCTAATCTGTTTCTTTTAATGATGTTGATTGGGGAATAAATATTGACAAGGACACCAGGGATAACTCCCCTGCTCTTCTGCAAAATAGCACATGGGATCTTTCACATCCACTTGAGCAGGCAGATGGGGCCTCAATTTAATATGTCATTTGAAAGATGGCATCTCTGACAGTGCAATTCTCTCTCAGTACTGCACGGGAGTATCAGTTTTGATTTTTGTGCTAAAGCCTTGGAGTGGAACTTGAACCTGGAACCTTGTGATTCAGAGGTGAGTGAGCTACCAGCCAAGCCATGGTTGATTCTCAAAGGGAATATAAATGTAAACCAAATCTACCATATTCACCAGAGGGTGACAGTGATGGAAAGATTATTGAAACTACCTGTACAGTATACATCAGCAGTAAATAAAACAAATAGGATACTGGATTATATAGTTCACAAAATAAAACATAAATTACAGAGTAATAATGAACCAACAATGGCTACTGCTTCCTCCCCATCCAGATTACTCTGTGAATTTCCAGTCAGCCCTTAATAGGAAGTACACCTCTGCAGTAGGCGAAACAAATAGATTGACTGGCATTAGATTCCTGAGTTATGAAGAAGAAACAACAGAAGCCGAGCTTGTTAATACTGAAGAAGAGAGAGGTGCTTTTATTGAGATTATACAGATGTTAACGATATTGGTAAGATAAATTTTACCTCAGCCCTGAGAACAAGATTCAGGAGAGAGTGGAGATGACCAAATGGACTGAAATGGTCACACCTGTTCCTGTATATTTTTATTCTAGACATCTGCAGTTTTGCTTTTTAGTTTATGTACATGCAATTATGCAGAACTACAGAGAATCTTACACCATGTAAACAGGCTATTTAGTCCAACATGTCGATCTTTATGCTCCACACAAGCCTCCCACCACCTTATTTCATCTCACCCTGTTTGCATATGCTTTCTTTTTTTTTGTCATTTATATATCTCGCTTCCCCTTAAATCCATCTGTGCTATCCACCTGAACCACTCTATGTAGTATGGAGTTGCACATTTAAACATGCAATCTCCCTTTTCTACATTCGCTGTAACTCGGTACCTTTAGGAAGAGAGGAACACAAAAAAAGAATGTTTGCATGCTATCCATCTTTGTTGAGGAATGGCACAGACAAGAGTTACTAAAGAAAGGTAAACTAATATAAAATAACATATCTGCATGTTACATCTTGTATACTCAAAGCTTCATTTTTATTTTTAAGCTGGAAGAACCTGTTCCAACTTTTTTTCAACAATTATGGGAAGAGAAACCATTGAGTCAGACTCTGCCATGTTGGATAACGTAACTTCAAGTTTGTTGTGTGAGTCCTAGAGTAGCTGAATACCAGCAAGACCATGGAGTCTGTAAATTGCCATAGTAAGAAGCAGCAATAGGTTCAGCTTTAGAATCTGAGTTATACAGCAAGGATCTTTGTTGTCTTTACCATAAATGGATGCTAGAGTAATATTCAGAATGCCGTGCTACTGCAAAACAGGTTTCAGCTGCGACAAAGCTCTGTGACCACACGTTACAGCAGTTTCTTAAACTGTTTCATCTGCTTCCCTATGTCTGACGATATTACCTTAATTACTGAGGGTTAGAAGGGTTGCCAAAACCTACCATCATTAAGCATGAGAGGAATTAGAAGCTTATGCTGTTACTGCGAGACCAGTTTTATCTTGATAACATTCAGTCAGGCTCGGTAATAATCAGTACACCAGCTTTTGGGAAAATTTCCTTTAGTCTTATCTCTTGGTCTTCCCACTTCATGAATTTATAGAGCCCAATTTTCTTCCATGAGCACAGCACAAAGAGTTTCGATTTTTTGGTGGTGGGGGAGGGGGCTTTAGTTTTGTTTAATAGCGCTGCAGCACAAACAGAGAATAACATACAAACTAATAAAATGCCATCTAATTAGCCATCTTATCTAGTCTCATCCTGAATGAAGACCTTGTTTATTAACTCCGGGAACAAATATAATGACTCAAAGAAATGCTTTCTTCTATTTTTGTTTTCAGGAAGACTCTGAATCCATTGACAGCTGCATCTGCACACGCTGTAGGGAGTCCACAATTAAAGCCATAGGGCCCTACAGTTGAGGCTTTAGCAATTAAAAAGGTTACAGAAATGTAAATAATTTAATAACTTAGCAGAAGCAGAGATTGGAATGAGTACAAATCAAGTACATTTCAGTAATCAATAGGAGTCTATCAAAGACTGGAAATTAAAGCAAATGAAAAACTTTTTAAAAATTAATGTTTCAAACTTAAATGACAAATAATTAAAAATAAATCCAGGACAAATAAAACTTACATAAAAAATCTACAAAAAGGGAGGTTAAAAATGGTACAAAGGAAGTATGATGGAAAATTAGCAAAGCAGATAATAAGCTATGAAAATGCTTTCTATAGGCACGTCAGTAGTAAGGGAATTGTCCATATAGGGATAGGGCAGCTCTAAAAAAAAAGGAAAGTGTGAGAAAATGGCAAAAGTACTCAATAAGTACTTTACATCATGTTTTCACAGAGGAGGTGGGTATTCGGTTGTAAACATTGAGGTTAATGTAGAACAGTTAGAAGAGTTGGTACTAAAGAAGTTACTCAAACGAGATCAATGCTTTATTTATGAGGATCCTGACAGAAGTGAGGGAAGAAATAAGAGAGACTTTCACTATACATGTCATAAATTCTGTTGAAAGGAAAATTGCACTGGGAGCTGAAGGGTGTCAAATGTAGCATACTTCTTCCAAAATGAGGTGGGGGGTGGGAAGCAGGGAAGTATGCAGCTCCTTCATTTGTTAGTAAACTACTAAGGAATTAAATTAGCAAACATTTAGGGCAGAATTTTGCCTTTGTCGGGCGGGCTCGATGGGGGCGGGCAGTCGGGAAGCCGATCGCCGCCCGCGATCGAGGCCAGGCCATGATTTCATGCTGGTGAGCCAATTAAGGCCTGCCCAGCATTAAATGCGTGCTGTAGCGCTCAGTGCTGCCTGTGCAAGGAGTGGGGTGGGGGGGGGGGGGGGAGGGGGTGGGGGGGGCGGGGGGGACGGGGGACTCTGTCACATGATATGAATGAGATGTAAATTTTTTTATTTGCTGTTGGAAACCTCACCCTGCCCGTGCATGCTGCCGATTCCCACGCATGGCCGCCGACCGAACTATCGCGCAACTTTGCTATGATGTCAGGGCGCTCGGCCGACCTCACCGTGCATCATTTCACACTCGAGTGGAGGGGCACGCGCCCGCCTGCTGAGGTGAAAATTCTGCCCTTAAAGTAACAAGTTAATCAGGGACAGTCAACATAGATTCCTCAATAGCACCTCAAGCTTCACCAATTTTATAGAATTCTTTATTGCAGATAAACAAAATCACTGTATGAAATGGCTATAAAGTAAAGCCTAAGACACATATGGCATAGCCATTGGCATATAGAATAAAATAGAGTGTGGCTCAGTAAATAGGGAGGTGTTGGAGGGGCATATAGTGTTGGGTGGGGAGGGGAGAATAGGTGATGAAATGAGGAAGTTTCTTGCAACTAAAAGAAGTTATATGTGGTGTTCCATATGTCTGCAATGGGGCCACTGTTACTTTATACATAATAATGGTCTGGACACAGGAATTGAGTGAACAATGCCAAAGTTTTCTGATGACACCTAATTATAAGATGTGGCAAAATATGAGGAGTATCATAAATAAGCTAACAGGATGGGCAAATAGCTGACAACTGCAGTTCAATATTGAAAAATGTGAAGTAATGAATTGTGAAGGTATGAATAGACAAATAAAATGCAACTGGAATGCTAAGATTTTAAATGGCCTAGAGTGGCCAATGCACCACGGCGAGCTGGATTTTATGGGGTGCTGTGGTTCTGCACCCCTGGCTAATGAGTTAGTGGGTAGTGGGGAGCCTGCCCGCTAGGAGAATGGACGCTCTTTTAAGATTGTGTGTTAATAGGCTGGAGGCGGATTTCTGCCCCACCGGGACAAGGATTCCTGCCTCAGAGAATTGCCAGCCCATCAAATGGCTGGCAGCTCTGTCATCAGAGCAGCATCAGGGGGATCAGTGGCCATTGCTGGAACTACAGGCAGCCCCCAATGGAAATCGTCACTGCAGCTGGACACCAAGGTAAGTAGGAGAGAATATTGCCGGGATCAGGCTGTCAGGCCCTGGCAAGGGGGTGTGGGTCATGTTTGAGAGGCCAGGGTGGGAGTGTAAAGGGTGCCTCCAATGGGCATAGGGGACCTGCAAAGGAACTCCCCCTCTCTTGGCCGGCACCAGCCCATGCAGCTAAAGGTGCCAGGCTTCTTGCTTTACATGGGCCTCCTCTTGCCATGGGTAAAATAGCTTTGGGGGCAAGATGAGGCCTTCAAGTGGCAATTAATCGGGCTTTTAAGGGCCTCAATAGGCCTAAGGGTGGACAGACCAAAAGACGCCTCCCTCTTAAAATGTCTTACAAGTTGGGGACAGGCAGATAGGTAGCAGAAAGGCCACATGCTGGATTTTACAGGACCCCACCTTCAAACACACAGACGAGGAAGTGTAAATTCCAGTTGAGTGTGTAGATACATAGAGCAGCAGAAATCGATAAAACAATAAAATCTGGGGCATGGTATTACAAAAACAATGACGTAATGTTGAACTTGCAGAAGACAAAAACAAGATTGCAATGTCAGAACTGTGTGCAGTTTTACCTCCACCATGCATTATAGGATATAAAAAAAACTGGAACAAAAGTAGCGTAAATTCATTAAAATGTTCCGAGAATAATAGGGAGTTACAATGCTTGAGAAATTACACCTTTTTTCACAATGACTAAGAAGGTTAGGAGTGACTTTTTACAAATCTTCACGGTTACAAAGTGTTATGATAAGGTGATTTTTAGGATGGTGATAAGAGGCCACAATTTTGAGATAATTACCAAAAAATTAAAAGTAAGGTTAGAAATGGGTTATGGGTTTGAGGAGCGAGTTACAGAGCGCAATTAAATGGGAGAAGGACACTGGGGCAGACTGAATGGTCCAAATTGCTGCTTCAGCGCTATAAAAGCCAAAATTTTATAAAGTAGCATCAACAAGTAGAATGTCAATAATGACGAGTCCTATATGTGTGAGAGCTTCCATCATAAGCAATGAACTTGGTACCAACATAAATCTGGTAAACTACATCTATCATATAGTCAGTGATATCAATCTATCTTTCTACTCTTCTCTTTCTTCCTTGCATCACTGTCCTTGTCTAAGTACCTTGACAATATCTTGTTTAAGGTACTTTGCAAGGCTCGCACAAGCTACCAGTCAACAAACTTCACTACTGTGAACCTGCTGTTAAACCGTGAGACTTCAGGACTGAGGGGTTGAAACATTGAGACTTCGGGAGGGAGAGGTTAAGATAGCAAGAATTTGGGAGACAGAGGTTAAAATAACGAGGCTTCGGGAGAGAGGTTAAAACAGCAAGGCTTCGGGAGAGAGGAGTTAAAACAGCAAGACTTCGGGAGAGAGAGGTTAAAATAACGAGACTTCGGAACTGAGGTGAAAACAGTAGACTTTGAGACTGAGGGGTTAAGACTTACCCTTGGAGAAAGGCAGAAAGAAATCCAGGAGTGCCCTGAGTTTGAAAAAAAGTGAACAGTGACATCACAGGAATGTCAGAAGGTGATTGACTGGTGAGTATTGCTGTGTCAGAACTGGATCGAAACAATTGGGAGTTTAAAAACATTAAAAATATTAACTATTAGTAACAAGTAACAAATTAGTAGCTGGTGAGTCTTATCTTTTATCCTTAAGTAAGTCTTATTACCACTAGTAAGGTGTACTAAGTATTGGTAAGGTTTATCAATATTGCTAAGGTTTATTAATGTAGTAAATTATATTGGTGTATTTTTTATTCATTCACGGGATGTGGGCTTCGCTGGCTGAGCCACCATTTATTGCCCATCCCTAGTTGCCCCTGAGAAGGTGGTGGTGAGGTGCCTTCTTGAACTGCTTCTGTGTAGTTATGCCCACAGTGCTATTAAGAAGGAGTTTCAGGATTTTGACCTAGCAACCGTGAAGGAATGGTGATATGTTTCCAAGTCAGGATGGTGAGTGGCTTGAAGGGGAACTTCCAGGTGGTGGTGTTCCCACCTATCTGCTGCCTTTGTCCTTCTAGATGGTAGTGGTAGTGGGCTTGGAAGGTGCTATCTAAAGATTCTTGGTGAATTCCTGCAGGGCATCTTGTAGATGGTACACATGACCACTACTGTACATCGGTGGTGGAGGGAGTGAATGTTTGTGGATGTGGTGCTGATCAAATGGGTTGCTTTGTCCTGGATGGTATCAAACTTCTTGAGTGGGAGCTGCACTCATCCAGGCAAATGGAGAGTATTCCATTGTACTCCTGACTTGTGCCTTGTGGATGGTGGGCAGGCTTTGGGGAGTTAAGAAGTGAAATACTCACCACAGGATTCCTAGCCTCTGACCTACTCTTGTAGCCACAGTATTTATGTGGCTAGTCCAGTTCAGTTTCTGGTCAATGGTAAGCCCCAGGATGTTGATAGTGGGGGATTCAGTGATGGTAATGCCATTTAACGTCAAGGGGCGATGATTAGATTCCCTCTTGTTGGACATTGTCATTGCTTGGCACTTGTGTGGCGTGAGTGTTACTTGCTGTTGATGACCCCTTCCATTACTTTATTTGGACTCCTCAGGATCTGTTGCAAATGGTGCTGAACATTGTGCAATCATCTGGGAACATCCCCACTTCTGACCTTCTGATGGAAGGAAGGTCATTGATGAAGTAGCTGAAGATGGTTGGGCCTAGGATACTACCCTGAGGAACTCCTGCAGTGATGTTCTGGAGCTGAGATGACTGACCTCCGACAACCACAACCATCTTCCTTTGGGTTAGGTATGGCTCCGACCAGGAGAGAGCTTTCCCCCTGATTCCCATTGACCCCAGTTTTGCTAGAGCTCCTTGATGCCACACTCTGTCAAATGCGGCCTTGATGTCAAGAACAGCCACTCTCACCTCACCTCAGGTGTTCAGCTCCTTTTTCCATATTTGAACCAAGAGTGTAATGAGGTTAGGAGCTAAGTGGCCCTGGCGGAACCCAAACTGGGCGTCAGTGAGCAGGTTATTGCTTGATAACACTGTTAATGACCCCTTCCATTACTTTACTGATTGATGACCGAGAGTAGACTGATGGGGCAGTAATTGGTCAGGTTGGATTTGTCCTGCTTTTTGTGTACAGGGCATACCTGGGCAATTTTCCACATAGCTATGTAGATGCCAGTGTTGTAGCTGCACTGGAATAGCTTGGCTAGGGGCACAGCAAGTTCTGGAGCAAAAGTCTTCAGTGCTATTGCCAAAATATTGTCAGGGCCCATAGCCTTTTCAGTATCCAGTACCTTCAGCATGATATCACGCGGAGTGAATCGAATTGGGTGAAGACTGGCATCGGTAATGCAAGGGACCACCGGAGGAGGCTGAGATGGATCATCCACTCAGCACTTCTGGCTGAAGGATGTAGAAAATGTTTCAGCCTTATCTTTTGCACTGATTTGCTGGGCTCCCCCATCATTGAGGATGGGGATAATTGTGGAGCCTCTTCCTCCAATGAGTGGTTTAATTGTCCACCACCATTCAGATTGGATGTGGCAGGACTGCAGAGCTTAGATCTGATCCATTGGTTGTGGCATCACTTAGCTCTGCCTATCATTTGCTGCTTATGGCTGTTTGACATACGAGTAGTCCTGTGTTATAACTTCACCAGGTTGACACCTCATTTTTAGGAATTCACCAAGGCTACTTAGACAGTATCTTCCAAACCCACAACCACTACCATTTAGGAAGACAAGGGCAACAGGTAGATGGGAACACCACCACCTGGAAGTTCCCCTCCAAGTCACTCACCATCCTGACTTGGAAATATATTGCCGTCCCTTCACTGTTGCTGGGCCAAAATCCTGGAACTCCCTCCCTAACAGCACTGTGGGTGTACCACATGGACTCCAGCGGTTCAAGAAGGTAGCTCACCACCACCTTCTCAATGGCAGCTAGGTATGGGCAATAAATGCTGGCCTAGCCAGCGAAGCCCACATCCTGTGAATGAATCAAAAATAAAATTGATTGAAGTGTTCACAATCCTGAGGCGTCTGGACGGAGTAGATAGGGAGAAACTGTTCCCACTCGTGAAAGGGTCAAGAATGAGAGAACATAGTTTTACAGTAATTTGTAAAAGAAGTTAAAGTGATATGAGGATAAACATTTTTTTGCAGCGAGTCATTAGAGTTTGGAATGCACTGCCTGAGTATGAGGTTGAGGCAGGTTCAATTGAAGCATTCAAAAAGGAATTAGACTGTTATCTGAAAAGGAAGAATGTGCAGGGTTATGGAGGGAAGGCGGGGGAATGGCACTAGGTGAGTTGCTCATTCAGAGAGCTGGTGCAGACATGATGGACCAAATGGCGGCCTCCTGCTCCATAACAATTTTGTGATTCTATTCTCCTATTCCACTCTTGTCTGTACTACAAAGCATATTTTGACTTCACCTATGTAGTAATATTGACTGTACTTCAAAAGCAACTGCTAGGCTGTGGACTCTTTGGGGTGTCATGGTATTATAATAAGATGTTAAACAAATTCAAATTCACATCTAATACAAAAGAGTGGCTGAATTTCAGTACATTACTATATGATAAATATACATAATCATACCACTAATGAAGGGGCACAATGCCAAAGCAATGTTCCAAGCAGTTTAGGACGAGATATCTCTGAATGGAATTGTTGAGCAGCACCCTCAACCACAAGGGCTGAATATTTGCCAAATTTATGTCATGGCAACGGGAGTTACTGTTACAGTTCATATCACAAGGTAATATTACAAATGGACGTGGCTCCACGGTAAAGAAGCATATTTAACCCATTCATTACAGTCATTTACCAATGCTGTACTTAGTACTTTTAATTTTTGTTACAGCAATATTACATATACACAGTGGGGTGTAGGCTTTATTGATTATCATTAATTAATTAATTAGCAATTATTAATAAATTAACACATATTGGAGATGGCAGGGCAGGTAATGTGCTGCGACTGCAGGATGTGGGAGCTTTTGGATACCAGGTGGTCCAGGGCAAACACACATTCAGTAACTGTTTGCGGCTACAGGAACTTGGGCTCCGAGCTGGAGGCCGAGCTGCAGACACTGTGGCATATCAGGAACAGGGGAAATAACCTGGACACTTTATTCCAGGAAGCGGTCACACCCCTTGGATAGAGTCTTCTGATTTAGTCTGTGGTCAGGGACAGGAGGATGTGACTGCAAGCGAGGCAGTTAAGGGGACCCAAAGGGCAGGAGTGGATGAGAACCCTTGCAATTATCTAACAGGTTTGAAGTTCTTTCAGCTTGTTTGAATGAGAGTGGGTGCTGCAGGGTGCATGAGCTAACTGGCCATGGCACTGTGATACAGGAGGTCATTCAATCAGGGGGAGTTACAAGGAATATAGAGGAAGTAGGGGACAGTGTAGTCAGAGCGATTAACACCATTCTCTGCAGCAAAGAGCGTAAGTGCAGTGGCTTTGTTGGCTGTCCGGTGCCAGGATTCAGGACATCTGTTCGGGGCTAGAGAGAAACTTGCAGTGGGAGGGGGAGGACACAGTAATCCTGGTCTATGCTGGTACCAACAGCGTAGGCAGGACAAAGGAGGAGGTTCTGCAAAGGCAGTATGAGGAGATTGACACCAAATTAAGAAGCAGAACCTCAAAGGTCATAACTCTGGATCATTAACTGAGCCACGTGCAAATTGGCATAGGACAAATCAGATTAGGAGATGAATGCATAGCTCAAAGCCTGGTTTGGGAGAAGTGGGTTCTGGTTCATGAGGCAGTGGCACCAATGCTGGGGAAAGTGGGATCTATACCACTGGGACAGTCTATACCTGAACCATGCTGGGACCGGTGTTCTTGAGAGCTAGAGAGAAAGAGAGGGTTTTAAACTAAGTAGTGGGGGCAAGGATACAAATTTGGGAAGATGTGGTAAATCAAAGAGTAGAGACAAGGCAAAAGAGAAAAGTATTATTGTGGGAAATGAAAAACAGACTGCGACAGGAAAGGAAAGACAGTTCAAATCTAACAGTAAATCAACAGATGAGACAAGAGCTTATAAAAAGGATAAAATGATAAAACTAAAGGCTCTGTATCTGAATGCATGAAGCATTTGAAACAAAACCAGTGAACTGAAAGCGCATGGAGAAATAAATAAGTATGATTCGGTAGCCATTAAAGAGACATGGCTACAGGAGGTCGTGGATTGGGACCTGAATATTAAAGGGTACAGGACATTTAAGAAGGACAGGAAGCGAGGAAAAGGTGAAGGGGTGGCTCTGTTAGTTAATGATGGTATTAGCACAATAGAAAGGGATGACCTAAGTTCAGGAAACCAGGACGTGGAAATGGTTTGAGTAGGGATGAGAAATGGTAAAGGCAAGAAGTCACTTGTGGGAGTCATGGCCCCCTAATAGTAACCACATGGTAGGATGGAGCATAAAGGAAGACATAATTGGAGCTTGTCAGAAAGGCACAATGATAACCATGGGAGATTTTTATCTACATACAGAATGGATAAGTCAGGTGTGCAAAGGTAGCCTAGATGAAGAGTTCATAGAATGTTTCCAGGATAGTGTCTTAAAACAGAATATTATGGAGCCAACCAGAGAGCAGGCTATGCTAGACCTGGTATTGTGCAACAAGATGGGATCAATTAATGACCTCATAGTGAAGGCACCCCTAGGTAGCAGCGACCATAATATGATTGAATTTTACAATCAGTTTGAGGGAGAGAGGAGTGGGTCACAGACTATGTTTTTAAACTTAACTAAGGGCAATTATGAGGGCATGAAAGTGGAGTTGGCTAAAGTGAACTGGCAAATTAGGTTAAGGGATAGGTCAATAGAGATGCAGTGGCAAACTTTCAAGGGGATAATTCAGAATACACAGAATAGGTACATTCTAACAAGTAAGAAAAAGTCCAAGGGATGGACACGCCATCCGTGGTTAACTAGAAAGGTTAAAGATAGTATCAAACTAAAAGGAAAAGTATAAAATTGTGCAAGGACTGTTGGAAGGCCAGAAGATTGGACAGAATATAAAGAACAGCAAAGGATGCTATAAGATTACTAAGGAAGGAAAAATTAGAGTATGAGAGAAAGCTAACCGGAAATATAAAAACGGATAGTATGAGTTTCTACAAATATTTTTTAAAAAAACGAGTCAACAAAATGAGCATTGGTCCTACAGAAAATGAGTCTGGGGACTAGATAATGGAAAACAGGAAATGGCAGATGAATTGAACAGGTATTTGCGTCAGTCTTCTCCACAGAGGATATAAGTACCATCCCAGAAGCAGCTATAAATCCGGAAATAGAAGGTAGGGAGAAACTGAGGAAAATTACAATCATCAGAGAAGTGGTACTGAGTAAATTGTTGGAGCTGCGGGCTGACAAGTGCCTAGGTCCTGATGGACTTCACCCTTGGGTCTTATAAGAGTGGCTAGTGCGATAGTTGATGCATTGGTTTTAATTTTCCGAAACTCCCTAAATTCAGGGAAGGTCCCATGAGATTGGAAGATAGCAAATGTAAGTCCATTATTTAAAAAGGGAGAGAGACAAAAAGCAGTTAGTATAACATCTGTCAAAGGGAAAATGTTAGAAACTATTATTAAAGAAGCTATAGCAGGGCACTTGGATAAGTTCAAGGTAATCAGGCAGAGTCAACATGGTTCTGTGAAAGGGCGATCATGTTTAACCAACTTCCTCCTTAAGGAAGTAACATGTGCTGTGGATAAAGGGGAACCAGTGGATGTACTGTACTTAGATTTCCAGAAGGCATTTCATAAAGTGCCACATCAAAGGCTATTGCTGAAAATAAAAGCTCATGGTATAGGAGGTAACATACTGGCATGGATAGAAGAATGGCTGGCTAAAAGGAAGCAAAGAGTAAGCATAAATGGGTCTTTTTCAGGTTGGCAAGGTGTAACAAGTGCTGTGCCACAGGGATCAATGCTGGGACCTCAACTGTTTACAATTTATATAAATGATTTGGATGAAGGGATGGTTGGGATGGTTGCCAAATTTTCTAATGACACAAAGATAGGTAGGAAAGTAAGTTGTGAAGTGGATATAAAGAGGCTACAAAAATATATAGATAGGTTAAGTGATTGGGCAAAGATCTGGCAAATGGAGCATAATGTGGGAAAATGTGATATTGTCCATTTTGGCTGGATGAATAAAAGAGAAGTTTATTATCAAAATGGTGTGAGATTGCAGAGCTCAGGTGCAGAAGTATCTGGGTATTTTAATGCATGAATCACAAAAAGCTAGTAAAAGGGAAGCTAATAGAATGTTATCATTTATTGTGAGGAGAATTGAATACAAAAGTAGGGAGGTATTGCTTCAGTTATATAGAGCAGTAGTGAGGCCACATACTGAGTAGTGTGTACACTATTGGTCACCTTATTTAAGGAAGGATGTAAATGCATTGGAAGCAGTTCAGAGAAGGTTTACCAGACTAATACCTGGGTTGTCTTATGAGGAGAGGTTGGACAGACTAGGCTTGTTGCCACTGGAGTTTAGAAAAGCAAGAGGCGATTGGATTCAAACACATAAGAGTCTGTGGGGTCTTGACAGGGTGGATGTGGAGAGGATGCCCAAGGAGCTACACTCCAAAGTAAATTGGAGCTGTCGGGAGAGGAAAGGAAAACTGAGAAAAAAGGTATTAAAAGTTTCTCACTCTGATGCAAACGCTTCCAAGTGAACTTATATTTCTGGTACAAAGGACTCTGGTTTGATCAGAAGATGAGTTGACAAATCTCACTATTTCCACGTCAGCTTACTCAGGAGTGCAAAGGGATTAAACAGAAGCCTTACTGTGCTGCAGGACTAAGATCCACAATGGGTGGGATATTTATCCATTCATGTATTTCTCCATACACCTTGATCCCTGTGGCACTTGTGGAGGTATTCAGAACTAGGGGTCACTATTTAAAAATTAGGGGTTGCCCATTTAAAACGGAGATGAGGTGAATTTGTTTCTCTGAGAATCATGAGTTTTTGGAACTCTCTTCCTGAAAAGGCAGTGGAAGTAGTCTTTGAAAATTTTTAAGGCAGAGATGGATAAATTTTTGGTAAGCAAGGGAGTGATAGGTTATTGGCGGTAGGTAAGATGCAGATTTCAGGTTACTATCAGATCAGCCATGATCTTATTAAATGGCAGAACAGGCTCAAGGGGCCGAATGGCCTACTCCTGCTCCTTGTGCATATGTTCGCATTTTAGAAACTTTGTGAGTAAATTTGACCTGAATCATACAAACTTTTGAATGTTAGGAAATAGTGAGATTTGTCAACTCACCTTCTGATCAAACCAGAGTCCTTTATACCAGAAATATAAGTTCACTTGGAAGCGTTTGCATCAGAGTGAGAAACTTTTAATACCTTTTTTCTCAGTTTTCCTTTCCTCTCCCGACAGCTCCAATTTACTTTGGAGTGTAGCTCCTTGGGCATTAGCCACTGATAATTTGACCAAGCGATCATTCTTCATGTATATATAGGCAGTGAGTATTGGCAAGCTGTTGGACCTTGAGGTTATCACAATCAGGCTCATTCTTGCATATACAACATCTGTGTGGATAACATTCCAGTGGGCTCACTAGATAGCAATCAAGAACACAGATCTTTCAATCCTCACGCTTGAGCTAAGGACAATCATTGCACTCTTACCACTGCCCACGTCAGCTTACTCAGGAGTGCAAAGGGATTAAACAGAAGCCTTACTGTGCTGCAGGACTAAGATCCACAATGGGTGGCATATTTATCCATTCAGCCATCAGGACAAAATATTGCACAATATTTATTGAATGAGTAATGAAGATTTTAAAAAACAATAACAGTAAGCCAAAACCAGTTGGTGACAAACTAGTAATCAGAACTGCTATATTATTTCCAAACTGTATGAAAATGCATTATTGTTTAAGTAATATGGTTGACAATTTACTTACAAAATGCTAATTTCCCAGCAGGAAAAAAACAGTAAAAATTGGGAAATAAGAATACTGGTCTGAACTGGTCTTGTATACCTAAAAATAAGAGCAGTGGACTGAACTGTTTTTTTTCTGCTGGGATTTCATGCACCAACATGTAGAGTTTGTAGAATTTGTTAACTTTCTGTTCTTTGAAACTAAACCTGAAGAGATCTGTGTTTTACTGTTGATTAACAAATCATTAACCTCTTAACAAAGGTTTGTTTTCCATTGAATAGACATTTCATTAATGCCAGCACAGAACTCCCTTTAACATATTGCAGGAAAAACCCTCTCGCTACTCTTTATACAGCTGAGGGTCATAGGTTGACAGTTATTGAATGCTCTTCATTGCTGTTACTGCACTCTCTATATGCGTAAATGTTATTATATAAACATATTATTGCTGACTTAACTATTGCATTCAAGCACTGGCTAACTGATCTTACCTGAATTAAACCTGGGGTTTATATGAAGTTAATTAAGGAATGCTGTACTGTTATTGGGCATAGATAAATGAAAAGCATTGTGTTAATTGGTTAACTAAAATGCATGTCAAGATGTGTTTGATTTTATGTCTAAAGCCACCCAAAGTTCATCACCATCAGTTTATACTATGACACTGTGGATCAATCAGGTCCTTTGAGTGATGCCTCTTGCATGCTTTGCTTATGTAACAGCTATATTTTATTCTTCAATTTTCTCACCACCTCTCATGAAAAACTATGGCCAGAACTTTCTGGCTCTGTTGGCATTGGATGTCATGGCGGGCAGGGGGGTGCGGGTGAGGGGGAACAATATGGCGAGGTGGCCAAATATTGGTATCACGATCCACCTGTCAATGGCTGTGTTTCCCGCTGCCACACAACAGGAACCTAATTCCAATACTTCTGCATCTCTTTATAAGCCCTGCTGGCTTTGATCATCCCTCTGTGCTGGATCATCCGAACAATCACACCGACACGTTTCACAGCTGTAAATAAGCAACGTGCAGCTGGTGGGCTGCACTTCGTTTGAGACTTCGAGGTTTGTTTGTCTATCTTGCTTCGGGCAGCACTTACAGTCATCAGTGCCAGGCTTCGCAGGCAGCACCACATCACTTTTAGGGGGGCTCACGGGCAGGTCTCTACCTACCAGACCTGCCACAAGGCGGGGGTGGATTTTCAACAGCTGCAGGGCTAGGGCTTGCTTGGGGAAGGGAGAGAAGTGACCTTAGGCAAGTGAAGAGGCTGCAGGGCAGGGTCTGTACTAGGGAAGAGGGGTATCCAAGCATGTGTGTGGGGGCACATGTTGACCTGTGCAAGTGGCCCCAAGGTGGTCTAAGGGCTGAGGAGGTAGTCTCCAGAGGCCAAATGGAGGTTTGAGGGTGTGTGTGTGAGACTGAGTGGTGATGTCCTTGGAGCTGGCAGTGAGTGAGATGGCAGGGACTGTGTGATGGTCTTGTGAGTGTGAGAGTTTAGAGAGATGAGATGGCTGCCTTACCATGGTGGCACGGATAAGATCATTCATCCATATCCTACACCGGATGACTGAGCTCTTGTGTGCAGCATTGGCACTGACCACCTCTGCCACTGCCTCCCAAACCGGAGTGGTGAGACTGATGGGCCTCTTGAAGCCAGAGCGGGGGTACAGGACATCATGACAGGCCTCCATGGTGTCCAGAAGGTGTCCCAGGGATGCATCACTGAATCAGAGAGCTGCACTCTTCTAAGCTTTTGGGCCCTGCCTTCACCAGATCAGTCCTGGGCTGCAAGAATTGAGAAGTGTGCGCGTGGCTGCAGTTTAGATATGGCACCTGGCATGAGGAAGTGTTGAGGTAACGGCGTGGCAGGCAACTTGGAGGCGGCCCATCAGCGTTTCCTGTGGCTGCATAATTAATGAGGTGGAAATGGGACGACACTGTGCGAAACCCACCATTGTGGCCGGTGGGTAAAATGACAATTTTCCTGCCCAGTACCGCACTTTCTGGGACGATTCAACCCTAATAACAAAAATGACAATATAATGTCAGGTCTTGATTGACATAAATGCTCTCAAGTCCCTCCCAGGTTTCCTGATGTTAATGTTGGAGCTGATCTGAGAAGTCCAAAGTTATGAGATACCTACACAGTGTTGTCAATAGGCTTTTTTATATTTTGATAACAAAGCACTTTCAGGAAAATTACACACAAGCCAAAACATTAAGGGCAGCATTTTCCCCCCCGTCAGGGGGGTTGTGCGGGGACGGGTGCGAGCGGGCGGGTGCCCGATCGGCGCCCTCAATTGGGGTCGCACTGTCATTTTATGTGGGCGGGCCAATTAAGGCCCGACCAGCGTGACGTCCACCCAGAAGCACTGTGCGCTCCCTCTGCGGGCGGGAGGGGATTCCCTCAGCCGGGAGTGCGCTCTTTCGCGCATGCGCGTGAAAGAGCGCACAGATCTCACTGAGGCAAAGTGCTGCCTCAGGGAGGTCAGTGTTATTTTTAAAAACCTAATTAAAGATGGAAAAAAATTTAAGGACATGTCCCCTCATGTGGAACTGTCACATGAGATGGGACATGTCCATTACTTTTATTAAAAAATTTTCGTGAAATTTTAAATCTTACATGAAACCTCATCCCGCCTGTGGATGAGGCTTCATGCATTATCCGAAGGCTGCCTGGCCTCCTCGCCTGCCCGCCAACCATAACTAGGCCTTTGACAGTTCGGTGGGCGTGCAGCTGAGTTGGCTGTGCGCCCGCCGAACTGAAAATCTAAATGACACCCCACATCATTTTATGCGTCAGTGAGTGGGCCCTGCCCCCGCTCGCCAACCGGAAAATGCTGCCCTAATAATCAATACACTTCATATGTGATATTCTTGTTATAACACCTCAAATTGTTTCCACTGTTAGGGAAAGGTTTGCATCCAGCCTTGCTTTCTTATTTCAATTATATCTAATTATCAGTAAGATGTTGGTGTACACAGGTGAATTGAAGCACAATGCAGACTGGAAGAACAATGTATAATTCATTGTCAGCATTGTGCAATTCTCTAGTTTGTACAATTACTTTAGTCATAGCAATGCTCTATTTTCAAAAATGTTTATTGACCTTTCTTCCAGGTTTCCATCCTTCACATATTTTCCCAGGTCCCTGACATGCTTAGCTATTTCACAGAATCACAGAATTGTTATGGTGTAGAAGGAGGCCATTCAGCCCATCATGTCTACAACAGCTCTCCGACCATTTTAACTTAGTGCCATTGCTCTGCCTTTTCCCCCTACCCCTGCACGTTGTTTCTATTTAAATAATCATCCAATGCCCTCTTGAATACCTCAATTGAACCTACCTCCACCACACTTCCAGGGAATGCATTCCAAATCCTAACAACTCGCTGTGTGAAAAAGTTTGTTCTCACCTCACATTTGCTTCTTTTGCAAATCACTTTAAATCTGTGCCCTCTCGTTCTTGATCATTTTACAAGCAGGAGCAGTTTCTCCCTATCTACTCCGTCCAACCTCCTCATGATTTTGAAAACTTCTATCAAGTCTCCTCTTAGCCTTTTCCTCTGCAAGGTAAACAGTCCCAACTTCTCCAATCTTTCCTCATTACTGAAGTGTCTCATCCCTAAAACCATTCTTGTAAACCTCTTCTATGCTCTCTCCAATGTGTTCACAGCCTTCCTACAGTGTGGTGCCCAGAACGACACAATACTCCAGCTGAGGTCTAACCAGTGTCTTATATAAGTTCATCATAACCTCCCTTGACCCTATTAATGAAGCCTAGAATACTGCATGCTTTAGAAACATCTCTCTCTACCTGTCCTACCACCTTTAATAACTTATGTACATATACTCCCAGGTCTCTCTGCTCCTGCACACCCTTTAGAATAGTATCTTATATTTTATACTATCTCTACATATTCTTTGCACCAAAGTGAATCACCTCACACTTCTCCGCATTGAACTTCATCTGCCACTTATCTGCCCACTCCACCGATGTGTCAATATCCTTTTGAAGTTCTACACTGTCCTCCTCACAGCTTACAATTCTCCTAAGGGCAGGATTTTTCAGTCGGCGTGGGGGGGCGATGTGTAAAATGACGCGCGATGACATCGGGTGTGTGTCCCGACGTCATCGCGCTGAGTTGCGATGTTTCATTTGGCAGGCGCAGGCTGGAGTCGGCTGCACGCCCGTCAATATGTAAACGGCCTATTAAGGCCATTAAGGATATAATTAAGGTTATTGTAAACACTGCCCATCCAACTTTAAGGTTGGCGTGCAGGCAAAAAGGCCAATTGGCCTTTGCATTTTTTAGGAAATCTCATCCACAGGCGGGATGAGGTTTCCTAAAGCTTTTATTAAATAAATAAAACAGTTTTCATAAATATAAAAACATGTTCCATCACATGTGACACAGTCACATGAGCGGACATGTTTAAATAAATTTTCAAACCTTTTATTTAATAACTTCAGAAGCCTTTCAATCTCCCTGAGCTGCTCCATGCCTCAAGGAGATTGAAGTGTTCTTTCGTGCGTGTGCTGACTCCGACGCTGACTCTCCCTCCTCTCCCTGCCCACACAGGTACCAATTGTGTCTTAATTGCATTAATTGGCCCACCTGTGTAAAATGGCGAGGCAGAGCCAATTGCGGGCAGCTCTGTGACCACCCCCGCCTGCTCCCACAGAGCCCGCCCATTAACTGAAAAATTCTGCCCCAAGTTTTCTGTCATCCGCAAACTTTGAAATTGTCCCTTACAAACCAAGAGCTCGATCCTTGATATATATCAGGAAAAGCAAGAAGCCCAATACCGACCCTTGGGGAACTCCACTACAAATCTTCTTCCAGCCCGAAAAATGCCCATTAACCATTGCTCTCTGTTTCCTATCCCTCAGTCAATTTTGGATCCAGTTGCTCCTGTCCCTTTTATTCCATGACTTATAACTTTCCTCACAAGTCTGTTGTGTGGCACTGTATCGAACGCCTTTTGGAAGTCCATATACATGACACCAATGGCCTTGCCTTCTTCAACCATCTCTGTTACCTCTTCAAAAAACTCCAGTAAGTTTATAGGCATAATTTTCCTTTAACAAATCCATGCTGAGATGCTACAGAACTATGGATTGAACTTCACAATTGGGGAGGGGGTGCACACTACTCAACCTCACCCCACACCCCCTTGCCAGCCAATGGACTGAACAAACACCATCCTGCAGTGATGACATGCTTCCGCCCCTCAGTGGGACGAAATCCCACCCTCAAGATCTGCCAGTCAATGCAATATCAGTTCCAGAACTGAGTAGTGGGTGCTGCTGGGATAGCAAGGAGGTCCAGGTAGAACAGGAAGCCTGGGACTGTTAGGGCAGGGAGAGAGGGGTAAGAAGAGGTGGGTTTTGGAGGCTATGTGGGGAGGAACAAAGAGGGGTAACATCTAGAGGGGTGAGGGTGCCTCTGATGCTCCCGCCCTTCCTTCCCCACCTTTCCAAAACTTTCTTTTCAGAAGTCTCCTGGCCACTCCCACCCACCTGCCCAAATTAATTGTTGGATGGTATGGGCAGTGTGTAATACAGCTCAGTTGGCTTGGTAACAAGCTTAATTGCCCATCTACTATTCATTAAAAAATGGCAGGCAGCTGCCAATTTCAGTGCCCGCCCACCCACTGTATTATGGACACCCCGCCAAGGGGTGGGCAGGAAGGCAGGGGGTTTGCCATCTCTTGTATTTTATGTAACCACCCACCCCCCACAACCCCACCAACCCGGACCCAGCAGGGAGCTGTAAATCCTGCCCCATGTTTCATTAACTTCTTTAATGCTTCTGTCCATTACTTGGCTGAAATTATCTCTTTCATCTTCCCACTTGTGATCCCCCTCTTGGTCCGATTATATATTTGAACATATTATCTGGTAATTTATTTCATTGCTGTCTGTCAGACCTTCCTGAGCTATTATGCCACTACACAATAACAGTGATTACATGTCAAAAATACTTCATTGGTCATAAAGCGCTTTGGGATATTCTGAGGCCACGGAAGGCACTACATGAATGTAAATTCTTTATTTCAAACATTGGCAGAGATTTTCCAGCCCCATCACAGGTGAGGCGGTGCCCCAGCCAGAAGTCTGGATCAATACAGATTGTAGTGAGATATAATAGAAATATTTAAGATAATGTAAGGATGGGAGAAGCAAACTGTTTCCATAATTGGGGGGTGTCAAGAATAATACCCATCGATATAAGATAACATGTAAGAGATTTAAAACAGAGGTTCACAGAAATTCTTCACAGAGAGATTTGAAGCCTCCCAGGATCAGTGGTTCAGATATCTTCACATTTAAGATTAGATTGGTTAGGCGGCTGAAAGAAGTGAGGCTGATAGGCTTTGGGTACAGGGTATGATTAGAACAATTTGCCCACATGGAATATTAATGGCAAGATAGACTGGTTGAGCTGAATGGCCTGTTTCCATGTTGTAACTTCTATATGTTCATGTATGAGCCACGAAATGCTGATGATATTACACTGTGCTGGAAAATACTTATATACTTATTCTTGAAATTTTGACTAAAACAGCTGATTTTACTGAATCCAATCTTTCAGAAATCTATTTGTTCAGTATTTAAAGTAGTTTAAAGGTTAAGTTCTAAGTGTTAAATTGCCTTTGCTATCTGTAGCATTGATTGTTGATCCACTTCTGAAAGCCTAGGAGAATTAGACTGTTTCTGTCAAATTTAATTTGAAAAGTAATAATGTGGGACAAATTTAAGAAAACAAATGCTATTTGTAGACAATTTTCATCCTGTCAGGGGAGTTAGAAAAATACAGCTGCAGTTTACTTAAATTTCGTACTGAATTTTTGTCCTCACCACCAGGCCAGAAAGTGGGGTTGAAGTTCAAAATCAGCCATGATCGTACAGAATAGTGGAGCAGGCGCGACAGGTCAAATGGTCCACTCCTACTCCTATTTCTTGTGTTCTTGTGTTCAAGATACAGGAGGCATCGGGGTGAGATTGATCGTGTGAGGTAGCACAAAGCTGGTGAGAGTGAATCAGCAACCCCTTTTACACCAACTTGTTTTCCATTCCCATCGAACAATTGGTAAGAAAACTGCACAATTTGCCCACACCAATTTCACTCCCAAGATAATGGTGCAAAGAAATTGGGACACTTTCCCAATTTGGGAATTTGGTGTTTGTGTTGGAATATATTGCATGGATATAGGCCTTCTTTTTATTTGCCTTAATAATAGGGTAAAAACTGCAATGGTCACCTATGTAGAGCAACATCATAAATAAGTTCATGAGAATTTCCACTTTTTGTCTTGCAAAATCATAAGCACATTGTTGTACAAACTGTTTGTTATTTGCTAGAAATACAGAACACAGAAATTTTTTAAACACATTATAATGTTACGATGTATAGCCACCAAATGAATTCTTACTTCAGCGTGCCATTGGTAAGGAGCCCACAGCAGCCATCATCATTCTTTCTTATAGTGAGATTGTTAATTTAGTACCAATTTGTGTCAATTATGAGCTTTTTTGTGTGTGTGTGATCTCACCAGAAATTGGGTTTGAGACTTCTAAATTCATTCAGAGAGAAAAGTGGTTGGAAAGAGGATATTTCCCCTTCATTAATCTGGACTCAAATCAAACATGAGTTTGAAGCGTGAAAGGACTGTCTGTCATCTTACTGTCCGCCACTCAATCATTCATAAATCTTCAAAGACTTAAAGATGCTCCCCTTTTTTGTTTTTAATAAAGATCTAGTTACATATATTGGGCTATACTGATTTCCTTATGCAAAAGGTTCCACCGAGTTTGATGATGATTGGGTGGTGCTAAGGATATCCTGGGAGCTTCCCATTCAGGAAACAGAGAGAAACAGCAAATTGCACAGTGACTCATTTGTTTAGACGTTGAAGCAAACTCAAGAGTCACATAGGAAAACAGAAATAACTTGCACTTATATAGCAACTTTAACATCATAAAACATCCATAAGGCACTTCACGGAATGTTACCAAACATAATGGGCAGAATCTTGCCCTCGGATGGCATGCAGGCCCCACAGGCTTGGCGGTGGGCAGGCAGCTGAGCCCCGCCACTGAAACGAGGCCCGCAGTCATTTTAAAAGGGCGGGCCAATTAAGGCCTGCCCAGCGACATCCCCGACGGGAAGCGCTATGCACGAAAAAGCTCACTTCTCCCTGAGGCCAAGTCCTTTCTCAGGGAGAATACTGATAGTGTCAAAAACATTAAAAATAGAAACATTAAAAAATTATTAACATGTCCTCCTCATGTGACAATGTCACACAAGATGGGACATGTTGATAAAGAACACATAAAGTTTATTAATTTTTTACAATACGGACATGAAACTTCATCCTGCCAGTGGATGAAGTTTCATCAATAACCTGGAGCCCACTGCGGTTCCTGGCCTGCCCGGCAGCCTTAATTACTTAATTACTTTAAATAGCATGTCAATGGCCTCAATTGGCCATTGACAGGTCGGCGGGCAGACAGCTGATTTCGCTGTCCACCCGCCTTCCTAAAAATTTAAAGGGACCGGGATGACGTCGGGGATTCCTCCCCACATCATCCCGTGTCAATTTCCCCTCGCCGATGGGAAAATCCTGGCCAATGTAACATTGTTCCATATAAGGAGATATTAGGACAGGTCAACAAAAGCTTGATCAAAGAGGCTGGTTTTAAGGAGTGTCTTAAAGGAGGAGATAGAGGTAGAGTGTTAGTGAAGTTTATTGGGGTACGCGAGAGCCTAGGACTCAGGCAACTGAAGACAGAACCACCAGTGGTGGATTCCCAAGGGGCCAGAATTAGAAATCTTGAAGCAAGGAATTGCAAAAGGTCTTGAGAAAGTGAACAATGAAAGACTGTTTCCAATGGTTGATGAATTTGTAATGCGAGGGCACAGACTGAGGATCAACACTGAAAGAATAGAGGAAGAAGTTAGAAGATTTTAGCATGGTAATTAGAATAGGTGGCAATACAGACAGTAACTATAATATAATTTAGAAATGAATAGGGTGCATACTTGAAAAAGAAGAGCATAAAAAAGAAAAAGGGTAGTAAAGTGTGATTAGAGCAGACAGGTTCCCGTGGAAGTTATGTATTGGACCTGATGACCTTTACATGATAGGGCCAGTCAAGCAAGTCTATAATGGAGGCAGAATTTTAAATACTTTTTCAAGTACGTGCCCTATTCATTTCTAAATTATATTATAGTTTCTGTCTGCATTGCCACCTATCCTAATTATCATGCTAAAATCTACTAACTTCTTCCTCTATTCTTAAGGCCATGGAACCGTCAGAGCAGAAAAGTTGCTGTGGGAGAGCACACACATGGTGGGTAGCCAACTGAAGTGATTAAGGGCTCTTATAAGGCTTTTCTTCCATGCTAACTGGAATTTTCCAGTCCGCAGGCACCCTCCCCCAATGGTGGGCTGAAACACGAGGCCATTAATGGAGGAGACCTTCCAGCGGCAAACAGAGAGTCCAGCATTTCAGAATAATTTAAAGTGCCCCCTTGCTGCCGGTACAGAAAGATGTCTATAGTTGTGACCACAGACCGTACTGTGGAGGGGGTCTGGAAGCTGTGGTCATTTGTATTTTCAAAATTTTTTAGAGTGCCAAGAGGGCACCTCCATCTTGAGGTCCCTTATCTCTCCTTTGCCTGCAATCTCAGTGCTGGAGGGCCTCCTATTGGTCCTCCAGTGTCAGGAGCCTGCTTGCTGTCCCTAATTGGCCTTCCTTGAAAAATCATGTTGGGTGACAATTGCCGAGATGGTGCAGGATTGGGACCCGCCATTGATCCTGACATCAGAGTCACAACCCCAAAACAGAATTACTGCCTGGGTGGGGTGTGTGCAGTGGTGGTGAGGGGGTGCGGGGGTCAGGGGGTAGTGGAATTAAATCAAAAGGGCTGAGAAATTTGAAAACCCCTAAAAACGGGCGCAGGGATTGCAATATGCACTTGACCTGCGTCCACTGCTTCTGATGTAGGCAGCACACAAACTTCATACTGTTTGATCAGTTAAATGAATATAACATGCATTAAGCACTAACTGCACTGTTGAGTGTTTACATGCCTTAGCAGGGATGGTAAAACCGTGAGAGACGAGCATGATTACAAGTTAGTTCGAACTACTTAAAGCCAGCTGGAGTTCTTAAAGGGGAGGTACATTTTGGCTGGAACAGGTGCTAGAAGTCATTCCAAAACTGACTTTGAAATGGGAAAGACACAAAAATTGCGTATCATGGCAGAGAACGGACTCCAAGGTTTTCTGAAGCTGCATTGAGGCCTTGACATGGGAGACAGGCCCTGACAGCCCTGATCTCTGGAGGCTGACTGTTTGAAAGGGTGTTGGAAGAGGCGAGCAGAAATAAAAAGCTCAGCTGGCCAAGAAAGGGGTCCAAAGCAAACAGAGGCCAGCGAATCATGCACGTTCTCAACAAACGTGGCATAGACTGCCATGCCAGAATGGAGCTTCTGAATCACACCAGGTGATGCTTAACACAGAGCTGACCAGCACAGGGCAAACCACCATCTTACGAGACAGGAGGCTGTCACTGGAGGCCTTGCTCCACCTTTGCTCATTCTCCTTGTTATAATGTAGGTCAAGGGGGATGCACGCTACTCCATCCATGTCTGGGAGCAAATGATTTATGCTAAATCTTTGATGTCAGGTCAAAGTCCTACAGCACATGTCACAACAATTCCCTACAGACTACAGCCACTCTGGAAACTACTAAAAACTTCTACAATTGCAAACTTGAATGGAGGTGATGATCTATTTAAATAGTGGTAGTTAGCAGGTGAGGAGGGGTGCTTCTTCCTGCTGCTGCACGTATATTCAGCTATGTGTGTTAAAAAACAACACCAATTAGCGGTAATGTTAAGTTCCGCAATGGCAGTGCTGCCTTCAAATCAGCATTTCACATGGACGGACGTCACAATCTATCTACTGTACATTCTTCCGGTAGATGCTCCCAGCATATGCTAACACCCTCAACAAATGGCATCCAGTACAGCTGCACACCCCAAGTGCCATTTTGGAGGCAGAAACAGCATTCAAAGTGCCAAAAAAACAGGCACCACAGAGACTAATTTCGCGGCCAAGGATTTAAGGATTTTCAATTCAATTCTACGTGTTAATATCCGTCTACTGGCTCCATTAATCATCAGTACTGGGAACACGGATCCTCCCCTACCACATTTCACTACTTCACAAACCTTTATCTGGTTCATTTAAACTGAAAGCTGAAACCCATTTGTCAGGGTCTTTTCAGTGTGACAGGATTAAAATGGAGGCAGCCTCCCAACTATTGCACTGATTATTGCCTGCGTGTGTGGGCCAGTTAATCCTTCTATCGCAGACAATCCACAATGCTGATTTCTAACTTCCCCAATATCAATCAAGCGGAGGAAGTGAAAATCCTCACCCATCCCTTCACTTGCCAACAGAAGATCCCTGCCTCCACTTTCATTTTGTTTTCAAAGACATCTTCTTGCCAGTGGTAAACATCAAGGGCTGCCATTTTAAGTTAAATCATACAGGGCATACAGGACACACCATATACACCCCAGCTCTATATATGGGGGTGTTCAAATACAGAGATCCCAGTGCCTGGGAAGTCTTTTGCTGAAGTGGCCCTGCATTTGCTTTAAATATGTGCTGCCCAAAAATTAAATGCAGCCTAAAAATACAAAAAAAGAGATAGCAATTCCGTGGTGGTGCGAAATAATAACAAAAAATACACAGCTTTCATAGCTGCATATCACTCACAGCTCAAATGCACTGAAAATCTGCACCCGTCTAGACCATACATAGCTTATTGTTCCCCAGGTTGCACTGTTTACATTAGCCAAGATAGCCCTGATCTGGAGAAATGGACCCTGTGAAGAGCATATTTTGAACAATATTTTTGTCTGAGCACTGGGATATTTGTGGGTCCTGGGAGCTCTATAGAATCAGCTAACACAGTGACTTTCTCATTCACCCAAGTTGAATTTGGACCAGTTTCGTCTGTGAGAACACAAGAAAACATGTCACCTGAAGTGTCAAATTACTTTGTTGTTTTTAAGTGACATTCTTAGGAAAGAATCTTTCCCCTGTCGGGGAGGGGGAAGTGCAGGAACGGGCGCGGGCAGGCGCACCTCTGATCGGCACCTCCAATTGGGGGCGTGATGCCATTTTATCTGGGCAGGCCAATCAAGGCCCGCCCAGCATGATGTTCCCCAGGAAGCACTATGCGCTCCCTGTGCGGGCGGGGTGGCGGGTGGGATTCCCTAAGCTGGGAGTGCGCTCAGGGAGATGGCGCCAAATTCAAAAGTGGTCAATGCACAAAAATAAAATTTCCCTGACGTGAGCCCACATGAGTTGGGACATGTCCATCACTTTTATTTAAACTTTTATTAAATTTTAAAAAACCTTCATGAAACCTCATCCCGCCCATGGATGAGGTTTCATGCCTTTTCTGAAGCCCGCCAGGGCTCCCGGCCTGACCGCCAACCTTAAGGTTGGATGGGCAGGTCCATTAGCTAGTTGAATTCATTTTTAAATGGCCTTAATTGGCCATTGACAGGTCGGCGGGCACACAGCTGATCTGGTTGCGCCCCCGCTGACCTTAAAATTTAAATGGGGCGGGGTGATGTTGGGAGTTCCCGAGGCCCTCTGCTCGCTGACCTCAATATCGTGGCCTTAATCAAGTGTTGAGGTGATAAAGCAAAGCCAACTCCTCAACCACCCACAATGGTATGCTCCAGAGTTTAGGCTCAGATATTTTGCACCTGATATCTGTGTGTGTTTAAAAAAGAGAAACAAGTTAAGGTGTATAATTCAGAAGCAAAATACCATGGATGCTGGAAATCTGAAATAAAAATAGAAAATGCTGGAAATACTCAGCAGGAATGGCAGCATCTTTGAGCAAGAAAAATAGAGTTAACGTTTCAGGTCAATAACCTAAAAAGGTCATCGAGTTGAAATATTAGTTCTGTTTCTCTCTCCTCGGATGCTTCCAGGCCTGCTGAGTATTTCTGTTTTTATTAGATATGTAATCGGTCACTGCCTTAGAATCAGTGTGGCAATACAGCTTAGGGATTCATACAAGCATCACAATGAAACAATTTCAGCTTCATTTTTAGGAATTTTGACTGAAATAGAGGCTTAAACAGTCTGTTGGATGTCTAACTTGCACTATTTTAGTAATCAATAATCTACAGCAATAGCCATGTTTAAATGAAGGAATTGGACAGCTGAGGCCTTAAAATTGGGGACTTCAGCTCTGCTGCTGCATTTCTGCTGGAGTCCTGCTGGCCTCCTTTTTAACTGCTCACTGCAGTTCCTAATTGGCTAAGATGCCTGCTGGCAGTCTCATGAATTTATGCAAATTATAGCTGGAACCACATTACATTAACGCAACCCTGATGTAATTGCAACTTAGGCGTGAAGGTAGGTCAGAAACAGTTGGAAAGGCAAAGGGCCCCTCAAGCAAAGAGAAATCTTTTCTTTGCAGAACCAGGAGAAGCAGGTGTGCTTCTTCAGGCTCCACATGGGAAGTCACAGCTTCTCTTGCCCTATACGCTCCCTCCTGCGACCTCCTGTCAACATCCTTCTGAAACCACCTCCTCAGGACCTAAGAGCTTTAGTTCCACTCCCACCTGCCAGCTAGCTACCCTGTTGCACTAATTTCAGGCCGGCAACTGGCCGCCAACATGCAGGTGCGTTCTGGGTTTGTTAGAGTAGCCTGGGGCTGAATCTGAGCCTACCAATACATTTAAACCTCACCCCCACCCCTCCCTCCTCACCCCCACCACCCCCCCCAACACACACACACACACACACACACACACACACACACACACACACACACACACAAAGAAATTGCTGGGAGGCAAAACTGAACTCAAAAGTTGCTAGTGTTGGACCAATGTACTTGTGATACCCTTTTCACAACTCAGTGCCCCAATTGTGACCTTCTGCAATATGGTAGCAATGCTTTGGATTATCCTTCTGAGTGGAATGTTCAAAATCATGGTAGAAATTAATAAATGTAGGCATTAATGGTCTATTCATATTATAGCATTGCAAATGCAACCTTGACAGAAACATTTTAATAACTTGACATGGCGCTACCGAAATGTTGGCCTTTCTTCCTGCTAACATTATTGGCTGAACTTTTACTGAGTCGGGATGACACGTGGGTCCATTAAAAATGATTGATGGGTCCCGATTCTGGGATTCCCAACCCCACTCCTGGGTTGTCTGATTTTTGGGAGCACCTTAAAGGGTGCAAGCTGGTTCCTGTCAAAAGCCTGCATCTGGCATTCCCAACCTGGCCGGCTCCATTATGGCGACAGGCATGTCCTACACTTCCCCAGTTTTCATGGAGTCGGGCCAGGATTTTAAAGAGTGGTGGTTGGATGGGCAGCTCGGTTTATTAGTTTAATTGATATTTAAAAGGACTTAATAGGCCTTTGACAGTTCAGTGGGCGGGCACCTGAGTCGGCTGCACGCCCGCTGAACTGAAAACCTAAATGATGCGCGGTGACATCGGGACGCCCGTCCGACATCACCGTGCGTTATTTTACACATTGACGAGCGGGCCCCACCGCCACTCGCCGACACAAAAATCCTGGCCCATGGCTTCAGACCAGGACTGCCCCAGGCCCCGAAAGCAAAGGTGACGGCAGCTCTCAAAATTAGTGACGCCTCTTTGGGGTGTCTGCTGGATGCAGTGGAAGGCAACAGTGATATCCTCTACCCCAACTCTGGCCGCAGGAGGTCCACCAGAGTTACCAATCCGGCTTGGGAGGCAGTGGCAGTTGCGGTCAGCATGACTGGAGCACCGAGGAGGTTAACCATCCAGTGCAGGAAGAGGATGAATGCTCTCATCCGTTCCGCCAGGGTAAGCCAACCACCTTATCAGTCTCAACTCACACACTCACAAACCCATCACACATCCACAGGGATCTCACACCTCAAGGGACAACACCACTGACTCTCATGTATACCCTTATACCTCCATCAGACTTATATCCTCTGAGCTCACGTCCTCATGATTTCCACACCTCTGCTCACCACACAAACATTCCACACAGTGCCATGTGTCCTGCTCACACTCTCTCCATCTGTTTTCATGCAGGAGAAGCCGGCTCACAACAGCAGGGATAGGTCCCAGACCAGGGGTGGAATGGCCCACATTAGGCTACTCACTCACTTTGAGGAACGTGCCATTGCACTGACTGCCTGCGGCGATGGTGAGGTCAGCGGCAAATATCCACGTGAGGACCCTGCCCCCCCCACCATCATCCCTCTCTCAACGCTACTGTGAGTGCTCTCTCTCCTGCTTTTGACCCTGCTGCCATGCATGAATTATCTCTACTTTGGTTCACAGGGAGCTCTGCCAAGCGACTGTCGCCTTCAGCCAGTCGGTCCCTCAGCTCCACCCTGGTCCTCACCTCCAGCCAAGAGGACACCTCTTCCATTGAAGAGCTGGAAATAAGTAGCCTCAAAGACCCATCACAACTCTTAATCACACCTTCCACCAGCGCAGAGACACACGCCTTGGTGGGACCTAGATCTAGAGCAGACTCGAGGCCACAATCTGGCAATCATTACACGGACACATATCCTCAGCAGCAGGAGGCAGTTTCAGCCAAGCTCCCCAGCACTCGGAATGCTGCTGGGAAGGAAGCATCTGTGGGTCCGGGTCAGATGCTGAGCCCCTGGGTTCAGCCTTCCAACTCATTGTGAAGAGTCAGCAGAAGGTGAGGGAACATCACGCAGAGCTGTTGGAAGCCCTCAACAGAGTGGCACGTGAGTCAGAGGAGTGCATCCGCTTGCTCCCTGATAAAGTTGTGCCCATATGTGCACATATGGAGGTCTCAATGGGAAGGATTGAGGAGTCCATGGAGATGCAGGTCTAGCAGAATGTGGAGATACACGCAGATCCTGCACTCCATCGCGGTAGCCATAGTTGGGTTCATGCAGTGGCAACGCAAGAGTAAAATGGGACATGTCGACATCCCTCCAGGTGCTCATTCCCCTCAAAGAGTCAGGCTGCGGCCTTGGGCACCCGAAGAGAGAAGAATTGGCAGCTGGACACACTTGAGTCATCCACTCAGAAATCTCAGAGGCTGTCCTCTCCCTCCCTTTGCCCGTGACCCCCTCAACCTCCTCCCCTGTCACTGCAGAGGGAGCAGCTGGCCCACAGGAGGACAGCCAAAGCAAGGTGGGGCCCTCAAGGCCACAGCTCTCCAGAGGACCAATGCTGAAGTCATCAGAGGCATCAGGGCCAACAATTGCACAGTTTGCCTCTACCCACCTCTGCTGCACGGTGTCAGGCAGCAGCCAGAAGAAATTCTGATCACAAGCGGTTGCACATTTTGTCACTTTATAATCTGAAAAATATATTCACTTTCACTGAATAATGTGTCCTGTCTTTCAGCTTCATTTACAGGTTTCACAAGTCCTCTCCCTGCTCCCACCATCGCACGCCCACACACACACACCACCCCTACCACCATCCCCACCTCCCCCCCCCCCCCCCCCCCCCCCCACCCCCCACCCCGTCCAAACAACCTCAAGATCAGTTCAGCTACATGCAGCTGGACCACGGGTGAATCTGGAGGGAGAAGTGTGTGTGTGGCAGAGCCTGTCGGAGCCTTGTGCATGCACTCTCCCATGCGCGTGGATCCTTCCTCCATCACACTCATCTCACTGTTCCAAGCATTTTCAGTGCTGCCTGCTGGGGTTCTCTTTCAATTGTCTATCTGAACTGACCTGCACCTCCACCCACCCACTGATCACACTCCCATGCAGCACCTGTGCCCATCCAACACAAGGGTCCGCTCACTTTCAATTTGAAAAATATGGTCGTAGTCAAGTTTCTCGTAAGCTCCCCCATCCTTTCCCCTCCCCCCAGTCACCCATGTCCTTTCCCCCATCACTGTTGACCCTCCAGCATCACCTTCCACCTCCCCACCATTATCTACCAACTAGAACCTTTTTCTTTCCAGGATGTACAGGTGAATGTGCACATTCCCTATCTTCCTGAGAATCCCACCCCTATCCACATTGACCTTCCGGAGCCATCCTTCCACCAGGGTCCGTGTCTGCCTCCGAGTCCCCACCAACCACCCTCACTATCCCTTCTATCACTACCATCGCACCCTCACCCTCCCACCCTTCTGACTCACTCTGGCTCCTCTCACACTCACCATTCCATCCTACCTCAGTTCGCTCCCCTGGAGGCAGTCATTGACTCCTCAGACCCGTCCCTTGCACATTGACCTGGACATCCCCCGCCCTACTCCCACTTCCACCCTTACTCCCTCCTCCACCCTTATTCCTTCATCCTGGCAGATATCTTAGTCCCTTTTTAACTCCTTCCTCTCCCCAGGCTCTTTGCTCCACTCCGACTCATTCCCTCCTCCAAACTCCTTCCACCCTCCAACCACCTTCCTCCCACCGGACTCTTTCCTCCCACTGGACTACTTCCCACCCTGAACCCCTATCTCCCACCCTGACTCCTTCCTCCTCCCTGGACTCTTGCTCCGCCTCTGAGCTCCTTCCTGCCTCCAAACTCCTCCTTCCCCTGAACTCCTTCCCAACAGAACTCCTCCCTTACACCTTCCTCCCCAAATACACCTACCTCCCACTTGGTGCATTCTTACTCATTACACCCTGCTCCCCCTGAATTCCCTCCTTACAACCTCGAACCTCACCCTTCCTTGACACCTTCATCCCGGCCTCCCAAACCCACCCCTAACACCTTCGTATCCCCCCCCCACCTCACATCACCCCTCTCCCCACACCTTCCTACCTTCCTTTCCCACTCACAACTGGACCTTCTTCCCTCCCTCCTCGCCGATCATCAGTAGCAGCCTATGGCCAAGACCATGATGTTCTGAAGCAGACCCCAGACATCAATGGAGACCTACCATCCGTGAGCTGCTTCGTGGCGGAGCCATGTCCATAAGAATCCACTCAGCATGTGATGCACATGTTCCGCCAGGATCCAGAAGCTGTGGGGCTCCAGCAGCTTCTTCTCCTCAGATGCTCGCGATCTGAGCAAGGCCCCAGTGGTAAGTCTGCACGTTACACTGGTCCAAATGTGTCCCGGACTGGTATGTTTTCCCCCTGGCGTAACGGACAATGTGGGATAGGGGACGATTCTGGCCAGGCCTTACTTTGCATCCCATTAGTGGGAGGCAAAGCGAGTTGACGCCAGGCTCCAGTGGGAATGGCTTTCTGTCATGGCAGACACCAATAGATGATCCCGCTGTACTTTCACGCCAACGTGAAATCGACTATTGGCCACCTGTTTCCCAACATTAATAATCCTTGCCTTCTTGAGCAGAAAAAATAATTTAAAGAAGATTTTAAAAATCCTTTTACGCATTCCAGACTACCAGTGTGAACCTGGACCAGAGCAGAAAGATATTTGATACTTGCTCGCAATCCCATTCACATCTGACCATCATTTCCTCCCAATGTGTGGTCAGTGTTTAAAGCGAATTGACTCTCAATCACAAGTATTACATTAGACCATCAATGCTAAGGACAAGCCAAGATTACGCTAACTTTTACATACAAAGTGTATGCTTTGCTTCAGTATTTCCATTATCAATGATTTGATGAATATTGGCATTCCATCAGAAAAACTCATGAAGGTCAGTCCATTATAATGCATCAAAAGGGTAATTCCACAATCCTGAGCTCCCAGCAGGGCGCCACACACTCAGGAACCACATTTGAAGTTAAAGTTGAAATATGGCAGCCCTGAGAGTCTGACCTGCGTTCCCTGTAGGTGTGGCTCACTGCTGTAAATATCAGAATCACTTAATGGTCCACTTTACTTGTAATAAGGTCCATCAAAGGTCGTGGTTTGTCTGAGATCATTTCATGGCCACTGATTGGACCCTGAAATTAAGGAAGTTCAACGAAAGTGCGTCCGAAAATTGCAAGAAGAAAATATTGGAAATTCAATGCAATTTGAAAATAGAAGCGAAGTGAATGACTCATGTGTCACCCTTCATCCAAACTGCAAGGCTTGAGCTGGAAAAGCAGCTTTTGGGTCAGACTGGACAAATTCTAGTGAAGGGTCTCACTCTTGCAGATATTTACTGAGCTGCTGTGTGTTTTGAGAACTACAGTTTTCCAGCATTTAAATTTTAGCCCTATTTTAAACTAACTCATTCAGTGGAACATAAGGAGTTGGGTTAGAATGACAGCCAGGCAGAATCCACTGTATTTCTGCGAAATGCTGATGATTTGCCCTCCTAAATCCTGGGGTAGAAATTTTCGCTCAGTGGCGGGTGCGCGCCCAACCTGCTCGAGTGTGAAATGACGCGCATTGACATCAGCCAAGCGTGCCCACGTCAACGCGCAGTCGTGCGATAGTTCGGTCAGTGGGCGCCCGCTGGAACCGGCAGCTTGCCTGCCGACAATTAAAAGGCCTGTTAAGGTCATTAAATTATCAATTGAATTAAATTTTTCGCTGCCCGTCCAACTTAACAATTGGCAGGCAAGCAAAAAGGCCAAGTGGCCTTTGCATTTTTTTGGAAACCTCGTCCATGGGCAGGATGAGGTTTCCAAAAGCAAATAAAAATAAAACAAAAGATTAAATTTTTCATTAATAACATGTCCCTGTTCATGTGACAGATTCAAATGAGGGGTTGTGTTTCATTACATTTAAAACAATTTTTTTTAATATCTCTCCATTTCCCTGAGGCTGCTCCATTCCTCAGGGAGGTTATGCAGCTTTCACTTGCGCACATGCGCAAAGTTCGCACTCGGCACACTCGGTGAGCCTTAACTGGCCCGCCAGCGTGAAATCGCGGTACAGTGGCGATCGCGGTCAGTGGTCAGCTTCCCGACCGCCCCTACCCATTCCCGCTGAGCACTCCCGCCAAGGGCAAAATTCTGCCCTGGGGTTTTCGGGAACATGGAGGCTGGGTCAACAAGGAAACTTTAGACTTCCTTTGCCCCAGGTTGTCATGATGCTATAACCTCATGGGCCTCAGGCTCCAGGGGTCTAGACAGATTACCACCTGCTTCCGTTCCGCACTCATCCAATCACCCCCGTCCCTGGGTTTCTGCCATAAGTTAAAATTGGGGTTTTTATCTTATCAGTTAATAGCAAAAAAAAAATGCATCTGTCACAGTCCCTGAGCTAAAACTACATGGCAGAAAGGTAGACATTCAGGCATCGATTAGGCCCAGAACCACCGTCACCACAGATTGTGGGTGTTAGATGCAGCCAAAAGATTCAGGAAGTTAAGTAAAGTTTGATTTTAGAAATCTTCACGTCCAGAACAGTGTGCTCGGAGGGAGCCACACTAAGCTGGAGCCACCCCCAGTGTGATGTGCCTGTCACATCACTCAACAGAAGCCCAGAAAGGAAAATCAGTCAGTCTGGTGAATACACTGCCCACAATTTTCCATTGATAAAAAATAATAGTAACGCATGCTATAAAAATTGCCTTTAGGAGATGTGGAGGGAAGACAGGCTGCTGGGGGTGGGGGTGAGGGGGAGATGGTCAAAACTGGAAAAATAAAATGACAGGAATCATTTGTAGGAGGTCTTATGGTATACTGGTAGCATCCTTGGGCCTAGAAACTCTGGGCTCAAGTCCCACTTCTGGACTTGATGGCCACAGAAGGGGCCTTCATAACATGGTCAAATAGTTTGATTATCAGCCTGTAACTCTTTCTAAAATGCCTGATGACAGGCAGTAAGAGTGGGAGAGTTGCCTGGTCAGCCATGCTGCAAGAACAAACATCACAGTATTATGCCAAGTGCAATCATGAACCAATCCAATGGTTACCAATACCCTCTTAGGGCATGGTACTGAAGGAGGGGGACATATTATTCACAATTGTTTAGTCAATCTGCTTGAATTACAGAGGACAGGATTTTACTTCCCATTGAGAAAAACAAAAAACTGCAGATGCTGGAAATCCAAAACAAAAACAGAATTACCTGGAAAAACTCAGCAGGTCTGGCGTTCTGTTGAAGGGTCATGAGGACTTGAAACGTCAACTCTTTTCTTCTCCGCCGATGCTGCCAAACCTGCTGAGTTTTTCCAAGTAATTCTGTTCTTGTTTTACTTCCTATTGTTGGGTGCACACCTGACCCAATCAGGTGTAAAGTTGTGTGAGAAGATGTCGGGCGAGCGTCCCGACAACATCCTGCGCGCTTGCAGACCATTAAGAGGGCAATTAAGCCCATTAATAACGCAAATGTCTCCGATTTTTTGTGGTCCGTCCAACCTTACAGTTGGCGGACAGGCAAATCGGCCAGGCGGACTTTACATTTTTCATGAAACCTCATCCAAGGGCAGGATGAGGTTTCTGTTATTAAATGAAATAAAAATAAAATCTATGGACAGCATTTTTATCATCTATATGTTCAGGTGCGTGATTGTGATGCTTGGACATTCTTTTCCTGATTTTCAAAACTTCATTTCATGGTTTTCTGCTCCGCAGCTCTCTACCTTCAGGGAGCTTCCTCTCAGCGCTTGCCTGCCCTCAGCCCGGCAGTGCTGAGCTTTTCAGCACAAGTTTCATGCCCTTTAGGGAAGGAAATCTGCTGTCCTTACCTGGTCTGGCCTACATGTGACTCCAGACCCACAGCAATGTGGTTGACTCTTAAAAATGCCCTCTGCATAAGGGCAATTAGGGATGGGCAATAAATGCTGGCCTTGCCAGTGATGCCCACATCCCATGAGCAGATAAACAATAAGTTCATTCCAGACTCCAACCACCCTATGGGTGAAAATAATTTTCGTAACATCACATTTACTCCTTTTGCCAATTATCTTGAATCTCTGCCCTCTAGTTCTTGATGTTCTCTTGAGTGGGAACAGTTTCTCACCACTTACTCTGTCCATACTCCTCTGGATCTTGAATACCTCTATCAAGTCTTCTTTCAGCCTTCTTTTCTCCAAGGAAAGAAAATCCAACCTCTCCTAGCTATCCTCATAGCTACAGTTCTCACTTTGTTTTATACTGTCTCCCCATATATTCTTCCTGCCAAAATGAATCATTTCACACTTCCCTGCATTGAACGGCAACTGCCACTTGTCTGTTCAATCTACCAACATGTGCTTTTGAAGTTCAAGACTATCCTCATCACAGTTGACAATTTTTCCAATCTTCATATTATCGGCAAATTTTGAAATTATGCCCTGAACACCACAGCCTAGGTCATTAAAATACAGCAGGAAGAGCAAGGGTCCCAACATTGACCCCTGGGGAATGCCACTGCAAACCCCCTCCAATCTGAAAAAGAACGACTCTGTTTCCTGTCACTCAGCCAATTTCTTATCCAAGCACTTACTTTCCATTTTATTCCACGAGCTAGAATTTTGTTCACCAATCTGTTATGTGGCACTGTATCAAATACCTTTTGAAAATCCATATACACCACATCAACAGCCTTTCCCTTATCAACTTTCTCTGCTCCTCCTCAAAAAACTCCAGCAAATTAGTTAATAATGATTTTCCCTTAATAAATTCATGCTGATTTTTCTTAATTATCCTGCACTTGTCTAAGTGACTAATGCTTTTGTCCCAAACTATAGTTTCCAGAAGTTTCCCTTCCACTGAAGTCAAACTGACTGGCTTGTAGTTGCTGGTTTTATCCTTGCGTCCCTTTTTGAACAAGGGTGTAACATTCACAATTCTCCAGTCCTCTGGCACCTCCCCTGTGTCTAAGGCAGACTGGCAGATTATCAGTAGTGCCTCTGCAATTTCCACTCTCACTTCCCTCAGTACCTTTTGATGCATCTCCTCCAGCCTTGGTATCTTATCTATTTTAAGTAAAGACAACCTTTCTAACACCTCCTTCTTCTCAATTGTAAATTCTTCATGTGTACCAGTTACCTCCTCTCTCACCTCAACCTAGGTAGCATTCCGTTGTAAAGATAAATGCAAAGTATTCGTTCAATACCTCTGCTAGTTCTCCTGCCTCCATGTGCCCTTTTTTTAACCCGAATCGGCCCTATTCTTTCTTTTAACATCCTTTTATTATTTATACGCTTATAGAAGACCTTGGGATTCCCTGTTACGTTAGCTGCCAGTCTCTGTTCATGTTCTCTCCTTGCTTTTCTTATTAGTTTTTTTCACTCCCCCTCTGGTCCTTCTACATTCAGCCAGATTCTCTGTTGAATTTTCTATCTGACATCTGTCTTACGCACACTTCTTCCTTTTCATCTTCACCTCTATCCCTCTCGTCATCCAGGGCACTCTAGATTTATTTGTCCCACCTTTCCCCTTCAACATTCGAACACATGGACAATGAGCAATAGGCCATTCGGCCCCTCAAGCCTGCTCTGCCATTTAATAAGATCATGGCTGATCTGATATTAACCTCAAATCTGTATCCCACCTACCCCTGATAACCTATCACCCTCTTGCTTACCAAGAATCTATCCACATCTGCCTTAAAAATATTCAAAGGTTCTGCTTCCACCATCTTTTCAGGAAGAGAGTTCCAAAGACTCACGATCCTCTGAGAGAAAAAATTTCACCTCATCTCCATTTTAAATGGGCAACCACTTATTTTTAAACAGTGACCCCTAGTTCTAGATTCTCCCACGAGAGGAAACATCATCTCCACATCCACCCTGTCAAGAACCCTCAGGATCTTATATGTTTCAATCAACTTGTCTTTTACTCTTCTAAACTCCAGCGGATATAAGTCTAGTCCGTCCAACCTTTACTCATAAGCTAACCAACCTATTCCAGATATTAGTCTGGTAAACCTTCTCTGAACTGCTTCCAATGCATTTGCATCCTTCCTCAAATAAAGTGACCAATACTGTTCACAGTACTTTAGATTTGGTCTCACTAGTGCTCAGTATAACTGAAGCATTACCTCCCTACTTTTGTATTCAATTCCCCTTGCAATAAATGATAACATTCTATCAAACATATTATGGTCACTGCTACCTAGGGGTGCAATCATTAATTAATCCCATATTGTCGCACACTAGGTCTAGTATAGCCTGCTCTCTGGCTGGTTCCAGAACATGCCATTGTAGGGAATTATCCCAGAAACATCCTGTGAACTCCCCATCTAAGCTACATTTGCCCATCTGACCTTTCCAGTCTATAGCCTGAATCTTCTGGTCAGTGTGCGGGGACAGGTCCCATTTGCCAACGTGTAAAATGACTCACGGTGATGTTGGGCGTGCGTCCCAATGTCACCGCGTGACATTCCGATCTTCAGTTCGGCAGGCGTGCACCGGAGTCGGCTGCGTGCCCACTGAACTGTCAAGGGCCTACTAAGGCCATTTAAAAACCAATTGAAATAATTAACAGGGCTGCCCGTCCAACCTTAAGGTTGGCGGGCAGGCAAAGAGTCCAGGCGGTCTTCGTATTTTCCATGGAATCTCATCCACAAGTGAGACGAGCTTTCATGAAGGGTTTGTAACTAATAAAAATTTTTATTAAAATCCATTGACATTTGCCAGCTCATATGACACATGAGGGGACATGCCTGAATGATTTTTTAAATTCTTTTTTTCAAGTTTTCCAAATCAAATTAATCTCCCCAAGGCAGCTCCATGCCTCAGGGAGATTTCTGCACTCTTTCACGTGCATGCGTGAAAGAGCGCAGGCCCCAACTCTCCCTCCTCCCCCCCACCTGCACAGGTAGCGCCAACCGCTTCTGGGGTCACGTCATGCTGGGAGGGCCTTAATCGGCCCACCTACGCAAAATGATGGCGTGCAGCCAATCACGAGCGGCGCTCCCAAACTGCCTGCCCGACAGGGAGAAAATTCTCTCCTATATGTAGATTAAAATATCCCATGATTATCATTGTGCCTTTCTGACAAGCTCCCATTATTGCTTCCTTTATGCTCCATCCTACCATACAGTTACTATTAGGGGGCCTATATATGACTTCCACAAGTTGTGACTTCTTGCCTTTACCATTTCTCATCTTTATCCCAACCATTTCCACATGGTGGTTTCCTGAACTTAGGTCATCCCTCTCTATTGTGCTAATACCATCATTAACTAACAGAGCCACCCCTCCACCTTTTTCCCGCTTCCTGTCCTCCTTAAATGTCCCATATCCTTAAATATTCAGGTCCCAATCCATGTCCTCCTGCAGCCAGATCTCTGTAATGGCTATCAAATCATACTTATTTATTTCTATGTTCGTTCTCAGTTCATCAATTATGTTTCGAATGTTTCATGCATTTAGATACAGAGCTTCTAGTTTTATCCTTTTATTCTTTTTATAACTTCTAGTCTCATCTGTTGATTTACAGTTAAAATTGTACTCTTCATCCCTTCCTGTCACAGTCTGTTTTTCATTTCCTGTAATAATACCTTTCCCTTTTGCCTTGTCTCTATTCTTTGATTTACCACATCTTCCCAAATTGGTACCCTTGCCTCCACTACTTAGTTTAAAACCCTCTCTCTCTACTTCCCTAGTTATGTCGCTCACAAGAACACTGGATCATGCACAGTTCTGGTGTAGACTGTCCCAATGGTACAGATTCCACTTTCTCCAGTATTGGTGCCACTGCCTCATGAACCAGAACCCGCTTGCCCCAAACTAAGCTTTGTGCCATGCATTCATCTCCCTAATCTGATTTGTCCCATGCCAATTTGAACGTGGCTCAGGTAATAATCCAGAGATTATGGCCTTTGAGGTTCTGCTTCTCAATTTGGTGCCAAGCTCCTCACACTGCCTATGCAAAACCTGCTTCTTTATCGTGCCTATATCGTTAGTACCAGCATGGACCAGGACGACTGTGTCCTCCCCCTCCCACTGCAAGTTCGTCTCCAGCCCCGAGCAGGTGTCTCGAACTAGGGCACTGGGCAGGCAACAATGCTGTATGGACTCGCTCTTTGCTGCAGAGAATGGTGTCAATCCCTCTGACTATACTGTCCCCTACTACCACTACATTCCTTGTAACTCCCCCTGCTTGAATGGTTTCCTGTACCATGGCGCCATGACCAGTTAGCTCATCCACCCTTCAGCCCCCACCCTCATCCAAACAAGCAAAAAAACCTCAAACCTGTTGGACAATTGCATGGGCTGAGGTTCCTGCAGTCCCGCCCTCTGGGTTCCCTTACCTGGGTCACTTGCAGTCACACCCTCCTGTCCCTGACCACAGACTAAATCAGAAGACTCCATTGTAAGGGGTGTGACCACCTCTTTGAATAAAGTGGCTAGGTAACTTCCTCCCTACCTGATATACCACAGCAGCTGCAGCTCGGCCTCCAGCTCAATAACTTGGAGCCGACATTCCTGCAGCTGCAAACACAGATGTGTTTGCCCTGGATCACCTGGTATCCAGAAGCTCCCACATCCTGCAATTGGAGCACATCACCTGCCCTGCCATCTCCAATATGTGTTAATTTATTAATAATTGCTAACTAATTAATTAGAACTAATAAAACCTACAGCTCCCAATAGGTTTTAGCACTGCCAGTAAACATTACAATATTGATAAAACAATACTTAGAATATTGATAAAACTAATAATACCAGTTACAGGTTTACCTGCCCCTTCTGCTGCACCAAAGTGGAAATCAAATACTGGGGGCTGGAAAAAGAGTAAAAGGAAAAAAAAAGCACCTCCTCCCCGCCCTTCACCGAACTCCCTACTCAGCACATTTTGCTTTTCTTGTAGTAAACCTTACCTAAAGCACCTCATTCCCCCTATGCACTGAATTCCCACTTTGAACTAAATTCCCAAATATACTCACTTGGTCTCTGTCTCGCTCAGGCTGAAGTCCCCTCTAACTGACCATGCGCCTCTTACAAGGGAAGGGAAGGTCAAGGGGATATACCTTGACATTGCCTGAAATACTGTTTCTTTGAAGGTGGCCCATTGTTCAGCCACCGTCTTTTCTGCCAGCATTTGATTCCAACTCAGATGCATTCTCATCCTATGGAAGGTGGCTTCACCCAATTATTTCTTATTAACCAGATCCTGTGCATTCACATAGGAGCACATTAACCCTAATTTAGGCTTTACTTTCCTCCTTACTCTGACCCCATCTAATGACTTACTATTGCCTACTCTAATTCTATCAAGCTCTCCAAGTATTCCATTTACCTGATACTACTCTCTAATATATCCTCCTTACCAGTTAATACTTCTCTCTTTCCCACTGCCAGTTTCTCCTCTCCACTCTGAATTTCCCTTCAGGATCTCATGCCTCTGCCAATCTAATTTAAACCTTCCCCAACAGCACTTGCAAACCTCCCTGCAAGGACATTAGTCCCAGTCCTGTTAAGGTGTAACCCATCCTTCTTGTACAGGTTCCACCTGCCCCACAACTGGTCCCAATGCCTCAGAAACCTAAAGCCCTCCCTCTTACGCCATTTCACCAGCCACGTATCAAACTGCTCAATCTTCCTATTCTTATGCTCATTAGCATGTGGCATGGGAGTAATCCTGAGATTACTGCTATTGAGATCCTGCTTTTTAATTCCCTTCTTAACTCTCTAAAATCAGCTTTCAGGAACTCATCCCTTTTCCTACTATGTCATTGATCCCAATGTGGACCACGACCTCTGGCTGGTCAACCTCCTGCAAAATATTGTCTGGAGCTGCTCTGTGACATCCTTGACTCTGGCATCAGGGTGGGCAACATACCATCCTGGAGTCACGTCTACCTCCGCAGGAATGTCAGTCTGCTCCCCTAACAATGGAATACCCAACCATTATAGCACTTCCACTCTTCCTCCTCCCAACCTGACCAGCTGAGCCACCCATGGTGCCATGAACTTGGCTTTTGCTACAGGCCTCTGAGGAACCATATGACTCACCAGTTTCCAAAATGGAAAAGTGGTTAGAGAGTGAGATAGTCTCAGGGGATTCCTGCACTACCTGCCTGTTTCTCTTAGATACTCTGGCAGTCACCCATTTCCTCTCTGCCTATGTACTTCTTACCTGTGGTGTGACCACCTCTAAATGCGCTATCCATAATCCTCAGCCTTGCAGGTGCACCACAGTGACTCCAGCTGCTGCTCAAGTTCCACAACCTGGAGCTCAAATTTCTTCAGATGGTGACACTTCCTGCAGCTATAATGAGCAAATAAATAGGGTTTACTAAATGCATGGTTGAGGAGATTTTGATGGGGCTGATAAACTGGAGAATGTTTGTGCAGGAAGCACCAGTGTGCTAGACCTGGACTGAAAACTCTACAACCAAGTAATGAAGAGGGGATGCACAAGAAATCAGAGTTTGAAGGGCTTGAAGGACATTGCAGTGTTAGTTAGGGCAAGATGACTGTGAGATTTGTAAATTGGCACAAGGATTCTTTATTTTACTTCATAGGTAAAGGAACTGAATGTTTTAGTACGAAATATGCAGACCAGTAGTATCAATAACTCTGCATGTACAGAGCCGTTTGTACTAGTTCCTTTAGTTACTGAGACTATGCTTTCCAGTAGTGCCTGCCCACTGTTCGAGAGAACAAACAGGACTCTCCCACCCCTGCTAACCAAGCCTCAGCATCAGGTTCAACTGGATGCCCTAGCACAAGTTCATTCCTCAAGAGAACTGGTGAATCCTCCATTTGGTCGTGGAATCGTAGGGCAGAATTTTACGCCTCGCAGTGGACGTGCACCCAACGAGGAAAAAATTCAGGCCATAGAAACAGAAGGAGGCCATATGGCCCATTTTGCCTGTGCAAGAACAACTCACTTAGGCCCAGTCATCTGCCTTTCCCTTCAGCCTTGCATATTTTGTCTCTTCAGATAATTAATCAATTTCCTTTTAAAAGTCACGATTGCATATGCCACCACCACACTCTCAGGTACTGTATTCCATATCCTAAACACTCACTCCTTAAAAATGATTTTCCTCATGTAGCTATTGCTTCTTTTGTCAATTAACTTAAATTGGTGTCCTCAAGGTCTCAATCCTTTCACCAAATCGGAAAAGTTTCTCACTATCTCCTCCGTCCGAATCCCTCATGATTTTGAACACCTCTATCAAACCTCCTCTCAACCTTCTTTTTTCCAATCTGAACAACTTCACCAATCTATTCACGTAACCGAAGTTCCTCATCCTGGAATCATTCTCATGAATCTTTTTTGCACCCACTCTAATGCCTTCACATCTTTGCTGAAGTGTGGTGCCCAGAATTGGACACAACACTCAAATTGAGGCCAAACAAATGTCTTATACAGGTTTAACATGACATTCTTGCTTTTGTATTCTACGCCCCTATTTACAATGCCCAGGATCCTGAATGCTTTATTAAACGTGCTCTCAACTTGATCTGCACCTTAAACTATTTATGCACATGTAATCCCAGATTCATCTGCTCCTGTACCCCATGTGGAGTTGCACCTTTTATTTTATATTACCTCTCATATTATATTATATATATTACATTATTCATTATATTATATTATATATTACATATTATTACCGTATGTTGGTAATTTCTCCAGATCCCCATCAATGATCTGACATCATTCTAAGTCCAACTCACCCTATCCCCAGGAACCAGATCCATGGGCTGTCTTCGGTCCACAGGTTAATTGACTTACTGACCTTCAGCTGGCCAGTGGGTGGTGGCAACACCTGCATAGGTACTCTGTCTGATCTCACTGGTATGTTCTGTCAACATTGAACAGCAATTTGCCTTTACATAATGTCTTTAACGGAAAGAACATCCCACAGCTCCATCGGTACGCACTGGGTCTGACTGCATGTGTGTTTTGCTGGCCAAGTGTTGGAATCTTTCTGCAATTCTGCACGTGAGTCCCCTACAATTCCAGATCTATGATAAGTCAGCTGCTGCAGCTACAATTAGCTTCTGTGCTTCGACTAAGGATGGAAAAAGAGCTAAGGTGGAGTTTTCTGCTCCCGCTGGTGGTGAGCTTAGAGGTGGGATGGACGTGTAATTAGGTAGGATGGTGGCATATGTGAAGTCCGCCACCTTCCCACCTCCACCGGAATTAAATTCTGGGCAGGAAGGCCGATGGCCGACCTTCCCGCCCCACCCACTATTGAGACTCTTGTGGCCAATTAATAACCACTTAAGGGCCCCACCCCTCCACCGCTGGTATTAACCCAGCTGCAGGTGGGCCTGTTGTCATGCGGTATGCACGGCAGCTAAAACTCTGTGACCAGCTTGTCACGTCTAGTTAGAGAATGTCGCTTGATCAAAGGCACTCAGTGCCTGATCGAGGGACTCTGTTAGGAAAGGGTGGGTGTGGGGGGGTAGGGATGCTGAGAGCCATTTCACTGCCCTGACTGCCAACCCTTCTTACACCCCTCTCCCCATGACCCCCACCCTGCGATACCCACCCCCCACCCCACATTACTTACCTGAGGCCTTGGCTGCTCCATGATCCTGGCACTCCAGTAGGTGTGTTTCCTGCAACAGCTATTGCCTTCCTTGAAGTGTTGCTGAGCAGAAGAGCTACCAGCCTCTGATTGGTAGGCAAGACTTCTTGATTCCAGGATAAGGCCCTTTGCTGGCCTCGATACTGCCTGATCAGCTTGTGGTTTGGCGGGCCTTCCTGAAACGAGGCAGCACAGCTCTCTTGCCACCCAAGAGGAAAAACCAGCAAAACTTCAAAATGACTGGTACGGTCCGAACTGGAGTTCCATTTAAGTTTTACTGGTCTTTCCTTTTGGGCAGCACTCTAGCCGGCAGGCGAGAACCCCAACGCCTCAACAAGATTCCACCCCTAGCTCCAGATTCTTAATTCCTATCCAGCATCTCTTCTGGAAACCATACAATTAAATGCCAGGCAAGGTGAGGATCGGATTTGGCTTCGGTGCTTCACTCGGTCAAACTGTCTGCTTCCCAGGCTCACAGGGATGGGCAATTGGATGAGGCACTGGAGGATTGGCAGTGCTCCATTCATACTTCAGCAAAAGCCTTTGCTTGAGAACAGAGAGGGAGAAGAGCAAGAGAAGACCGGCTAATAAAAATGGTATCACTTAAAAAATTCATTCCTGATGCAAGCAAGTTTTAGGATGAGAAACTGAACTTGCTCTTAATAATGCTCTTAAAATTAATTATAAATTTAACAAATTACTGGACCAAGGTTGATAATTGAGTGCAATAGGTAATTCCATATGACAATCTGAAGACTCTTAAATGCCCTCTAAACAAGGGTAATTAGGGATGGGCTATAAATGCTGACCTAGCCAGTGGCGCCCACATCCCATGAACAAATAAAAAAAGTGCTTAGTGGCTATAACTCTGATTCCCAAATTACCACCAGATCAACCATAGAGCTGTCTTACAATTTGATTCAACTGTATAAAGGAGTCCAAACTAATTAAAAAGTTTGAATCACAGAATTGTTACTGAACGGAAGGATGCGACTGAGCCCATCGTGTCAGCAATGGCCCTCTGAATTAGCAAATGACTTTGTGGCTTTCTCTCATCTTCTCCTCATAACCCTGCACATTCTTCATTTTCAGATAACAGTCTACAATTCTTTGATTGAATCTGTCTCCACCACACACTCAGGCAGTGCACCCCAGCCCTTAACCACTCACTGTGTGAAAACGTCTTTCCCCATGTCACTTTTGCTTCTTTTACCAATTACTTTAAATCTGTGCCTTCTCATTCTCCATCCTCTCATGAGTGGCAACATTTTCTCCCTGTCTACTCTGTCCAGATCCCTCATAATTTTGAATATCTCTATGAAATCTCCTCTCAGTTTTCTTTACTCCAAGGAAAACAGTCGTAACATCTCCAATCTACCTTCGTAACTGAAGATTCACAGCCCAGGAACCAATCTTATGAATCTTCTCTGCACTCTCTCCAATGCCTTCACATCCTTCCTAAAGTGCAGCGCCCAGGACAGGACATAATACTCCAGTCGAGGCCAAAATATAGTATCCTGTACATGGTTCACATCACTTCGGCTAACCATAGTCCGTGGATCATTTGGCAATTGTAATACTTGTTTTCTATTGCAAAACTTTGGGGAGAATTTTCCCGTTGGTGAGTGGGGGTGGGGCCCGCTTGCCGATGCGTAAAATGATGCACGGTGATGCGTGTCATTTAGATTATCAGTTTGGCGGGCGTGCAGCCACATCAGCTGCGCACCCGCCGAACAGTCAAAGATCTATTAAGGTCATTAACAAAGTAATTAAAGTTGTTTATAATGCTGCCCATCCAACCTTAAGGTTGGCAGGCAGGCAAAGAGACCAGGAGGCCTTAGCATTTTTCATAGAACCTCATCCACAGGTGGGTTCACATGAGGGGACATGTCCTTAAAATTTTTTTCACCTTTATTAAATATTCCAGAATTTAAACTGATCTCCCAGTCGCACAGATTTCTATGCTCTTTTGCATGCATGCGCGGAAGAGTGCAGGCCCTGACTCAGGGAATTCCCTCCGCCCGCATAGGGAGCGCTCAGCACTTCTGGGTGTGCATCACGCTGGGCGGGCTTTAATTGGCCCGCCCACATAAAATGGCAGCACGCAGGGGCGCCAATTGGGTTCGCACTCGCTCCTGCCCGTTCCCGCACAATCCCTCCCTGACGGGGAAAATTTAGCCCCATGAGACTTTCAGGCACTACTGCATAGAAACCTTGCAAAAGATAATCCACTTGGCTTCAATGGATGTTCATGGAAGGGTGTCTTTTCTTACATGCTGCTTATATGTTTTTGTAATTTAACACTTGGGGATTTGTACAATTTAAAACTCCATGAACTTTGGCGGCTGTTCACTGAGAATGAAATATTGAAGCATAAGGAACCTTCCAATAGCTCTATAGCTAAATGCACTACTCAGGGATTAATAATGCGATTAATCTTCATTTTTGTCCGGCTCAACTGGCAGAATGGTAGACTTCCCATTCCAGGGACGAGGTTGGAGTTATTTTGAGGGCCCAGTCGCAATTAAATGGATATGGAAAAGCTGCAGACATTGCAATGAAGCTTGCTTGATTTAGGTCGGCCTAAAATCAGGAGGCCTGACGGCCTCAGGCCGGAAGCAAGTTAAGTTCAGGAATGATGTCATCATGGTGAGTAGTTGGAGTTGGGGTAGAAGCAGAAACTAACATTATAGTTGAAGAACTCGGGGGAGGTCTTGCTGCATCAATTGTGGGGAATAATGCTGAAATAATTAAGGTTTGATTTTCATACCTAAGCAAGAGTCATGCTGCTTACTGCTTACAGTACAAACTGTTACTGTTACAGCTTTACAGGGATTTGCTGTTCTACAATTAACCAAGCAGTGAAGAAGATTTTTCTTAAAATAAGTAGAAGCCTTACATCTATTAAGGCTTACATGTGTCACCATCTGTGTTATCAGTCCTCAAAACAATTGCTCCCAAGCGCTTAACCCATCCTTAATACCACAAAGGCATATTATTAGGACAACTCTTGACTATATATCAAATCGAGACACAAAGATATTTATCAGAATCTGCAGCTGCTATGAGTGGCCACTTCCAGCTCCTTTCCCATACATATTTACATCCTTTAATTATCTGAAACTAGCTTTAGAAAGCTATGGAATGGAAGTCTATGCAGCCTCTCAATTGAAATAATGTCGCACAGTTACATTTATGACTTCCTTTCTTCACACTGCCTTGATATATGAAATGGGCCTCTTCTGCTTGCTTCCTCAGGAATGAGCATAGTCTTGTGGTTTTTCTCTCTCTATGCCTGCAAAGGTTTATTTTATTACATCCTGCACTCAATTTGTTATTTTATCATAGACCATTTTTTCTTGCGCTGTTCTGGTGATATATGGATCTCAGGAACTGACCCAGAAAATTCCAGAATACTAAACAATCACTGTGTCTGACAGAATGGCTGTCAATTTATTGTTCATTAGTGTGTCATTTGTAGGTTTGATAAATAGCATCCCTTCTCTCCCTGCCCTCCCCTCCGCTCCCCATACAGCCATATCCACAGAGCTGTGACTCACATTCTGTTTTCACTGACAAATTGTCAGTGAACAGAGTGACAATCATTCTTGAACAGTGAGAATGCACAGATATTGGGCTTATTTGTTCTCTTTTGTACATGTGCATTAAAAATCTTCAAATACAAAGATCTTATTGATTAGCTTCTGATGTGAAAATACTATTGTGTTTGTCTCATATGAACGGAGGAACAAGAGTAGAGCATTTAGCCCCTCAAGGAAGTTCTGCTGTTTAATGAGATGATTGGCTGATCTGTGACCTAACTCCAAATACTCACCATGGCCCCACTTTTTTTTATCCTTTCATGGGATGTGGGCATCAGCATTTGTTGCCCATCCATATTTGCCTTTCAACTAAGAGGTTTGCTAGGCCATTTCAGAAGGCAGTTAAAAGTCAATTACATTGCTTAATACCTTTGGTTCACAAAAAATCTATCAGTTTCAGATTTAAAATTAACAATTGATCTGGCATCAGTTCCTGTTTGCAGAAGAAGTTCCAAACTTCTTTCACACCGTGTGTAGGACTGTTCCCTAATTTCACCACTGAAAGGTTTGGCTCTAATCATTGGTCTATACTCCTATTCACTCAACACTTTAAAATTCAGAAAAGTTTTAATCCGCCGTGCCAACATTTTAAAAAAATCTTGTTTTATTTGTTCCGTACTGGAGTGCCACGATTGATTTTGTTTTGTGTGTACTCAAATCCTGAAGTGGGACTTGAACCCACAATCTTCCTACTTGGAGATAAGAGCATTATCCACTGAACCATGACTGTCAAACATCTATAAGCTGCACTGCAGCAACATAGCAAGGCTGCTTAGACAGCACCTTCTAAACTTATGGCTTCTACCACCTAGAACAGGAATCAGCAATCTTTTTAACCGGAAGAGCTTTTTCTTTAAAAAACATTACCTAAAATAAAAACTACTGGGAATGCAAGTCAAAAAATCGGCATTTCTAACCAAATACATGTCAGAATGCATAATTTGCATATATAATGAATTTATTTAGCAGTAGCAAAAACATTAAAATAGACCTAGCCTTGAATTATTGCACTTTTGGCACTTTTTGCCTCTGTTTTTGATTTTTTTCTTCTTATCTCCAGCGTATGCATGTTCAGCTGCTTAGATTAGCTTTTTATCCCCATAATTAAAAAATGGCTCTTACTTTTCTTGACTTAATTATTTTTAGCCTTTTTTCATGATAATGCAAACAAACTGCAAAAGCTTGGGAGCCACAAATGAGATGTTAGGTATCTACATTGCTCTGGATTTGCAGGTTGCCAACCCCAGACCTAAAAGACAAGGGCATCAGGCACATGGGAAACCATCACCAGAAACTGAACCGGACTAGCCACATAAATACTTTAGCTACGAAAGCAGGTCAGAGGCTAGGAATCATGCGAATAATAACTCACCTTCTGACCCCCCAAAGCCTGTCCACCATCTACAAGGCACAAGTAAGGGGTGTGATGGAATACTCCCCACTTACCTGGATGAGTGCAGCTCCCACAACACTTGAGAAGCTTGACACCATCCAGGACATGGCAGCCCACTTGATTGGCACCACATCCACAAACATTCACTCCCTCAACCACCAACGCACAGTAGCAGCGGAAAGTATCATCTACAAGCTGCTCTGCAGGAATTCACCAGGGCTCCTTAGACAGTACCTTCCAAACCCACGACCACTGCCATCTAGAAGGACAAGGAAGCAGGCAGAAGTTCCCCTCCAAGTCACTTACCATCTTGACTTGGAAATACATCGCCGTTCCTTCACTGTCGCTGGGTCAAAACACTGGAACTCCCTTCCTAACAGCATGTGGGTGTACCTACACCAAATGGACGGCAGCGGTTCAAGAAGGTGACTCACCACCGCCTTCTCAATGGCAGTTGGGGATGGGTAATGACAATCCCATGAACGAATAAAAATGACTCAGTGTTGTGTTAATATGTCTGATAAATCAATTGTTTGTGTACTATCTTTGATAATAAGCAAGGATCTTTCTACCATAATAAGGCACTGACATTTTATAAATAAGTTCACAGGGCAGAATTTTTCAGTTGGCTGGCGGGCTTGGCGGGGATGGTCGTGGAGTTGAAATCCGCCTGCGATTGGCTCCAAACCTCCATTTTACATGGGTGGGCCAATTCAGGCCCGCCCAGCGTAAGACGCTACCTGTGCAGGTGGGGTAGAAGGGAGAGTGGGGGCCAGTAATCTTTCGTACATGCACGTAAAAGAGCGCTTCAATCTCCCTGAGGCAGCTCCGTGCCTCAGGGAGATTGAAGGGCTTCTGAAATTATTAAATAAAAGGCTTATAAATTTACTTAAACATGTCCCCTCATGTGACTGTGTCACATGAGATGGGAGATATTTTATTTATATGGTTTTTTTTTCATTTATATAATAAAAGCTTTAGGAAACCTCATCCTGCTCGTGGATGAGGTTTCCTAAAAAACGCGAATGCCTCTTGGCCTTTTCGTCTGCCCATCAACCTTAAGGTTGGGCAGGCAGTGATTCAATAATCTTAATTAGATCCTTAATGGCCTTAATAGGCCATTTACATGTCGGCGGGCACACAGATGACTCCAGCGCGCGGCCGCTGGACGAAACATTGCAACTCAGAGCGATGATGTCAGGACGCGCGCCCGACGTCATCACATGTCATTTTATGTGTCGTCGTGTCGGGCCTGCCCCCCCATGCCGACTGAAAAATTCTGCCCATGGACGTCTATAGCACTGAAGGAGGCCATTCGGTCCATTGTGTCCACGCCGGTCAACAAAGATCTGGCTACACTAATCTCATTTTCCAGTGCTTGGCCCATAGCCCTGGAGACTCCCACCACCCTGGGTGAAAAAATTTCTCCTTAACTCCTGTCTTAGCCTTCTATCTCTCATCTTAAATCTATGTTCCCTGGTTATTGACCCCTCTACTAATGGAAGAAATGCCTTCCTAGTCACCCTATCTATGCCCCTCATAATCTTATACACCTCTATCAGGTCCCCTCTCAACCTTTGTTGCTCCAAGGAAAACAACCCCAGCCTATCCAATCTTTCCTCATGGCTCAGACCCTCCAGCCCAGGCAACATCCTGGTAAATCTCCTCTGCACCCTCTCCACTGCGATCACATCCTTCCTATAATGTGGTGACTAGAACTGCACGCAGTACTCCAGTTGTGGCCTAACCAGCGTTTTATACAGTTCCAGCATAACCTCCCTGCTCTTGTATTCCATGCTTCAGCTAATAAAGGCAAGTATTCTATATGCCTTCTTAACCACCTTATCTACCTACCCTGCTATCTTCAGGGATCTATGTGTATGAACGCCAAGGTCCGTCTGACTTTCAGTCCTTTCCAGGATCCTACCATTCATAGTGTAATCCCTTGCCTTGTTCACCCTCCCCAAGTGCATTACCTCACACTTTTCCGGGTTGAATTCCATTTGCCACTGCTCTGCCCACCTGACCAATCCATTGATATCCTCCTGCAGCTTACGGCTATCCTCCTCACTATTTACCACCCTATCAATTTTCGTGTCATCCGCGAAATTCGTGATCATTCCCCCTACATTTAAGCCCAAATCAATAACGTACACCACAAACAGCAAGGGCCCCAGCACCAAGCCCTGCGGAACTCCACTGGAAACAGACTTCCAGTCACAGAAACATCCCTCTACCATCACCCTGTGCTTCCTGCCTCTCAGCCAGTTTTGGATCCAATGTGCCACTTTGTCTTGGATACCATGGGCTCTTACTTTCTTGACCAGTCTACCAAGAGGGACCTTATCAAAAGCCTTGCTAAAGTCCATGTAAACCACATCAAATGCATTATCCTCATCAATGCTCCTGGTTATCTCCTCAAAAAATTCAATCAAATTTGTCAAACACGACCTTCCCTTAACAAATCCATGCTGACTATCCCTGATTAATCCGTGCCTCTCCAAATGCAGATATATTCTGTCCTTCAGAGTTCTTTCTAGTAACTCCCCCACCACTGACGTTGGACTGACTGGCCTGTAATTTCCTGATCTATCCCTTCCTCCTTTTTTTAATAATGGGACAATGTTAGCAGCCCTCCAGTCCTCTGGCACCTCACCTGTGGCCAGAGAGGATTTGAAAATTACTGTCAGGGTCCCTGATATCTCTTCCCTTGTTTCTCTCAACAGCCTGGGATACATCTCATCCGGGCCTGCAGAATTATCCACTTTTAAAGCTGCTAAACCCACTAGTACCTACTCTCTCTCTATGTTAATTTCCTCTAATACTTCACAGTCCTCCACCCTGATGTCTATATCTGCGTTGTCCTTTTCCATTGTGAAGACCGACACAAAGTTTCATTGAGGACTGCACCCACATCTTCCAGGTCCACACACAGATTACCTCTACGGTCCCCAATTGGCCCTACTCTTTCCCTAGTTATTCTCTTGCTCTTTATATATTTTAAAAAAACCCTTTGGGTTTTCCTTTATTGTACCCAACAATGCTTTCTCATGCATTCTCTTAGCTTTCCTAATTTTCTCTTTAAGTTCCCCTCTGCACTTTTTATACTCCTCTAAGGACTCTGTCGTCTTGAGCCCTTGGTATCTGCCGTAACTTCTCTTTTTTACTTAATCCTAACCTTTATGTCCCTTGACATCCAGGGTTTTCTGGACTTGGTTCCCCTTTTTGTCTTTATGGGAACATATTTGCCCTGTACTCTCGCTATTTCCTTCGTGAATGCCTCCCACTGCTCTGACACAGTTTTATCTGCAAGTAGCTGCTCCCAGTCCACTTGGACCAAATCCTTTCTCATCTTAGTAAAATTAGCCTTTCCCCAGTTTAGAACTTTTATTCCCAGCCCAACCTTATCCTTTTCCATAACTATCCTAAATGTAACTGAGTTATGGTCACTGTCTCCAAAATACACCCCTACTGATACGCTTTACAGCTGCCCGGGCTCATTTCTGAATATTAGGTCCAGAACTATCCCCTCCCTTGTTGGACTTTCTACGTACTGGCTAAAAAAGTTCTCTTGGATGCAACTTAAGAATTTTGCTCCCTCTCTACCTTGCACACTAAAACTATCCAAGTTAATATCTGGGTAATTAAAATCCCCTATTATTACTGCCCTATTATTCTTACACTTCTCTGAAATTTGATTACTTCTGTGTCCTCAGCTTGTCTGTCTTATTCCTCAGGCTGCTTGCATTAAAATATATTCCATTTAGCCTTGCTAAGTTCACTTCTTTCTTATCTAGCCTATTTTTCCACTGCCTTCCAGGCTCACTTACTGGCTTTTTAACTTCTAATTCCATCTCAGCTTCTCTCTCCTTTGAACTACTTTTCAGGGTCCCATCCCCCTGCCAATTTAATTTAAAACTGCCCCAACAGCATTAGCAAACCTCCCCGCAAGGGTGTTGGTCCTGTTCAGATGTAATCCGTCCAACTTGTACAGATCCCACCTCCCCCCGAAATGGTCCCAATGCCCCAATAATCTAAAACCCTCCCTCCTGTATCATCTCTCCAGCCACGCATTCATCTGCTCTATCCTTCTGTTCCTATACTCACTACTGTGTGTCACCGGGAGTAATCTGGAGATTAGTATCTTTGAAGTACTGCTTTTCAATTTCCTACCTAACTCCCTAAAGTCTGCTTGCAGGACCTCATTTCTCTTTCTTCCTGTGTCATTGGTCCCAACATGTACCATGACCTCTGGCTGTTCACTCTCCCCCTTCAGAATGCCCTGCAGCCATTCCGTAACATCCTTGACCCTGGCAGCCAGGAGGCAACATACTATCCTGGAGCTACGTCTATGACCATAGAAGCACCTCTCTACTACCCTCACCAATGAACCCCCAGCCACTATTGCCCTTCCAAACCTCTTCCTCCCAACCTGAGCAGCTGGACCACCCACTTGCTCTGGTTGGCTTCCACAGAGGAACCTTGGAAATGTATCTAAGGAGTAAATCAGCGGAGGAAGCATTTGGGATATCACAGTATCACATAATATTTGAGATAGGTACTTTCAACAACAACTTGCATTTAAATAGCACTTTTAATGTAGTAAAACATCTCAAGCCACTTCACAGCAGCATTATCAGAAAATAATTTGACACTTGGACATTTAAAGAGATATTCAGTCTGATTATCAAAAGCTTGGTCAAGGAAGTAGGTTTAAGGAACATCTTAGAGGAGCAAAGAAAGGCAGAGAGGTTTAAGGAGAGAATTCCACAGCTTGGGGTCTAGGCAGCTGAAGGCATGGCCACCACTGGTGGAGTGATTAGGTTTGGAGATGCTCAGGAGGCTGGAACTGCAGGAGCACATATATCTGGGAGACAGTCGCTTGGAAATACATAACTTGAGTATTGTTGAAAAAAGAGAGAGGCTGTCAAAGCTTATGTCTTGCACTCATCAGGACAGAATCACAAGAATACCAAATCTAAAGGGAACAACAATTTATAATGCATGAAGAGGGTGCTGCACATCACTTCGGCTGTTCACAACAGGCAAAGTAATGCCTGTATTCAACCAGACGTGCTTGCAAAACTCAAATCATAGTGGCCAACGTTAGATGTGATTCCACAATTGGACAACACTTGCTAAACGTTCCTGATTATGCTAAGAATTACACTGACAACCAATTTAAGATTATCAGTCAGGCTCACAGTGTGACTCACTTACACATGCTAGAAGCTACATATACTCACACACACATATGTCCTCTGCAAACAGGATGAGCAAGTCCACGCATTTAGCCTATTTCACTAAACAAAAGTTTGTGGGACAGCCATTCCCTGGTTCATTCCTCATGGTAATGCCTTGACCAATCAGAGTCAACCTGCCTGCTTTGAATTTAAACAAAAGTTTGGCAGTTAACTGTTCCCTGGTGCATTCTCCAAGGTAATGCCTCTATCAATCAGTGTCCTCTTGCAAATCAATCAGTTCCCTCTTTTCATGCAGTATAAACTGTTGGTCCTTTTAGATTTGGTATTTATGCAAATCTGTTCTGATTTTTGTAAGATGCAAAGCTTCGACAGCATGTATCTTTTTTCAGCAATACCTGGGAGAACTGTAGTGCTGGGGGAAATTACAGAGATGGGGTGGGCCGAGGCCATGGAGGGGTTTGAAAACAAGCATGAGAATTTTAAAGTTGAGGCTTTGCATAACCAGGAGCCAACATAGGTCAGTGAGTGCAGGGGTGAACAGGACTTGGTGCGCATTAGGACACAGGCAACAGAGTTTTGCATTACCTCAAATTTACTGAGTGTAGAAAGTGGAAGTCTAGCTTCGAGTGCATTGTGGTAGTCAAGTACAGAGTTACAAAGGCATGGATAAGGGTTTTAGTAGCAGATGAGGCGAGGCAGGAATGGAGATTGAAACAGGCGGTCTTAGTGACTGCATGGTTATGTGTTCAGGAGGACATCTCAGGGCAAATATGACACTAAGGTTGCAACAGTCTGGTTTAGCTTCAGACAGTTGTCAGGGAGAGGGATGGAGTTGGTAGCTGGGGAATCTAGAATGGTGTGGGGACCGAAGAGAATGGCATCAGATTACCCAATATTTAATTGCAAGAAATTTCTGCTCATCCTGTACTGGATGTCGGATAAGTGATCTGATAATTTAGCAACAGTAGAGGAGTCAAAAGAGGTGGTGGTGAGGTAGAGCTGGGTGTTGTCAGCATACACCTAAAAATTAATACTGTGCTCTCAGGTGAGGTTGCCGAAGGGTAACATGTAGATGATAAACAGGACGGGGCCAAGTTTAGATCATTGGGTGGCACCAGAGTCAATGATGCAGGAGCAGAAAGAGAAGCCATTACAGGTGATTCATTGGTTACAATTAGACAGATAGGAATGGAGTCAGGCAAATGCAGTCACATCCAGTTGGACAATAGAGAAGGAGGCACTGGAAGAGGAGGGTGTGATCAACTGTGTCAAAGGCTGTAGATAGATTGAAAAGGATGTGAAGAGAAAATTTACCTTTGTCACAGTCACAGAGGATGACATTTATGATTTTGATAATAATTTCAGTACTTTGGTAGAGGTGGAAAACAGATTGGGAGGATTCAAACATGGAATTCTGGAAAAGTTGGGCATAAATTTAGGAGGCAGTAATATTTTAAAGGACTTTGCAGAAGAAAAAGAAGTTGAAGTGGCAGTGGTTTGCAAGGACTGTGGAGTCAAGGATTGGGCTAAGGGAAGAGAGGGAAGCAATATTGGCAGCTGATTGGAACAGAACAGTTTGGAGACTCAGTATGGAAAACAAGTACTCTGAATACAAGTATAGCTGAAAATGTACACAGATGCAGAGTCAATTCCTTTATTCTTCCTTAGCAGAGTGGCTCAACACAGACCCTAGAGTACCAGCCCTTCTTAAGGTCTCTCTAAATGAAATGTTGTATTTGTGGGCAGGTTTTTCTGGTTGGCAAGGGTGGAGGGGGGCAGAGCTCGCTCGCTGACGCATAAAATGACACGGGTATACGTCGGGCGTGCATCCCGACGACACCCCCGCATCATTTAGATTTTCAGTTTAGCGGGCGCGCAGCTGAATCTGCTGCCGCCCACCGGACTGTCAACGGCCTATTAAGGCCATTAAAAAACTAATTAACCTGATTGATGGAGCTGCCTGTCCAGCCTTAAGGTTGGTGGGCAGATCGGGAGCCCAGGCGGGCCTCGGAAAAAGCATGAAACCTCATACACAGGCAGGATGAGGTTTCATGAGAGTCTTTAAAATTTTACAAAAGGTTTCAATATAAGTTATGGACATGTCCCAACTCATGTGACAATGTCATATGAGAGGACATGGCAGGGAAAATTTTTAAACCTCTTTATTTAAAGGTTTAAATCAGATTTGCCTCAGGGAGATCTGTGCGCTCTTGCACGCACATGCCCAAAAGAGCGCATTCCCACTAAGGGAATCCCCTCCCACTCGCATAGGGATAGCGCACCATGGCAAACATCACATTGGGCGGGCCTTAATTGGTCCGCCCACATAAAATGGCAGTGCGGCGCCGATTGCCCACCCATGTCTGCTCCCACTCTTCCCCCCCAACAGGGGGAAAATGTTGGCCTGTGTTTCATGAATGACAGTTCTAACTAGCCAAGAGGAATTGGATTACGATTGTCCATATAGTTCACACAGGGTGATTACTGTTGTAGGGTGGTCTTAATATAGGTAGATCATAATGAAGTTTTCATGATATTAAGTAGGCTAACTGTATGTATTTATTAACTGCAAGAACTGCAAGAACTATGTACATTTTTTACAGTAAAGGATTCAAGCTGGGAGTTGTCTCCATGCTTGCTTGTGCACACAGCTCTGTCCAACATTGGGCTGATTCCTAGGTGCATGTCATGTGTTCTCTTACATCATTGTGTGGCCAATACTGTACTCATTCCTGCGTTAACCCTATATGGGCCAGACTCTTATACTACAGAAACGACCAGAAGGCATATTTGTTACATCAGTTTGATCTAGATTAACTCCAGGTCTCAAATGTGAAAGAACAATAACTATCCCGTTGTACTAGCCAGTGCCCACAATTCAATTCCTGTCCTGTGCTAAACCATCTAATTTCAGTTAGGGCAGCAATTAGGATGCTATGATCGTTCTCAACAACCCTCAGCTTGGGAGGTGAAAAGTCAGCTAAAGTTCCAATTCCAGATTGTTATCCACAAGCTTATGCTGCAAAATGAATGCATGTAGAGATCAGCCGGGGGGCAGGATTAGTTTGATCTGCATTACCTTCTCCCCACCCCTTGAGAAATAGCCTACTGATGATCACTGTCCTGGTTCCCACACCTGAAGAAAGTTGAGGTAATGAAGAGACGCTGACCACCCTATAAGCCAGCAGAATAGACGGGAAGAAAATCAAAAAATCCAATCAGAACAACTGATTTTAGCTGCCATTTTCACCAGTGTCTCAGCCATCTTGGCCCATTCCAGTGTGCAGTTTGTTTCAGAACTATGACATACTGTACATTTATTCTAGAAAATTGGTTCTCTGAACCCTCAGCTGCATGAAATTATTATTAAAAATTTCATATATGATTGCAGCCTCCCTCCGAGGCCAACAGCCATCAGTTGGAAATGCTTGGCTTTGCAATATTTCTGTTACTGCTTCTTTGAACATTCTACCTGTGAGGGCTGAATCAATGGAAGTAGAATAACAGAGAGAGGTTATGCTCTCACTCCAAGAGGTAAAGGTACACTATTAAATATCACCATTTATCCTGCTACTTCTTTTGGATGCCTGTGAGCATTAATCATCTGAAAATGTTAACAGGCAAAACATCAATCTTAAAGCAGTAATTGTGTTTCAGGCAGTGATGGTTATATTTTATATTCCCCAATTTCTTCACCTCCCCTCCTGAAAGCATTAGCTTAGACTAGGAAATGGGCTACACAGCTCAGTTGCTCTCTACCAGGTACTTACATAAATGAGCATTTACATGAATGTGGTGCAATATTCATTTCTCATAATCCAGTTTTGTAAAGGTTGAACTCATGACACTCCCTGACATTGAATATTAATGGCACAAGTATAAAAACCTTACTCAGAGAGATTATACAGATAGTTTCCAAATGATAACATGTCATTAGCGCTTTGCATTGTATGTAGGTATTCTTCCAGCTTGGGCTTAAATCAGATGGAGAAGGTGGGAAGTTTGCTTCCCATTTGATTCCACACTATAGCTGAATTTTAGAATATCCGCCACTGATTCCAAAGGAGAAGATGGCAAAATCAGGAATGTTACCACTATCAACACAATTACAGTAGCCAGAAAAAAACATATTGCATATTTATATTGTGAAAGGTGTCATTATATATCACAAATAAAAATAGAAAATTCTGGAAATACTCCGCTGGTCAGGCAACATCTGTGGAAAAACAGAGTTAATGTTTCAAGGTGATAACTTTTTGGCAGAACCACATTGAAAATTAATGGCAGTTCAACCAAAAGTCATTCAACCTCAAAGGTTGGGGGTAATTTTAACCTCCAAAAACATATGAGTTTGGATCGGGTGAGATGTTAAAACGTTAAAAATCTCAAACCCCGAACCCAGCCTGCCTTGAGCCCGGCGACTTCAGGTTTCAACAGAAGTGGACTGGGTATGGGTGAACAATCTGTACCCAGGCGATGAGTTGCGCATTGAAATATTCTTTGGGGAAGGGTGATTGTAATATGATTGAAGTTTGCATTGAATTTTAGAATGGCATGCTTAAGTTTGAGTCTTAAGCTTAAATAAGCTAGTTATGTAGGTATATTGTGTGAGCTGGCTAGATTTGAAAATTAGATTAAAAGATGACAGTACATAAGCAATGACAAGCATTTAAAGAAATAGTTCATAATTCTCAACAAATAAATGTTTCATTAAGAAGTTCCATTGAAAAACTCCACAGGAAAAGTGATCTACTGAGAGGTTAAGGATGCTGCTGGATTAAAAGAAGGGGTTTATAATATTGCCAAAATTCATTGTAAACCCAGGGATTGGGAGAGGTTTAGAAACCAGCAAAGCATGACAAAAAAATTGATAACAAGCAAGAAGATAGAAACTGAAACTGTACTAGCAAGAAATATAAAAAACAAGTTGCGAAAGCTTCTTGACGTATTGAAGGTAAATGTGGATCCCCTTGAGGCTAAGGCAGGGAGCATTATAATGGGAATAATGAAATGGCAGCAATGTGAAAGAAATATTTGTATCCACCTTTACAGCAAAAGACACAAAAAAAACTAAAATAGTGGAGAACCAAGGGTCTAATGAGAGTAATGAACCTGAAGTAAAAAATATTAGTTTAAAAAAAGGGCACAAGAAAAATAAGGGGACTGAAAGCTGACAGATCCCCTGAACCGAATGACCAACATCCAAAGGTTTTAAAAGAGGTGATTGCAGGGATAGTGACTGCATTGGCTATGATCTTTCAAAATTCCTTAGATTCTGGAACAGTCCCCATGGCTTGGAAGGTAGCAAATTCAAGACAGCTATTTAAAGAAGGAGGAGAGATAAAATAGGGAACCACAGGCCTGTTAGCCCAACATCAGTCACTGAGAAAATGCTGGAATCTATTATTGAGGAACTGGTAACTTGGCAATTAGAAAATTGTAATATGATTAGGCAGAGTCAACCTGGTTTTATGAAAGAAAAATCACGTTTTATGAAGCAATTGGAGCTTTTAAAGATATAACTAGCAGGATAGATTAAGGAGAACCAGTGGATTTAGTATATTTGGATTTCAAAAGGCATTTGATAAAGTGCCACATGAATGGTTATTACACAAGGACTCATGAGTTTAAGGGTAGTATGTTAGCATGGGTAGGGGATTGGTTTAAGTACAGGGTATAGAGAGTAGGAATCATCAGATAATTTTCAGGTTGGCAGGCTGTTCTGAGTTGGGATTCACAAGTCTCAGTGCTGGGGTCTCAGCTATTTACAATGTATATTAATGACACAGTCACAGGATAAGGGGCAGCATTTAAGACTAAGGTGAGAAGAAATTTCTTCACTCAAACAGTTGTAAATCTTTGGAATTCTCTACTCCAGAGGGCTGTGGATGCCGATCAGTACACTGAAAGCTGAATCAATGGATTTGAGGTGCTAAAGGAATTTAGGGGTATGGGGATAGGGCAGGAAAATGGAGTTAAGATCAAAGGTCAGCCATAAACTTCAGCTGTGCACCTCCGATTTTATCTCTCTTCCAGTTTTAACTTAGGCTGTCTAAGCACCCTGGGCCTCAGTTAACCTGGCAGCTTAAGGGAGGCAAGGAATATTGCATGGAACAGAAAAGTGCCTGTCCAGCACTGTTTGAGGGCCAGAAGGAGCAGTTTGATTTACCCCAGCCCCAAAGCTAACCTATTTCCGCTCCTTGAATCAGACCCTCTTCCCCATGGTCAGCAAACACCAGTCTTCGCCCAATTATCTCCTCCATCACTGACCCACCATCCAGCTACCAGATCAGCTCAACAGACCATTCGCCGACCAGCTCACCAAAATATCCCTCAGAATTACCAAATTCCCTGTCATCACTGACTCCTGCCATCACTGTGCCCACTCTTTGTGATCATTGAGCATCTGTGATCACCAACTCATCTCCAAATCAATGAGCACCCGCTATCACTAACACCCGCTGATATCACTGAAGAACCCCCATCAATGATTCCCCATCGGTCATTAACGATCTCCCATGATCAGTAACCACCATGCTATCGTTAACCCTGGTGATCACCCAACACCCACATGCGTCACTGACCCCTCCCACCCCTGTCATCACTGATGCACTCACAACAACCAACATTCTACTGCTATGCCTGGCCTGTCTGACACCACCTCACCCCATGACCAGTGACCATCCCATCATCATCGACTCCTCCCCCTCACAATCACCAATACCCTTGTGATCACTGACATCATTCTGTGATCACATCCCCCCACTCCATAAAGAGAAAACCTATCCACACTATGGAGTTAAAACTCTATGGGCAGAATTTTGCCATTGGTGAGCAGGGGGCGGGGCTCGCTCACCGATGCGTAAAATGATGCGTGATGGCATTGGGTGGAACCTCTGATGTCACCCCACCCCATTTAAATTTTCAGGAAGGTGGGGGAGCAGCAAAATCAGTCGCGGGCCCACCAACCTGTCAATGGCCAACTGAGGCCATTGACAGGATCATTTAACCAATTAAAGGACTTGCCCATCTAACCTTAAGGTTGGCGGGTTGGCCAGGAGTCCCGGCGGGGGATAGAAAAATCATGAAACCTCATCCACCGGCGGGATGAGGTTTCATGCAAGGTTTTAAAAATTGTAATAAAGTTATTCTGTAAATTATGAACATGTCCCAACTCATGCGACATTGTCACATGAGGGGGACATGTAAGGGAATTTTTTTTTTTATTTTTAATATTTTTCAAAGTCCAGGCGATCTCCTTGAGGCTGCATTTAGCCTCAGGGAGATGTGTGCTCTTTCATGCGCTTGCGCAAAAAGGCGCATTCTCGATTTCAGGGACTCCCTCGCTCCCCCCCCCCCCCCCTTCCCCCCCCCAGCCACCCGCACAGGGAGCGCATAGTGCTTCCTGCCGGATGTCACGCTGGGTGGGTCTTAATTGGCCTGCCCACGTAAAATGGCCGTGCAGCCTGCTTAGCTGGCAGCAATTGGCTCCATGCCCACCGGAGGTTGGTTCGGGCCCACCCGCCCGACAGGCAGAAAATTCTGCCCTACGATATTCACCTAATCAGAACTCCTCCTGCCTCAAGCTTGAAAATTCCACCCCAGTAAATATCAGGGCCATTAACTCTCTTTCTCTGTTCTCAGGTATCGTTTAATCTACTGAGTGTTTCCAGCATTTTTTGTTTTTATTTCAAATTTCCAGCACTCGCTTTATTTTGCTTTTATGTTGTACGGCAATTACACCACCCACATGGTGGAGGCTGACAAGCAGCAAGTACTGTAGTTCAGCAAACACAAAAAATAAAAAATGTCTCATTATAATTTCCCAGCAAAGGGGGTTTTTTAAAATTGATTTTCATCTTTTAATGTTCTGACAGCTCCAATTTATAAGTTGGCCTTCTTGGTAAAAGCTGCAAGTTTTGCTGGGTTAATCTAATTTTTTTTTATAGTTTGAGGCAGTCAGACGTAGCAGATGCTTAATCTGTGGGAAAAGGAGCAAATCTGTCCGAAGCACCATAAAACTGAAAATTAATTGCACCTTGCCAGTGGAACATAATTCCAGGATGTCGCCTTCCTTTCTGCTCTGAGCCTGCCCTCCAGCATTATTTGAACAGAAAAGATTAGACAAGCACAGAACTCAGCTTAAAAGGCAGAGTCCATATGAGCTTTACTATTAAAAACTCACATGAAATAGCAAAAAAAAACTTTTAGACTCAGGAAATGGAAAATGCAATCAAATTTGTAGCTGTTTAATGATGTTGTTCCAAAACACAATAGCCATCTCCATCATCAGTGATGTTTTTATTGCATGTCAGAAAAAAATTGTTTATTTACTTATGCTTCTTGTTTCAGGTAGTTTTAAACTCTGAGAAGTGCTGCAGATGCATTATCCCACGCTCCTGGTGTGTCTCTCGTTCAAGTATAGGAACCTTTCTTTACCACACGGTTATCAGATATATTTCAGCACAGCTTATGCAATAGAAATTCTGACTGAATTACCTCCAATGCAATGTGTAGAAGTTGCATGAAAAGAGGATGTGACTTAGTTGCAATATCCTCCACAGTTGAATGGACTGCACGCTGTGCACCTGTCAGTACTCACCATGCAGGCTCACATGTGAAGAGGGTTATTTGAGCAAGGCATCAAGGAATTGCTAATATAAAAACAAAAAAACTGCAGATGCTGGAAATCCAAAACAAAACAGAATTACCTGGAAAAACTCAGCAGGTCTGGCAGCATCGGCGGAGAAGAAAAGAGTTGACGTTTCGAGTCCTCATGACCCTTCGACAGAACTTCTGTCGAAGGGTCATGAGGACTCGAAACGTCAACTCTTTTCTTCTCCGCCAGTGCTGCCAGACCTGCTGAGTTTTTCCAGGTAATTCTCTTTTTGTTAAGGAATTGCTAATGCTCAGTGAAAAGTAATAATACTCATTAAATGTCTAGTTTTTAGCCTAGCAGTGCTGAATGAGCAGAAATTTTCTCCAATTAAATATTGGGAAGAAAGAAGCTATTGTTTTCAGTCCTCACTCCAAACTCTGTGCCCTAGCTATTGACTCATCTCTCTCCCTGGCAACAGTCTCAGGCAAAACCAGTCTGTTCACAACTTTGGTGTTATATGTGACCCCGAGGTGAGCTTTCAACCTTATATTTGCACTAGCACTAAAAGCGCCCATTTCCACCTCTGTAACTTCGCCCAACTTCACCCCTTTCTCAGCTCATCTGCTGCTGAAACCCTCATCCATGCCTTTGTCACCTCTAGGCCTGGCTACTCCATGCACTCCTGGTCTCCCACATGCTACCCTCCATAAATTTGAGCTCATCCAAAATTCTGTTGCCTGTGTTTTAACTCGCACCAAGTTGTTAACCCTGTGCTTGCTGACCTATACTGCCTCCCAATCAAGCAACATCTTGGTCTTAAAATTCTCATCCTTGTTTTCAAATTGCTCCATGGCCTCACCCCTCCTTACCTCTGTAGCCTATTCGAGCTCCACAGCCCTCCGAGATATTTGCACTTATCTAATTCTGACCTTTTCAGTATTCCCAATTTTAATCACTCCACGATTGGTGGCCGCACCTTCAGCTGCCTCGGCCCTAAGCTCTGGAATTCCCACCCTAAAACTCTATGCCTCTCTATCCTTCTTCCCTGCTTTAATACACTCCTTAAAACCTACCTCTTTGATCAAGCCTTTGATTATCTGACCAAATACCTCCTTATCTGTTCAGTGTCATATTTTGTTTTATAATACTCCTAAGGTGCCTTGAGACATTTGGCTCTCTATAATTACAAGCTGTTGTTGTTTTGCAAAAGAAGGGTTAGAAAAGGAAAAAAAAGATGGCGTTTGGGGGGATGGTATATGTATCAATGATAAGCACTGAACCAAATTCATACCACATTGAGCCATTTCAGTTTTCTCTTTTAAAAAAGACTATTTGAAAAGCAATGAGGTATGTCAAGTATTGATTATATGACTTTGAGTTTTGACTTGAATACCCTGATGATTTGTAAGAGGGTTTTAGACTGTTTTGAGGTCCTAAGGGAAGAATAATTAAACTAGGAAATGGTGCAGTAAGTCTCTGATGAAAATAAATTCATTCCACAAAAATGACTGAGATCATCTTCGCCCAAGTAACTGCTAAGTTATAGACAGTAAATGGATAGAAGTAAGACATACATAACAGAGGTAGAAGGCATTGAAGCAGTTTTACTTGTTTTTATTTAGAGGCTCTGCAATTTAAAGCACAAAATCATAAAAAAATAGTTGAAATATTAACATTGCTGCCCTGAGGGCTCCACTGCTTCAGATGATGAGCCTCTGAGACATGCAGATCAAGAAGGTCTTAAATGCAATTCTAAGACTTTGCTGCATTAGCTCACCCTAAGCCCCAAGCTACAAGAGGGCAGTGGACCATGAAAGTTGATATAATTCAGTTTTGAGGTGCAGTTCATCAGGTTTTCTTTTCTACATAATTATATAGTAAGTATGTAGAGTTTGATTCTCTTGACAACTCAGTGCTAGTAGGAGTTCAGGCTAACATTACAGGGTCATACAGGCTCAAAACATTAACTCTGTTTCTCTCTCCACAGATGCTGTCAGACCTGCTGAGTTTCTCCAGCATTTTCTGTTTTTATTACATTTTAACTTATGCACATAAGAGTGATAATGCAGGAAACCCTCATATGTGATATGGAGTGCATTATGTGGACCATCACTTATCAGCGTATTTTATATAGCACAATTGTATTTGTGTTTCAAAATGCAATCTCCAAAGCAGAGCATCTCTGTACTTGAACAGCAATTGGCTGAACCCCACAGCATCAGAGGTAAAGGGGTTTCTGGATTCTGCTCTCTAAAACATGGTTACTGAAAAGGCAGTGCCTGATAGGTCAAGACACAGGGATAGTTAGAAAATGAGAAGTGGGTGACCATTTGCAGTTCGCATTGCTATAGGATATCACTAAGTCATGGGGACTAAAGATTAGTTACATTGGGCTGAACAAGTGTGAGTTGGAAAGTGAGAGTGGCTCAGTGGAGGCTAGTTCTGAGCAGTATTGTGGCATTGTGGAACATAGGGACTGCCCAAGATGCAAAAGACAGGTGGACTACAAGAATAGGAGAATGAAATAGTGGCGTATTAATAGTCAAGGGAATAGTTATGAGTGAAGATTTCAAATGGTATGTTGCCACTCTGATGCCAGACTGAAGGACGTCATGGAACGGATGGAAAAATTTCTGGGAAGGGTTGGATTCAATGACATCAATAGAAATACATTTGATATTTTGAATGAAAAATAAGACCTCAAGGACGATAATCTCCAGATTGCTTCCTGAGTCACATGCTGGATAAGTTCTCTTCACATATAATTTGGATCTTGTTATATGCCTTATTTTGTTTTATAATGCTCCTATGAAGCACCTTGGGATGTTTTATTATGTTAAAGGTGTAGCACAAATAGAAGTTGTTGATTAGTTGTGGTAGTGGTTACAGGAACATGAGCTTAAAATTCACTGACAACTCAAGAGTTTGGTAAATAATATGGAGGACTGAAACAGAATAGACAGGCAGCTGGCAGATGCAATTTAATGAGGACAACTGGGAGGTTGTCCATTTTGGGATGAAACACATGGAATAGAAAAATGCTGAATGGTGTGGATGAATAGAAAAACATATAGGTTCAAATGAAAGTGTATATGAAGGAGAACAGTTTTGTTTAAAAGATTAGAGTCAGGGATAACTAATTTCTGGAGCAATCTCTCCCGGAAGTGCACAGGCTACCAAGTGTGCGGATGCCAGCCTCAGGGAAAACCAGTCATGAACATTGAATAAATTAAAAAAGGCATGTACTCACCATAATCATCATCCTAAGATCCCTAACATCTAACTTTGAGATAGGAACATAGGATCTAGGTGCAGGATTGGGCCATTCAGCCCTTCAAGCCAGCTCTGCCATTCAATAAGATCATGGCTGATCTGGTTGTGGTCTCAACTCCATTTTCTGTCTGCCCCCATAACTCTTGACTCCTTTATCTCTCAAAAAGCTATCTAATTCTGCCTTCAGCAAATTCAGTGTCCCAGCCTCCACTGCTTTCTGGGGAAGAGAATTCCACAGACTAACGACACTTTGAGAGAAACAATTTCCATCTTAAAAGGTAGACTTCCTATTCTTAAATTATGTTTTAATAAGGACACCTCCATTCTTCTAATTTCCAAGGGATATAGGCCCTACCTCTTCAATTTTTCTTCATAAGATAATCCCCTCATCCCAGAAATGAGTCGAGTGAACCTTCTCTGCAATGCTTATAATGCAGTTATATAATTTTTTAAATAAGGAGACCCAAACTGTACACGGTGTTCCAGATGTGGTCTCACCAAGGCCCTGACCAGCTGCAGTAAAACTTCCCTGCTTTTATATTCCATTACTCTTGCAATAAGTGCCAACATTTTGTTTGTCTTTCTAATCACTTGCTGTACCTGCATACTCACATTTTTGTGATTCATGTACCAGGACAACCAGATCCTTCTGTACCACAGAGTTCTACAATCTCTCTCCATTTAAACAAAATGCTGCTTTTCTATTCTTCTTGGCAAAGTAGACAAGTTCACATTTTCCCACATTATGCTCCATTTGTCAAATTTTTGTCCACTTGCTTAACTTGTCTATATCCCTTTGCAGAATTCCTACCTATCTTGGTGTCATTAGCAAATTTAGCAACCATACGTTCGATCCCTTCATCTAAATCATTGATATAGATTGTAAATAGTTGAGGCCCCAACACTGATCCCTGTGGCACTCCAGTTGTTACAGCTTGTCAACCTATAAAAGGCCCATTTATCCCTACTCTTTGCTTCCTGTTAGCTAACCCATTGTTTATATGTTACCCCTACACCATGTCCCCTGATCTCCCTCTCTCGCCTGTGATCTAAGCCACCAGGCATTTCAAGGTCCCTGACCTGTCTTGCTAAGCTCTGACAGCAATCCCAAGGCCCATGATCCTGACTCTGAAGTCCCCAATTTCAAACACTTACTTCAAAAACCTGGAGCAACCATATCGTCCCGCAGCACCATTTTCATTATAGTGAAGTCCAAGGTCCAATAACCAGGGCTCCTCAGACTTCACCATTTGTGAACAGGGGTACTAGAGCTGGGCCAGGGGTGTGCCCAAAAGTGGGGTCCTGAAATTAACCTCTGGCACCATTTAAAGCAAATATTAACTAAATACTTGAAGCAGAGGAAGATACAGGAACCTGGGCAGATAGTGAGGAATGGAGTTCATTTTGGACTGCTTTCACAAACAACCATCTGAAACACATTGCACTGAATATCTCCTGTGCTGTAAACTTCCATTGTTCTTCCATCCATCTTCTAGCTAGCAGCTGAGGTGCATCAATTGTCTCAAGAGCTCTAGACTGGGAATGAAAATATCAACTAGGCTTTCTACTGCTGATCATTATGTAGTACTGCCTGATCTGCTGAGTGCTTTCCAGCATTTTCTTACTTTATTTCACAATCTACTAATCCCTGCTGGAAAGTTATAAATCTGAATGGCAACTAAAGATGGCATCAAACTCGATGGTAATGCCTTATACTGTCAAATAGCTTCTGGAGAATCTCTAAGTGGGTTCACTTATGAAGAATGGCTGCTTGAATGGAACTGGAGGATGGGCAGTGCCCTGAAAATTTTACCCCGGCAAAGAGACTATGCTTTCAGAAGCTGAGCAGCCAAATAAAAGGAAAAACATATTTTTCCATTTCTTACCAGAGAAACCAAAATTGATTTGCTGTAACCATCAAAGGAAATTATGTTTGAAGCTTTTGTTACACACAAAACAATTAAGCTCATCCTGTGCCCTTTATTAGAAATGATAATCTCTCACTGTGACTCACAGTGACTCAGATGTGTGAGATCATCACACACAATCAGATACACCAACACTGAGGCTCTCAACTTGCAGATTATCTGCTGTTGATGATTTTTATGCTTTTAACATCTAAATGCTAAACTTTCATATTACAAATGCACACACAGGTCCTCAATGACTGGAGACTGAAACCTTGGGGGAGATTTCCTGCACCCGCCCTCTGCCGCGATCTCCTGGTCCCGCCACAAAACAATGGACCTCTAGCTGGGGCACCGCCTCACCCACGGTGGGTCCCACCCGTGACGGGGCCGGAAAATCCCAGCCCTTAGTCTTTAATCAGCAAACAAGTCAATATGTTTTCAAACAAGTAGTCTTAGATTCCATTTATTTTTTTTTGATTTGCATTTAGCCTGTGGAGTGAGACTTAAATTTTAAAAGGTGATTAATTACACTAATTCTGTCTCAATTTCGGCAAAACATGATTCAACTGCCCCCAATTTCCTTACTTCACTGAAGCAGCCTTCCTGAAACAGGCTTGAATTCCAACAAGGGCCCACCAAAAATATTAAAATAAGCCAGACTGCAAGAAATCAGCCGGAATCAGGGAACAGGAATACAGAGGGCAAAAGTGAGCGTTGGGAAGGAGGAAGAAAAGTGCCTCCTAAATGAGATTTAGAGGTAGAGCAGGATTGACAGTACCATACAGCATCAACACCCCACAGAACACCACAACATCCTTTTAGGGTTTAACAGGTCCATGAGAGCAGGCATTGAGGCCACTCCAGGTAACCCAAGCAGAAGCCTGAATTCCCCACAGGCTATAAAGACAGGGGCTGTAGAGCCTGCCCAGGGAAGAATAGCTGCCTTACATTCATTGTCAGCCAACCAGAACTGGCAGATCTCGATGTACTGGTAGTGTCAGCCGAAGCGATGACCACTTTCGGCACTGCATTAGGGCGATGAGTTGGTGATCTGCGATGGATCGGAGTTTGTTAGTGTCAGGGGTTGCCGAGGGAAGCTTGAGAGGTCAATGGGGGAAAGCAACCTGAGAGGGTGGGGTTACAACTTGGGGGGCCTTCAGATGGGGTCAGGAGGGAGGTACCCCATGTCCACCAGAGCTCGCTCAGGGAAAGCAGCCAGGCTGGCCACTGCCAATGCTTAAATGCCAGCAGTGATGGGCCGAGGCCCTTAAATGGGCATTAATTGCCAACTTAAGGGCTTCAATTGGCCTACTGGTAGGCATCCAACATCACACTCGCCACTGCGTTGGGAGCAGGGGAGGTAGATAGGCAATGGGCAGGCTGACTGTGGGATTTAACTTGCCCCCACCTTCAAACCCATCAGTGAGGGAGTGTTAAATGCAGCCCACAGAGTCACAGAATGAGAGAAAAACACTTACACTCACACATTGACTAAGCTTCTTTACAGCTGTACTCACCCCTTTTTTGCATAAAACTGAATAGATCATCCAGAAATTCCTTCCTCTTCGGATCATCATCCAGCTCATACAGCTGAAAGATAAAATAAATAAAAATAAACTTCAGTTTTCATCACATTCTAAACACAAAAGTTATTCTTAATGCAGATAAATTCTTAACAGTGAGACTGCCTGTGACCTACAGAGGAACATTGATTTGGGGGGAGGGGAGGTTCACAGTGGCATAAATTGTTTTGATCCTGTAAACTCTTCAGCTCCATTCAGCATCCATTAGCCAGAAGAGTGAGAAACTCTGAGCTGCAGGCTTGTTGATGGCTATTAGGGTTGAGAACCCTAGTAGTCCACAAGAATTAAAGACTACTCCCAGCATACTGTTGTGAAAAGAAAAATCATAAGAGCAATAAAAAATAGTGGTCCAAAAAAAAAATCTTTCAACACTTTTGCTTACACGTTATGAAAATATTGGACATTGGGAAAAAGGCTGGGTGACTGATTATCAAGAATCATCCAATCAGGTAATGATAAGTCCATTCACTTTCTAAGGCAGTGCAGCATGAGCATGGATGTGCTGGCCATCCAATGGCAGGTGTGTGGAGGCAGAGCATGTAATGACATTTGTGGGAATATGTCCAACCAGAGCTGGAAACCTGAATGGTTATTGCCATCATCAGTCTTCAAATGAGATGTAGAAGTATCATCGTTCCATCACAAACAGCAGAACAATGCTAGTTGGCAAATGTAACATTGTTTTTTCAATAAAGGATGGAGAGAGAAAACAGAGAACTACTGGCCAGTTACTACTGGACTTTATTAATAGGGGCATAGAGTACAAGAGCAAGGAGATTATGCTGAATTTATATAAGACATCTGTTAGACCTCAGATGGAGTATTGTGTACAGTTCTGGGCATCACACTATAGGAAGAATGTGAACACATTGGAGATAGTGTGCAGAAGAGGTTTACAAGGATGGTTCCAGGGATGAGAAACTTCAGTTACAAAGATAGATTGTAGAAGCTAAGACTCTCTTTCCAAACCCTAACTTTTCACACAATGAGTAGTTAGGGTTTGGAATGCATTGCCAGGAGGGGTAGTGAAGGCAGGTTCAATTGAGGCATTCAAAAGGGCATTGGATGACTATTTAAATAGAAACAATGTGTAGGCTTATGGGGAAAAGGCAGGAGAATGGCACTAAGTTAAAATGCACAGAGAGCCGGTGCAGACACCAAGGCCAAATGGCCTCCTTCTACACCGTAACCATTCTGTGATTCTGCGATTCTGGGAAAGCAGAAAGCTAAGAGGAGATTCATAGAGATGTTCAAAATCATGAGGGGGCTGGACAGAGTAGATAGGGAGAAGCTGTTCCTGCTTGCAAAATGATCAAGAATGAGAGGGCACAGATTTGCAAAGGAAGCAAATGTGATGTGAGAAAAACTTTTTCACACAATGAGTGGTTCAGGTCTGGATTGCATTGCCTGGAAGTGTGGTGGAGGCAGATTCAATGGAGGTATTCAAGAGGGCATTAGATGATTATTTGAATAGAAACAACATGCAGAGGTACGGGGAAAAGGCAGGACAATGGCACTAAGTCATAATGTTCATTTGGAGGGCCGGTGCAGACACAATGAGCCGAACGGCTTCCTAATGTGCTGTTAAAATTCTGTGATTCTATTATTCAGCTAGCTTGACATAAGTCATTTTGGAAAATGTTGGAATCTATTATTAAGGAAGTCTTAACAATGCACTTAGAAAAGTTCAGTATAATTAGAAATAATCAACATGGTTTTACAAAAGGGAAATCCTGTTTGACAATTTATTAGAGTTTTTTTGAGGATATAGTAGGGCAGATAAAAGGGGATCAGTACACCTGGGTTTAGTATACCAGTAGTATGCCTGGATTTCCAAAAGGCATTCGATACACTGCCACACAAAAGGTTAATAAGCAAGATAAGGGCTCATGGACTTGGGTAATATATTATCTTCGGTAGAGGATTGGCTAATGGCCAGGAGGCAAAGATTGGGTATAAAAGGGGCATTTTCAAGTTAGCAGGCGGTGACTAGTGGAGTGCCACAAGGGACAATGCTCGGGCCTCAACACTATATTAATGATTTAGATGAAAGGCAGAGAGTAATGTACCTAAGTTTGCTTATGATACAAAGCTAGGTGGAAAAGTAAGCTGTGGGGACAACACAAAGAGGCTGCAAAGAGACATAGTCCGGTTAAGTGAGTGGGCAACAAGATGGCAGTATAACGTGGGGAACTGTAAAGTTATTCACTTTGGTTGTAAGAAGAGAAAGCAGAATATTTTTTAAAAGGTGTAGAACTTGCAAATGGCCCCTCATGCTCTTATGCCAAGCTATGCTCCTCCACCCACCCCCAGACTGATGATTTCTGGGCTCCCAGCCAAGTCTGATTATGCACTCTTGGTTGCAAGCATCCATTAGAGTATTGAAACACCTGAGCCCCAGGGAATCATTGCTTGATTGACAGTTCTAGCTCATTGATCTCTGCTGTCAATTGCGCAGTGTTTATTTACACAAGACTAAAAGGTTTCAAGTCCTTGCAGCTTCCGCTATTGATACTTTAAAAGGTCCAGATGATTGACACTTACATTGCCCTGTAGCAAAAGCACTTTTTTTAACATAGTAGAAAATTATGAAGGAATGATTTAATTTTAAAGCTTTGTTTACACATTCTATTGTCACCAAAAAAATAATTGGTTCTATACAGTCAATGGGCATGGAAGTGCTACAGTTTGGCATATGAGCCATGAAGGGAATGGAGAGGGTAGGTGAGAGAGGCATAGCTTGGCATAGGGGCAAGAGGGACCATGGGGGTGGGTGAAGGGGTATGAGGCGGCATGGGTGGGGCACGGGGATTGTGTGAGGAGTGATGGTTGAGGGCTAGAGGCCTTACGTTTTTTCATTATAAATGGGACGAAGCCCCACAGCAATGAGCCGGGCCTTTTAAGCAGCCTACCTCAGTAGCCAGCAGCCCCTGCCTTTGAACTCTTTATCGGATCAGCTGGCCAGGATGCAGCCCACACCCGCACCCCAGAAATGAAGATCTCGTCTTGTGGGCACTTTCTCTCAAGGTGTGCGAAGAGAGGAATTTTCACACTCAAAAGCCGGATGGGAGAAGGACAAAATCAAGCAGTAACTCCTCACGGCAACTTAACTGTTTTATTGAATCTATTCCTTTTTTTAGGCAGGTCTGCATCCTGACTGCTAGAAATCACAACTAAAACAGGCGGGAGCCTCATGAATAAATTACAATGAAGGGGCCATGCAAAATCTCTTTGATCCCTGATGGTATTTTCATCTTTGTACACCTGACCAACACTGGTTCCTCTTCCTGCTGACCAACCACAACCAGCAGAATTTGGGTGGCAGACATTTCCAGTCGTAATTAAAGAGATCTTCAGCTGGGTAAACTTTAATGGAAATTTCGGAAACCTCTTCCTGGCAGTCACTTCTACTTGAATGGAATGCAGGCTGTTCCATGCTGATGTTGCTTGTTGCCCCACAGCGATGCTGCTATGTGTTCTTGACACTAATCTCCTGGAAGCTGCTGCTGCAGTCCCTTTATGGGCGGCTATAAAACCTTATCATCTGCCTCCAATTTGGCAAGCTGCCTACGCAGACTGTGCTCTGCATGCTGGCAGCACACCGACTACATTATTACTACCACAACAATCAGACAGGCCGCCTGCTGCCCCCTCCAGGCAGTCACTGCCAATACCCCACCCACACTTACACCTGAAAACCACCTCACCTCCTGCTCTTCATCTCATTGCTGTTGCTGAGCCCTTACTGTGAACAAATTGGTCACTGGGTTTGTCTACATAACAGCAGTGACTATATTTTTAAAAATTTTATTGACTGCAAAGAGCTTAGATACATCCTGAGGAAACAATAGACATGCTATACAATCAAGCTTTCCCTACCTCTGCTTTCACCACAATGTTTTGAATCCCACTTCAGCCAAAGGAAAGGAGAAGAATGGATTTGAGATGATTTTTCAGGTCTTGAATATTTACAAGCGCTCTGAGAGCCAGCTCAGCTTCCTAATTTATTATAATAGTTACATATTTGGAGCGAACATCTCACATTTGCTTATTGCTGTTTCAGTTCAAAATTCTTTAATGGACACCCATACACCCACAGACTTGTTAACGGAGAGTTTGTCAAGAGAATGTTGTCAAGAGAATGTAACATGTGGTCTTGACTTGTGACAAGAAGGATAGCGATACATCCTGTTTTGTCAAGTTGTTAGCATTTTAATATCACATTGTGCAATAGAAGCAATAGTGTGGCATTAGTTCCAATCTCAAACCATTCCTTAATCATTTAAGGGTGTTTTTAACCAGCATTCTCTTAGAAGCATTTTTTTTTAATGACTGCCTGATGAAGCTAATGCAGTGTTTTAATCCTTTGTTCCTGATGTTGTGTACACTAAAAGCCAGCAGAACTCCCACTGTTAATAATTAAAAATCTTGGAACAGAGAAAATATATTAAAAGGAAGAAGAGGAGGAGGAGAATATAATCAAGCCTAGTGTTACCAGGTCATTTCCTCTTTGATTAAATGTTAGAATGAATAAAGAGCAGCTTTTTACATATGACAGTATGTGTTTTTGTGCATATAGAAGCAGTTTCAACCTGTTTACAACCAGTTGGAGCTCTTCGGCCTCTTTCCTTAATAACGTTGAAAAACTGTCAATACCTAAACAGCTGTGTGGCATTCTGGGCCAATGGAAGTGTGACAATTTTGAGTGCATTACCTCTGAAACATTAGTTTCTGTTTGTGTGCATGTGTGTGGGCATGTTTTGACTCTTCTGTTATTAAAGAAAGAACTTGAATTTATGTAGCATTAGCAAGTGCCTGAACCCGGGGGGGACAAAAGCCCCGCCAACGTTATCTCTCCAGGGGTTCAACTTCCTCAGCCACCACAGTGCTTAATTAATACACGTATTATTTTTCTCGCATTATTTATACATGGTCATTAACTTGTTCAGTTTTAATGTGTTAACAACTGTGTTAAACTCGTGCACAAAGGAATTTTACATAAATATAATAAGCATAGCTCTACCAAAAGAAATTAAACTCTCCTGCAGGGGTGCACCTGATATCTTCCTTGTCTGCTTGTCTGAAAAATTCCATCGATGTGTTGTTTGTAAACTAAGGCATAAAGTTAAAAAGCAGAGATAGGAGCAGAAATGTGAATGTCACATTTTACAATAGCGTGTAACAGGTAAGTAGCAAATGAGCAGTCCGTTTTATATTCCCTCCACTTTTTTTATTTCCATAGTAGTCTACATATAAATCACTTTCCTTTCTTAATTATTGCTTAAACAAGGTAAATGCCAAGGTTCCTAATAGCCTCGTCTTTTAAGCTCATCTTTAGCTATTTCACCGCAGATCATAAGTATGTAACCCATTTTCTCTTCCAATATACAGTTTCTACATCTATTTTAAATTTAATTTCCCACTATTATATTCTTTTACACATTTCAGTTTTGACTCTTCTATAGGTCCTTGGCTGTCTCACTCAACTTATTCTCCCTCCTCATCTGGTATCATCCATGGAGTTGATGACTTTGCATTGTGTTTCTAATTTGAAATATTATGGATTCCAGTAAATGCTCCAGCCCGTACCGTGCCCCCCACCCCCCAACCTCCTATGCCCCTAACATCGGCACATTATGTCCATTTTTCAAGCCATCTTATCTATTTTCAGGCTTTACTTTTGCATTTCCATTATTTATAAAATTTCTGATGAGCACTGTCAATAGCTTTCTGGTAGTAGGTTTTCCGAATGGCATAGTTTCAACAGCAGCTTTAACTCATTTATTGTAAACAGATTAATGCTGATGTTTAAATAAAGCTGATCATGAAATCAAGGCAACCATATCACATAGCTTACCACAACTCCACTTGCTATATCATCTACCTTAGAGAGAGATTGAAAGGACCTTTTTTCTATTAGCTACCACTTGCTAATGATCCTCATGTTTGATCCAAATTATTCCATTATTTGACCTAAATATTGATGTAGAACTAATAAAGCTTTCTGGAATTGACTTGCCATCATCTTTGAATATAATTACTAAATGAGTTTGTTTCCAATCTGGTGGGATCTCCCCAATATTCAATGACTCACAATAAGATGGCACTGCAACAGATAGGATTTAGTAGCCCAGTTTAAGAAAACTTTAAAAGGCACATGAGGCTGTTTTCTAGTTCCTGCCTTGTTAAAGCCAGAAATGCCTACTAACCAACAGTAAAACAGTCAGGGAGTCACTTTACACAGTCATACTGTCAAACAGCAATTTATATGTCACAGCTTACTTTACTGCGTGCCTTGACCTATGACCCTCCCTGCTGACAGCAATGGGCACCTTGCCAAATCCTCTCAGCTAAAGCTGTAAAATAATCCACAGAGAAAAGCTGTGATAAAACTACCGAAGCTTAACGCATGCATAAATACTGCAGCTTATAACTGTCTAAGTTAAATGGTATGAATTAGAAGAAAGAACTTTCATTTATATAGTAACTTTGATGGCCTCAGGATGCCCCCAAAGTACTTTACAGATAATGAAGTATTTTCTTTTGAAATGTCGTCACTGTTGCAATGTGGCAACCAATGTGCGCACAAATAGCTATGGGTTATATGGCCACATGATCTGTTTAAGTGATGTTGATTGAAGGTAAAGATTAGCTAGGACGCCAAAAGCATTCACTTTCCCTTCTGCAATTTTTTTACATCAATCTGAGAGGGCATATGAGCCTCAGATTAACATATCTGAAAGACATCACTGTTGACAGTGAAGCACTCTCTCAGTACTGCACTGTAGTGTTAGCCTGGATTGTGCTCAAGTCTCTAAAGTGAATCTTGAATGCATGACCTTCTGACTCAGATGCAAGAGTGGTACCAATGAGGTCAGGCTAATGACTTTTATTACTTTTTTAAAATTTAATTCAAATTATTTTATTTAATTTTAATGTCATTTTTAATTGGTAACTCTAATAAATCAAATGTGCCAGCTATTACTAGTCTCATTGGACTGGTTTTCGAGGTTTTTCAAAGTACATTCAGTGAATCACTTCACAAATATTAACAATATTTTTGGGACTGTTGCATTTCTTTCTGTTTTACTTTTTCTTTTGAATAAATTTTCTCCTCTTTTTTTCTGCCAATGTTGTCCTCTCTCCATCCTACCTTCTCTCCTGAAGGCCTTAACTGGTTCCACATGGGTTGAGCCTCTTCAGCTACCAGGACCAAGCAGCCAATTTTCATATGTGCCATCAACAGTTGAGAGGCTTAATCATGCTCATGAAACCATTAGCTAAAATACTTGGTGTTATGATCCTTGCCCAGACCCAGGGTTATGGGCAGAGATCCGGTTAGGGGCCAATAACATTTTGTTTAAAGGAGATAAAGTTTGGGATTCAAGACGCTTATTAAGTAAGATTCCATGGGTTTGGAAAAAACAAAAATAAACTTTACTATTCAAGTTCAGAAAGATAAAACAATTTACAATATCTATCTTATGTACAAACATTCAGAGTAAGTGCAAGCAAACTGTGGTTGGACACATCATACTATACAATAGATGACACTTGCAACAATACAGATTCCATTGATTTCTCAACAACCCACCGAGATGTTTGTCACACTGTGAGCCAACCAATCTCACTGAAACTTTGTCTTTCTCATGGGAGTTTCCAATCCCACGTTTGAAGACCTCACCTTGAAATTCTCTCCAAAAGTCGCTCCCACTTGGACAGCTTTAACAACGGCCCACCTCACAGGGTTTCAATCTCACCTTCTGAGATTCCTTTCTCCTAGATCTCCGAGTACACTCAAGCTTCACCTTCCAGGCACAATCTCAGGTCTTCGGCCATGCCAAACAGAACATCACTACTCCAAAGGGGTACCTATGTCCCAACGGCCCGTGGCACGGAGTCACCAGCCTTCAGCTGCCTTCTCAGATATTCAGGGTTTCTCTTGGGCCCACTTCACTTAAAGTCTGCTCAATGCAGAATTTCTTGAATTCCTCTGCTCCTTTCTTTTAACTTGACTTAATGGGACCCTGTCTTTTATCTCTTTTATCTCTTGCCTGGGACTTCCTTCTGGGAACTCGGTCTGTCCCCCTCCCTGGTTTTGGACCTTTCCCTTTCCCCCTCCTGTGTCCTGCTCCCTGGGACACCGACATAATAATGGCATTCCCTTCCAGGTCATCTGACCTGCCTTTTCACACTGTTCTCTCTTTCTCCCTTCTGTGCAGATGTGCAGGGCCGGTCTCCAGCCTGGAGAGCGTAAAAATAAAATGAACTGCCCATATGCTGCCATTTCCTAGCCAGCACATGCACCCAAGGCCTGATGTTCGTCAGGAACTGGAGTTCCCGACCTACAAACTGAAGAAATTAAGTATTTGAGGTGAACCACATTAGTCAGAAAAAGAATGTGGAGTAGGTTTCCAAGTTGTCGCTCTGAAAGAAATGTGGCATTAAAAAAGAAAGAAAGGTTTGTGTTTATGTGGGGCTTTTCATGATGACTGGATGTCTCAAAGCTCTTTACAACCGATGAAGTACTTTTAAAGTGTAGTATCTTTTGTAATGTAGGAAATATTGCTGATTGGCGGCCAGTTATATATATACTGCCCAATTGTCAATTCCACTGAAACCAATGATAAACTGAAAATGGGGCGGCTTGTACAAATGTCAATAAATTCTCAGCATTCGTTTCAAACCAAGGCATTAAATTGAAAACCTACTGCTGTACTTCACTAATGATAAAATAAACCATCTACTTCTTTGTGTCCCAAACATCTCGCCCTGAAGGCATTCCTTAAAATCTACATCTTTGATCAAAGCTTTTGGTCACCTATCCTCATATCTCCTTGTGTGGCTTGGTATCAAATTTTCTCAACACACCTATGGAGCACCCTGGAATGTTTTATACATTAAGGTGCCATATAAATGCAAGTTGTTACTGTTGTTGTTCTTTTGCGCCATTGCCCAGTTACTGCAAATTTTGATCACAACTGGCAAAAAATTAAGAACAGTGCTTTCAAAGCATGTTTATAATTTTGTTCCACATATCCCACTAGGGAAATCTTTCCTCGTGTGCAATTTGCTTCTCACAGTTTCCAAATACCTTCTATCGGTTTTTATCTCTCTGTCAAAGATTGGTAAACTATCTGGTCAGGAATTAATTGGACACCAACCTCCTTAAGAATTGTGTCCAATTTATTTGACCCTGTCAAAGCTGGATGGTGTTTAGAGCTTTCAAAGCTCAGCACGTGTTTTTTGGCCGGAGAATAGCAGAAATAATCTCACATCTCTGTCACTTCCAGAATGACACGGTATTTCTTTATTTTCACTACCCAATGCCTCATCTCAAATTGGAAGTAATCTCAAAAAGTTATATTGTTCTCACAGCCCTAAATGACTTGAAGAGAATTCACTCCCCTGATAGCTCAGCTGGTAAATGTACGGCCATATGTGGCAGTGAGTTGTGCAGTCAGTGAGGCTGCAAGATGGATCCTTAGTCACCCTAGTTGGAAAGTACGTGTATAGATATTGTATGAGTATCAGAATTGAATTTGGATATATTTTCTTCCCACAATCAAACCAATAAAGCGAAACTCACCAGCCAGAGTTACACATGAAAATAGCCACTTGTTTGAAACACTGGAGTAGCAGTAGGACAGCCTCTTACGTTGATTGGGCGGATGCGCACCCAACCCGAATGCACACGCAATAGCGTGAAATGACATTAGGCGTGTGTCCTGACGTCATTGCACACATGAACAATATTGGGGTCGGTGGGCGCATGCAGGAGTTGGAGCTGCGCCCGCCAACAATTAGAGGACCAATTAAGCCCATTAAAAACCCTAATGCCCATGACTTTACATTACTCGTGCGATTTCCTGCTTGTCGCATGGGCAAAACGGGCAGGCGGGCAGCACGTTTTTAATGAAACCTCATCTAAGGGAGGGATGAAATGTCCGGGGTGAATTATAATAAAAAGAGATATCTGGGGACTGATGTTTTTTGAGTTCTGCTGTCAGGTACTTGAATGTGTTGCATAGACACAGTTTGGCGGATTTTGTTCCTGTCATTTAATCTGTACAGGTCTACAGCTCTCTGAGGCAGCCCCGCAGCAGCTGCTAGAAGGAGCTCACTACGAGCGCCCACCTGCACCCTTACTTTTTGTTGGCGCCCATCCTCTTCCTGGCCTTTAGAGCAGCATGGAGGCTTTTTGTGGCCGTTAATTGGACAGTCAGCATGGAATTGCGTTTGGGGGCCGATTGCGGGTGGAAGCGCATTTTGCATCTGCTTCCGGGCCTGCTGACTTGGCGTGCACACCAAGCGTGAAATTCAGTCCATGGAGTCAGGAGTGTCTTTAAGAAATACAGAGAGAAAATCAAAATGAGAATGCAAAAACAAAATTAAACTGTTCTATCTTCTGAGATAAAGTAGCATGGGAGACTTCTGTCTCACTACCACACTACGAGAATGGAGTGACAGTAAGATGAAAGTAATCATTGTTCGCCTGCCAGGGAAGGTCCACCTGAAGTGAATTTCAAGCAGGTTTTAATTTAGCTAGTAAGATAAAAGCAAAATACTGTGGATGCTGGAAATCTAAAATAAAAACAGGAGATGCTGGAAAAATGCAGCACGTCTGGCAGCATCTGTGGAGACAGAAACAGAGCTAACATTTCAAATCCAATTGACTCTTCTACAAAGCTAAAGAGAAGTAGAAATGTGATAGATTTTATATTGTTTAAGAGGAGCTGGAGCAGGTGGAGCAAAATAGAAGGTCAGGGATAGGTGGGAGCTAAGGACAAATTTGACAAAGGTGTCTTGGACACAGGACAAAGGGAGTGTTAATGATAGTGTTAGAGACTAAAGAAGGTGTTGATAGTGGCATAAAGGTAAGATAGCAGAATGTGTTAATCGCAAGACAAGGGTCAGCGCTCTATGAAAACAAACATATGAACAAGACAGATCACCCTGTGGGGGTGGGTGTTGGGGTGGTAATTTTGGGGGAAAAAAGCATGATGCTACCACCAATCACATCTCCCCTTCACCCCAACCACCCACCCTCCCCCACCCCGCCTGTCAGAATTCCATAGGGGCCATTCCCTCCGTGATGCCTTGGTCTACTCCTCCATGACCCCAAACTCCTCACCCCCTTTCCCACGGCACCTTCCCATGCAATTGCAGAAGGTGCAACACCTGCCTCTTTACTTCTTCTCTCCTCACCACCTAAGGGCCCAAACACTCCTTTCAGGTGAAGCAGTGCTTCACTTGCACCTCCTTCAATTTAGCCCACTGTATTCATGGCTTCCAATATGGTCTGCTCAACATTGGGGAGACTAAACACAGACTGGGTAACTGCTTTGCAGAACACCTTCAGTCTGTCCGCAAGCATGATCCTGACCTTCCCGTCACTTATCATTTCAACTCACCATCCTGCTCTCATGCCCAAATGTCCATCCTTGGCCTGCTACAATGTTCCAGTGAAGTTCAACACAAACTGGAGGAACAGCACCTCATCTTCCGATTAGGCACTTTACAGCCTTCCGGACTTAACATTGAGTTCAACAACTTTAGACAATGAACTCTCTCTCCTCCATCTTTCCCCATGTTTTAATCCAAATTTTCTTTTCTTATTATTTTTATTTTTTCCCTTCATGCACCCACGCACCATCTCCCCCCACACCACCACCACCCACCCACCCCCACCATCCCCCAACCCCCTTCCCCCACGACCAGCCAACCATAAGGCCCTCTGTCACTTATTTCTATGTTGTGCTTTCACAGAGCACTGACCCTTGTTTTGCTATTAACACATTCTGACATCTCACCTTTATTCCACTATCAGCACCTTCTTTAGTTTTTAATACTAGCATTAATACTCCATTTGTCCTGTGTCCATGACATCTTTGTCAAACTCGTCCTGAGCTCCCACCTTCTATTTTACTCTGCCTGTTCCATCCCCTCTTAAACAGTATAAAATCCATCACATTTCTACCTCTCTTCAGCTCTGAAGAAGTCGTACGGACTCAAAACATTTGCTCTGTTTCTCTCTCCACAGATGCTGCCAGACCTGCTGGGTTTTTCCAGCATCTTCTGTTTTTATTTAATTTAGGTGGCCTGCACTCCAGACCAAAACTAATGGAAACCTCATTAATATATTTAAATAAAAGTCCTGAAACCTTTGCGGAAAATAACCAAACATGGAGCTGGCTCTTAAAAGTAACCAATGAATGCCGTTCCATAGAAGGTTTATGAAAAAATTTCTTAATGCGATTTTTGTTGGGGCCAGAATAGCTTGCACATTCCTCTTGGTCCTACAAAAATCATCTACTCTCTGCCAAATCCTCTGTGGACCCCCATGGTTCCTGTCCTTTACCTTTAATGAAAAGGTTCTAGGTTCCCTTGTGCTTATTCAGGGCTGCCAACTCATCCATTCTATCATAATAAAGACCAGCCAAGAAAATGGAATGAGTCTCACAATAAACTCATTAGATAGGCAGAGCAAACCACCACTCATCCAGTGGATGCTGGATCACTAAAATTGATGCACTGTCTTTCCATAGGTTGGCTTTAGGAACATGAAGACTCATGCAAGGCGCATCAGGTCAGGTTCGGGGTCTAGTTGGGTGGCAGGGGAGGGGTACTCAGGGCTGGTTAAAGGGTGGTCGGGTCGGGGGCGTTCAGTTGTCCTGGTCTAGGGGATAGTTGAGTCTGGTCGGAGGATGTAGTCAGGTGGTCAGGAAGGTTCTAGTGTGGCTGGTTGGTGGGGGGGTTGTCGGATGGTCAGAGGGGGTGCTAGTTAGGTTGTGGGGTAGTTGGGTGGTCAGGAGGGTAGTTGGGGGAGGGGCAGGGTTGGGGGGGGGTGCATCAGATAGGTAATTAGGGAGTCAGTTGTGGGGTTACCCAGGTGTTAGAATAGATTTTAATCTGTCTAACATTTCCTGGGTAATTACCCAGTTAAATGCTGAGGAAATGTCCCAAGCCTCCCACTCAAACTCAGAATTAGAGACATTTGCAGAGAATCCTAGGGAACAGGGGAATTTCCCACTGGAAGTTTAAACTTCCTGGCAACTCCCGGGTAGATCCGCACATCAGGACTTATACAGGGTATCCGATGGTTCGGAGACCGGAAGATTTGGCCCAATATAAATAATAACTTTACTGCTTGAATAATGTAGTAAAATCAAATTAATTTCTCTGGTTTATTAATAGTCATTCTTATTTGGTCTGTTAAAATTAGAAAACATGGACACATTTTTCACTACTCATGAAATAAAAAGTGGATCATTTTATTCATTTCAACTGAATGAAATTTTCACAAAATAACCCAAGGATATCGGTCAGGGTGGTGGTGGGGAGGGGCTGTGGGGACACAGTTAGGCCTATGTCAGTCTCTGGGATTTGGTTCCATTATGGTTTATAAATACTTTTAAATTTAAAGGAACGTATCATATCAGCTTCAAGTACCAGGTTAATTAACAAACATACCATTATTGACGTATGCTAATATACCTTTGTGAGACACTTGTATGGAGACAAATGAGCCCCCTGAAGCACAACAAGTAGATTTAACACTTTCACATGATTAGAGGTATTACAATGTCAAGAGCCCAGTTGTGAAAGCTTGTGAAAGTTCTGAACCCCATACACTTTGACCTTTTTACCCCAAAGTACTCATTAATTATTGACAGGCATGAGCCTCGCTGGGTTTGGGTCCCACAGTGCATTCACATCTAAGGCTGGTGTTAAGAAAAACATTGAGTGAAGGACTTTATTTGTGCCCTTGTGAATCCCTCCCTGATGGTGAAGGTGGAAAGTGTGGGTGCAACTTTGACTAGGAGCGGTGGGCAAAATATATTCTTTTGCTTTTTTTTTCGAACAGCTACAGTCAACTTGGGCAGAATTTAATGCTGTTCCCTGAGGTGAGTTTGGTGGTCGGGGGCCAAGGTGGGGGGGGGGATATTTAATCGGGTGGGAGTGTGGCAGGTGGGGACACCTCTGCCCGATTAAGTCCAGAGCAGGAAAGTTCATGGTCGGCCTTCCTGCCACACTGCTACAATTAATGTCCACTTAAATGTCATCTCCTGACACCCAGCAGTGATCGAGGGACTTGCCATGCGGCAACCCTGAAAGATAAACCCTGTTGGGGCATTTTTTAAATTCTTTCACAGGATGTGGGCATCACTGGTTAGGCCAACATTTATTGTCCATCCCTAATTGCCCTTGAGAAGGTGGTGGTGAGCCATCTCCTTGTGTCGGTACGCCCATAGTGCTGTTAGGGAGGGATTTCCAGGATTTTGACCCAGTGGCAGCGAAGGAACGACAATATATTTCCAAGTCAGGATGGTTCCGAGTCAGGAGGGAAACTTGCAGGTGGTGGTGTTCCCATGCATCTGCTGCTCTCATCCTTCTAGGTGGCAAAGATTGCAAGTTTGATAGGTGCTGTCAAAGGAGGCTTGACGAATTTATGAGTTGCTGCAGTGCATCTTGCATATGGTTCACAATGCTGCCACTGCATACTGGTGATGAAGCAAGTGAATGTTTAAGATGGTGGATGGGGTGCCAATCAAATGGGCTGCTTGCGAACTCCCAGGGTTGGGGGGGTGGTGGGAGGCTGGGATTTACACCCCGGGTCTTTGATCCCGGGCAAAGCCCGCTGCTGGCCAGTTAAGTGCCTAATTGGCACTTAATTTGGCAGGGCATCACGAATGTAGGCAATGAGGGGCTCTCACCGGTTCAACCCCCAAAGCCTACATTAAATTCTGCCCCATAATACAGATTTAGATTTTGCTGAAGGGGGAGGATTTTCAAATGGAACATAACAGGGCAGTATGAATGTCTCTTTGTATGTATTTTGCCTGTTGAGATTTGGCAATCAATGGTCCCTTTTCATTTTGCAGGGCCAGTGACATCCCCATAATGCAAACAAGAATAAGTTAAAAATTCCACCTATGTCAGATGTTATCTTTGTAAAGTGCCATCTACTGTGGTGAAAGGACATCACTAAATATGCCATGCAATCAATGTGATTGAAAAAATAGGAATGACCTTCTGAAAAACAGGGCACCAGAAATCAGGCCCCAGAGATAATAAGTGAATAGTTAGTAGTGTATTAGGCATCATCAATCTTGGAACTCAAACAGTTCAATAATGGACATTACTCAGGGGCTTGGCGTAGGAACTGTATAGCATAATTTCTCTGTGAAATACGTATATTTAAGCACATCTGACATTCATAAAGCAACTGATATTTATTTTGTTACCACAGTAACAAAAGCTTATTGTATACTATTTGAAGTCACAGGGACAGCCCTAATGCAAGCATTGCAAAGCCTTTTTTACAGTGCATAACTGGGCCACCAGGCTTTGAAAGAAATTCCTATAAAAATTGATTTAACAAAAGGCTTTTAAATTGTCTATCTGTTTTGACCTCATTGTCTTTCCTTTTTCTGAATATTCTAGTGTTCAAGGACTCACAGGACTCATGTCCCATTCTTGGAGATGAAAGGAGGCCTGCCCCAAGGCCTCTGCTCTTTAACTCACCACTTGAAGATTGGGCCTCTCTCAAACTATTTCAGCCTCCATGTGGGAAAACCCCTGGCTGCTCCAGGCATGCCCCTATAATGCCACAGATAACAACTGGCAACTTAAGGCACCAGCGATCCGGGCTCAAGTCTGTGTCTGATCACTCTAGGGGTGGAATTTAATGCCTCACTAGGTGGGTGATGGATGAGGACCCTGCCACCTTCCCTTCCCACTTCTGACCCAAATAAGGACATGGCGGGCATACTCGTGTATGGCCTTCCAGCCCCATCACCAATTGAGGCCCTCAAATGGGCAACTAATGGCCTCCTAAAGGCCTCATCCTGCCACTACTGGAATTTAACTGTTGGCAGGTTGGGGAGTCACCATGCAGGAAGCCTAAAAAGCCAACCAAACCAAACGCAAGTTCCCGGGGGTGGGGTTGGGGGTGTGTGTGTGTGTGTGTGTGGGGAGGTCCCTTGCTCAAATGCACTCAGTGCCTGATCACAGGAGCCAGCATAAGAAGGGAAGGCCCATTGACAGCCACTCCCTCTGTCCTTGCATCCGATCCCGCTCCACCTTCCCTGTGACCTTCACCCCAAGGCCGCCATTCTGCACTTTTTCACCTTTGCCCTGGGGTCCCTCAGTGACACTGGGTCTTTGGTGGGTGCACTGCTGGCAGCTGGAACCAATCGCGCTGGCATTGTCTGCAATGCACAGCTGCTGGCCTCTGATTGGTCAGCAGCTTTCAGGAGGCAGGATTCCTGACCCTGGGACCCTGATGGGCACTTAATTCAGGGGTCCTTCCCGAAAGGAGGAAGCGGGGCTGCCATCAACTCTGCAGCTAACATGTGAGACCATAGTAATACCACAGTGTGTTTCCATCCCACTGAGCAGAGTACCACCATTTCATCATATCCTTGACCCAATGAACAAAGTGCACCACACTACTAACAGTCACTAACAAAAAGAACTTTATCTAATCTTATTGAAAAGTGATGCTGATTCCAAGCAACATTTGTATGCGGAGTGCTGAGACGGAAGGGTGGGTTGGCAGGTTAAGAGGTTATCAACCGACTTGAAGGTTAAACAGGCTTCACTTTTTGACTGTAAACTTCAGGTGTGAAGGGGTAGATGCTGGAGGGCAGTTAGTACTTTGAATCTGTATTCCAGAATGACTCTGCTTGGAGAAGAGAAAATTGGGAAGGAAATTGGTGATAACACCTTCTTCAAATGAGGCGGAGTGACCACTTGATTACTCATACCAAAGAAGGCGTACGTCATATGATCTGATCTGAGTAAGAAACTTTTCGAGAACGTAGTCCCTGGTCATTAAGAATTACATTAAGCTAGTAAAAATGCATTAACAAATAATCTAAGGAGTACAACTATTCTTTAAGTAATCTACCTTTGGAGATATGAAAAGAAAAAAGAAAGACCTGCATTTATATAGCACTTTTCACAACCACCAAATGTATCAAAGCATTTTACAGCCAATGAAGTAGTTTTGACGTGTAATCAGTAATGTTATCATTGTCGACGATCCATCGATTCAAGGATGACATCTACTCGGGGTCATAAGTTTCTTCCTAAGGTCTTCAGATGAATGAAGAGGCCATTCTTGACCTGCAGATCTTTGGGCACAAAGAGCAGGGTGTCCCATGAGGTAGCGAGATCTAGAGTTCAGGATTTGCTGCCTTATCTTTCCTTCTCTGCCATTGCTCTGTCTCATCATTAAGACGTTGTAATGCAAAGAGCAATGCAGCTTGACAGACAGGTCTGAACAATTGGTAACAAGCTTCTCCCAGTCATTAATGTCAATGCTGTCACGCTTCAAAGAGAGCTTCAGAGTGTCTTTGAAGTGTTTTCTTGTCCTCTCCTGAAACATTAACTATTGAGAAAACAGGACCTGGTGAGGAAGAGTTTTCAGCCATCCGGAAACAGTATCCAGTCCATTGTAATTGATTTTGCAGGAAGGCTTATGGAGCTCGCTTCAAGAAGGACATTAGCGTTTGTTCAATGGTCCTCACAATGAATCCAGAGGATGCAGTGGAGACATTGCTAATGGAATTTCTCTAGCATTCTTATGTGTCGGTGGTACACTAGTGCAGGTTTCACTGAAGGACAGGAGTGTGGTGAAGACAAATGGTCATCTAGGAATGACAAATGTACACTAGGAATTCCGTTGACTTTCAGAGGTCTTTATTGCTAAAATCCCACTGCCGTAGTATGTAGAAGGCTGAGTTAGCCTGGATGATCTGGTGTTGGATCTCCTCATCAATGGAGACCTTCTAAGTGGGTTAGCTGCTAAGTAATAGGAAGCGCACAGCATGTTCCAGAGTCTCTCCCCCAACATATCTGGGTTGATATTGGAGTTTTGTTTTGGCAGCAATAAAGGACAGGCTGAGTTTCTTGTGTGCAGAATTGAAGAGATCAAGAGTAGCTTGCAAATCTGACATAGTGTGTGCAATGACACTGTAGTCATCCGCAAACTGTAGATCATGTAAATCTATGATGGTCAGTTTAGTTTTGGCACCAAGGCAACTGAGGTTAAAGGGTTTTCCATCTAGACCATAGTTAATACTGACTACTCACTAATGTAATGTAATGCAGGAAATGTGGCAGTCAATATGTGCAAAGCAAACTCCCACAAACAGCAATATGATAATGACCAGATAATCTACTTTTGTGATGTTGATTGAGGGATAAATATTGGCCAGGACACCAGGGAGTGCTACTAACTAAGCCACAGATGTGTGAGGGAGAAACAATTTTTTCTTTACTTTTAATTCAATTTACGCCACGTGATACCAAGAAATGGCTGAAGGCACTGGATCCAGCAAAGGCTGACAACATTCTGGCAACAGTACTGAAGACTTGTGCTCCAGGAGTTGCCATGTCCCTAGCCAAGCTGTTCCAGTACATCTACAACATTGGCGTCTACCCGGCTATGTGGAAAATTGCCCAGGTTTGTCCTGTGCACAAAAAGTAGGACAAATCCAACCTGGCCAATTACCACCCCATGACTCTACTCTCGATCATCAGTAAAGTAATGGAAGGGATCCTCAACAATGCTATCAAGTGGCACTTGCTTAGCAATAACCTGTTCACTGATGCCCAGTTTGTGTTCTGCCAGAGCCACTCAGCTCCTGACCTCATTATAGCCTTGGTTCAAACATGGACAAAAGAGCTGGATTCCCGAGGTGAGGTGAGATCAAGGCCGCATTTGACCAAGTGTGGCATCATGGGGCCTGAGCAAAACTGGAGTCAATGGGAATCAGGGGAAAACTCTCCACTGGTTGAAGTCATGCCTAGCACAAAGGCTAGTTGTTGGAGGTCAGTCATCTTAACTCCAGGACATCACCGCGTGAGTTCCTCAGGGTAGTGTCCTCAAACCAACAATCTTCAGCTAGTTCATCAATGACATTCTTTTCATCATAAGGTCAGAAGTGGGGGTGTTCACTGATGATTGCATAATGTTCAGCACCATTCACAATTCCTCAGACACTGAAGCAGTCCATACCCAAATGCAGCAAGATCTGGACAACATCCAGGCTTCGGCTGACAAGTGGCAAGTAACATTCACGCAACACAAGTGCCAGGCAATGACCATCTCCAACAAGAGAGAATACAACCATCACCCCTTGATGTTCAATGGCATTACTATCACTGAATCCCCACTATCAAAATCCTGGGGGTTACCATTGACCAGAAACTGAACTGGACTAGCCATATAAACACTGTGGCTACAAGAGGAGGTCAGAGGCTAGGAATTATGCAACGAGCAACTCACCTCCTGACTCCCCAAAGCCTGTCCACCATCTACAAGGCACAAGTCAGGAGTGTGATGGAACAGTCCCCACTTGCCTGGATGAGTGCAGCTCCCACAACACTCAAAAAACTTAACACCATCCGAGACAAAGCAACCCTCTTGATTGGCACCACATCCACAAACATTCACTCACTCCATCACCGACGCACAGTAGCGGCAGTGTGTACCATCTACAAGATGCATTGCAGGAATTCACCAAGGTTCCTTCGACAATACCTTCCAAACCTACAACCACTACCATCTAGAATGACAAGGGCAGCAGATAGATGGGAACACCACCACCTGGAAGTTCCCCTCCAAGTCACTCACCATCCTGACTTGGAAATATATTGCCGTTCCTTCACTGTTGCTGGGTCAAATCCTGGAACTCCCTTCCTAACAGCACCGTGAGTGTACCTACACCACATGGACTGCAGCGGTTCAAGAAGGCAGCTCACCACCACCTTCTCAAGGGCAACTAGGGATGGGCAATAAATGCTGGCTCAGCCAGCGAAGCCCACATCCCGTGAATGAATAAAAAAAATTGCATTTATTATTTTCTCCAATTTTCCAGTTCTGAGCAGCTGCTGTAACATCTGCCTATATAACTGGATGCCTGTAGGAGAGACATCCATACTCACACATGTTCCTGTAGGAATCAGCAAATACTGATAAGGAATAGGCATCCTGCTTCCTTTTTTAGCACCTTAACTCATATGACATTGAGGACAATTATAGTGTATCTGCTACTCTGCTCCTTGGCATCGTATATTTCAGTGCATACCACGGATCAAACCTGGGGGCTTCATGGTCCAGATGGAATCATTTACTTCATCGCAGTCACAGGGCTGAGCTTGGGGCCCACCTGCTTTCAATGGCTTAGGTACACCAGGCCGTGTATTTATCAACTGAGCTACCGAGCTATTTAGACAGCCGAGAAAATCAAGCTATATTGCTGATATCATTGCTTTGAGAAATCCAGCCTTTCCGAGCATATTTCCATATATTAATCAAACCTCTCTCCCAGCATCCCTCCCCCACTTGGCTGCAATGTCACGTTCACAGTTCAACTGCTGGTCCTGCACCTGCTGCTTGTTGTTGGTTTTCCTGTAGATGGATTAAGCATGCATCGCATAAGCAAGAGAAATGGAAACATCATTAATTTAAAACCGTGCAGATAAGCCTCTCTGCAATCCCGCCAGGTAATTACTGACATCGCCACTAAACACTGAAGGAGTTTAATGACCTGTGTTCTTTAATTAGTTGATTACACAAGGTGTCCAATTAGATCAGAAACTGTAAAACACTCAAAGTTATGCATGGATTTAACACCCCTTTGCGTTTCCATTTGCAGCTTCCAATCTGAATCCAATTTTATAGGGCTGCAGTCTCTTGCCATTTAGTTAGGGCATTATTACACGGTCACGTGCTTAAGTCTAAGAGTGAAAGGCAATTTTCAAGAATATATCTTTAAACAAATCTCTTGCTTTTATAATATTGATTCACAAGGAATGGAGGCAGGAATACACATGAGGAGCCCGATAAATATCTAATGGGGAATAGGATCAGAGTTTATTGGGATAGGGTAGAAACAGAAATGATGAAATACTCCATGGGGCATGATGGAGGTTCCTGTTTCTAGGGCTGGGAGATGGAATGTTGTCTGCGGAGGGCAGAAGGTCAGGGTTGAATAGTGGAAATATGAGGATGGATGAATGTTCCAGAGTTTTGCTTGATTTCCTTTGGGGGCCAGGAAGAATTTATGTAGAACAGGAGATTAAATGGTTGGGTAGAGCCTATGGTAGCACAGATTGTGTTTGGTTTATCCCATGCTTGTTGTGTTGTTAGAACAATGAAATATTGTTCCTGTTGTTGATTTGCAACCTCCACTAGTAAATGGGATGTTAAAATCTAGAGATTTTACTGACCAAACGTGTGGTAAAATCCTGCAATATTTGAAGACCATTGCCCCAGCTTAGTGATGAAATTTCAGTCTGATAAGCTGATTTGTTACTCTGATGTAAATGAGGTTGCAATTAGATGCCAGAAGGACAGGTGAACGTGAGAAACAAGGGGAAGAGAAATTTTAAAAGAACATGCTGAGGGTTTCCTCAGTTTTTGTTTTTATTTCATATGTTCAGCATCCACAGTATTCCACTTTACTTTTGTTAAAAATAACCTATTTTGTACTTGACAGCCTGCTTTTATTAGACATTTTTGTCTTCAGTGCTCCTGGACAGAAAACATGGGTGGAACACACACATTCCATTATGCACTTGGGGGCATTAAAGTCTGCAGTGAGATCTCTCAAAAGTTGATTGCATTGCTTTGTATAAGTTTTTGAACAAACAGGCAAGAGGCTGCACAAATGCACAAATGCAGCCAGTTCTGCAGTTTCATTACAACAAAACCAATGGACACCATACAGTGTTCAATACAACAGGTACAGCTCATTATTTGAACTTGTGGGAGAATATATGACCCTGAGGGTGAATTGAAGTAATGTAATATTTCACTTCTTGTCCTGCACATTTCAGTTTTGTAATGGCTTCAATTCCAAAAGGGGTAAAGAGGGACTACATAGTGACACGTGGAGAGTGGATTGAAGCTTGCAGCATGCCAAACAATAGCTTTCCAATCTTTTCCATGCTTTATTATCCCAACTCCAGAATTATAGTATCATAAAAATGTGGTTCTGTGATTCTGCTATCACGATAAGGGACCGAACCAGTGTTGGTACACAGACGTTACTTCTCCATGAATCGAACTATAGAAACACCACATGCAAAAGCACTTTAAAAGGAGCCACATAGTTGAAACAAGTCATTCCCCTGGGAGGGACAAATACTCAAGTTGTAAATTTCATTTTCACCTCCTGGCCATAATCTAACCCTTTAACCAATCCGCCTGATTTTCATTTCCATTAATTTCAATGGGACAAATATCAAGCGGCCTCTAAAGCAAGCATTTGATTCACTTTGTTGGATTACAGCCCAGGCTGTGGAGATGAAAGTTTACTCCAATGGGTTATTCACTTTAGGAACTGTGGACACAACAACCTCCTACACAGAGTTATTTTTAAATAGTAAAAATATAAGGCAGGAATAATGAACACATGTTAAAAATAACTTACACATCCAATTATGTTTAAATAATAAAACAGATTCCTGCTTTACAATGTTCCCATCATAAACTCAAGCAAAACATTGTGAAGTTAAATATGGGAGTTTTATTGTGCATCTCCTCCAGCTGTTGCCTTTAACAGGAAGCTTCACATCAGACCCTAAATGACAGAGCGTGAGGTTCCACATGACAGAGGAAACTCAAACTAGCTGGACATGGGAAATATTGACATTTCCTACAGACATCAACTATTTAAAGAGTATTTTTTTAAATCAAATTATTGTACTTTAAGAAGGATAACAAAAACACACTATTCATTGCCAGGCAGAGTGGGATTTTAAAAAAGGAAAATGGTGAAAAAGGAAACAGATCAAATGGATTGGAAAAAACAATATTTCATTTAATTTGCAGCAATGCTTTCAGAAGTACAAAGTTAGGTTGTCAAGTTTTACATACAAAGATATAATTTTTTTATTCATTCATGGGATGTGGACATCTTTGCTAGGCCAGCATTTATTGCCTATCCCTAATTGCCATTGTTCAGAGGGCATTTAAGAGTCAACCATATTGCTGTGGGTCACAGATTTCCTCCCCTAAAGGACATTAGTGAACGAGACAGTTTTTACAACAATCATTTCATGGTCATCATTAGACTTTTAATTGCAGATTTTTATAGAATTCAAATTCCACCATCTTGCGTGGCAGGCTTCGAACCCAGACCCCCAGGCCCTATTGGCCGTACCCTGGGTCTCTGGATTATTCGTCCAGTGACAAAAGCACTACACCATTGTCTCCCCACTAGCAGCAGGAGTAGGCCATTTGACACCTCAAGCCTGCTCTACCGTTCAATAAGATCATGGCTGATCTGATTGAGGCCTTATTTCCACTTTCCATCCTACTCCATATACCCTTTGACTCCCTTGCAATCAAGAAGCTATCTAACTCAGCCTTAAAAATATTCAATGACCCAGACTCCACTGCTCTCTGGGGATGAGAGTTCCACAAATTCACGACCTTCAGAGAGAAAAAAATTCTCCTCAGCTCCATCTTAAATGGGAGACCCTTACTTTTATATTGTGTCCACTAGCTCTAGTCTCTCCCACAAGAGGAAATATCTTCTCAGCATCCACTCTGTGAAATCCCCTCAGGATCTTATGTGTTCAAATAAGATCACCTGTCAATGTTCTAAACCCCAATGGATGCAGGCTCAACCTGTCCAAACTTTCCTCATAGAATAACCCCCTCTTCCTTATTGACTGAGAATCACTTAGTGCTAGGGGTTTGGATGGTGCAGAATTTGTAAGGTGCATCCAGGAGGGCTTCCTGAGACAATATGTAGATAGTGCAACTAGGGAAGGGGCAATACTGGACCTGGTATTAAGGAATGAACCCGGTCAGGTGGTCGAAGTTTCAGTAGGGAAGCATTTCGGGAAAAGTGACAATAATTCAGTAAGTTTCAAGGTACTGATGGATAAGGATAACAGGAGTCCTCGAGTTAAGGTGCTTAATTGGGGGAAGGCTAATTATAACAATATTAGGCAGGAACTGAGGAATCTAGACTGGAGGCAGTTGTTTGAGGGCAAATCGACAACTGACATGTGCGGGGCTTTCAAATGTTAGTTGATAAGAATTCAGGACCAGCGTGTTCCTGCTAGGATGAAGGATAAGTATGGAAAGCTTCAGGAACCTTGGATAATGAAGGATATTGTGAGATTAATCAAAAAGAAAAGGGAAGCATTCATAAGGGCCAGAAGGCTGGGAACAGATGAAGCCCGTGGAGAATATAAAGAAAGTAGGAAGAAACTTAAGCCAAGAGTCAGGAGGGCTAAAAGGGGTCATAAAAAGTCATTGGCAACCAGGATTAAGGAAAATCCCAAGGCCTTTTATACATATGTAAAAAGCAAGAGGGTAGCCAGGGAAAGGGTAGGCCCACTCAGGGACAGAGGTGAGAATCTGTGTGTGGAGCCAGAAGAAATGGGAGAGATACTAAATGAGTACTTGTCATCAGTATTCACCAAAGAGAAGGACTTAGCTAGCAGTTGATTTGTCTAGGGAAGAGTGTATGCATAGCCTGGGTCATGTTGAGATCAAAAAAGAGGTGTTAGGCGTCTTGAAGAATATTAGGGTGGATAAGTCCACAGGGTCAGATGGGATCTACCCCAGAGTATTGAGGGAGGCAAGGGAGGAAATTGCTGGGGCCTTGACAGAAATCTTTGTATCCTCACTGGCTACGGGTGAGGTCCCAGAGGACTGAAGAATGGCCAATGTTGTTCCGTGTTTAAGAAGGGTATCAGGGATAATCAAGGAAATTACAGGCCGGTGAGCCTTACGTCAGTGGTAGGGAAATTATTGGAGAAGATTCTTTGTGACAGGATTTACTACTATTTGGAAGCAAATGGGTGTATTAGTGAGAGGCAGCATGGTTTCAAGAAGGGGAGGTCGTGTCTCAGTAACTTGATCGAGTTTTTTCAGGAAGTGACAAAGATGATCGACGATGGAAGGGCAGTGGATGTTATCTACATGGATTTCAGTAAGGCCTTTGACAAGGTCCCTCATGGCAGACCTGTACAGAAGATAAAGTCGCATGGGATCAGAGGTGAGCTGGCAAGATGGATACAGAATTGGCTTGGTGATAGAAGACAGAGGGTAGCAGTGGAAGGGTGCTTTTCTGAATGGAGAGCTGTGACTAGTGGAGTTCTGCAGGGATCAGTGCTGGGACATTTGCTGTTTGTAGTATACATAAATGATGTGGAGGAAAATGTAACTGGGCTAATTGCAGATCTTTATTGAATTCAAATTCCACCATCTTGCGTGGCAGGCTTCGAACCCAGACCCCCAGGCCCTATTGGCCTTACCCTGGGTCTCTAGATTACTCGTCCAGTGACAAAAGCACTACGCCATCGACCTCCCACTAGGAGCAGGAGTAGGCCATTCGACACCTCAAGCCTGCTCTACCATTCAATAAGATCATAGTAAGTTTGCAGACGACACTAAGGTGAGAGGAGTTTCAGATAGTGAAGAGGATTGTCAAAGAATACAACGGGATATAGATCGGTTGGAGACTTGGGCGGAGAAATGGCAGATGGAGTTTAATCCGGACAAATGCGCGGTAATGCATTCTGGAAGGTCTAATACAGGTAGGAATTATACAGTAAATGGCAGAACCCTTAAGTGCTTCAACAGGCAGAGGGATCTGGGTGTACAGGTCCACAGGTCACTGAAAGTGGCAATGCAGATGGATAAGGTAGTCAGAAAGGCATATGGCATGCTTGCCTTCATCGGTAGGGGTATTGAGTATAAAAGCTGGGAAGTCATGCTGCAGCTGTATAGAACCTTGGTTAGGCCACACTTGGAATATTGCATGAAATTCTGGTCGCCACATTACCAGAAGGATATGGAGGCATTGGAGAGGGTGCAGAGGAGGTTTACCAGGATGCTGCCTGGTCTGGAGGCTATTAGCTATGAGGAGAAGTTGGAAAAACTTAGATTGTTCTCACTAGAGCGATGGAGATTGAGGTTGGTAGAAATTTACAAAATTATGAGTGGCATGGACAGAGTAGATAGTCAGATGCTTTTTCCCAGGGTGGAAGAGTCAATTACTAGGGAACATAGGTTTAAGATGAGAGGAGAAAACTTTAGAAGAAATGTGCAGGGCAAGTTTTTTACGCAGAGGGTAGTGAGTGTCTCGAATTCGCTGCCAGAGGAGGTGGTGGAAGCAGATACGATAGTGGTGTTTAAGAGGCAGCTTGACAAATACATGAATAGGATTGGAATAGAGGGATATGGATCCCGGAAGTGCAAAATGTTTTAGTTTGACAGGCAATATGATAGGCGCAGGCTTGGAGGGCCGAATGGCCTGTTCCTGTGCTGTACTTTTCTTTCTTTGTTCTTTGAATCTTCTCTGAGCTGTTTCTAATAAAATTATATCCATTCTTAAATGAAACTGAAAGTGTACACAGTACTCTAGATGTGGCCTCACCAAAACCCCATATAACTGTAGCAAAACATCCCTACTTTTATATTTCACTCCCCTTGCAATAAACATTAACATTCTATGTGCCTTCCTAATCACTTGCTATACCTGCATACTAACTTTTCGAGTCATGTATCAGGACACTGAGCCCTCTGTAGCACTCCCCATGCAATCTCTCCCCATGCTGCTTTTTTAATCTTCCCCCTCCTATTGGTCCTGTTGGCTGGGAATACTTGACTTCTACTTGCTGTGGTTCTGAGTCAGGAGACTACTTCTGTTCTGACTGATTGGGAGTTTTTATTTTCTTTAATTGAGCTCAAAGTCCACTGGCAATGTCCAGGGACAGAAAGTAGTTTTTAAAATTCATAGGGAAGAGAATGATATGAAGTGGACATTGCAGCCACAATCTAGAGCTTCACAGATACTCAAAAGTGACAATATTATTCATCCCCAGCTTTAAGGCATTACTGACTTCAACTCGGTTTCATACCAAATTTTAAAAAGTCAACAAATGAGCACATATTTTCTTTCAAAGTTAAAATACCTGTGATTGATCCATGATTGAGAAAAAAATCCTGTGCAAGTCCTCGGTAAGAGCATACAAGACTTTGCAAATGATGGCAGGACTGAACCGGCCTCAGCTAAAGGGTCCCAAATGATCTCTTCTGGAAGAGCATTTCCTAAAATACGTAAACGTAAGTAAGGCAATATGTTTTCCTCTTGTTACAATTTCTGAGATCTCTTAGCATTGGTGTCGGCTAAATCTTCCAAGAAATTCCTTTCAACTTGCACATTGTGTGTACCTTGGGCCTTCATAGTACCCATCAGGACAGTTTCATAATGATGCAATCCTGCTTGTAGTTGACTAAGGTATTCAAATCCTATTAAGCTGACTTCATTGTGTAGAAGGAAAGAATGAACTCACATTTATATTGCATCTTTCTCAGGACATCCCAATGTGCTTTACATTGAATTACACGGAATTTATATTACAGAACCAAAATATTTCATAGAGTCGTTACAGCACAGAACGAGGCCATTTGGCAAGTTGTGTCTGTGCTGGCCCTCCTCCAGGCCTCTTAGCCTTTTACTCAGTATATTTTTGATTTCCAAATTTCAGACTAATCTACTAGTTGAGCCCATCCCTATATCCTCACAAATGTTTGCAACTGCCCAGATATCCAAATAAAATAGAATAATAAACAAAGAGAAACTCTTTGCCAAAAAAGGCAGTGCATTTGTTACTATTTAAAATTGACTCTGTAGGAGGTTGTTGTGTCCACATGCCTGAAAGTGAATAACCCATTGGGGTAAACTTTCATCTCCACTACCTGAGCTGTAATCCAGCAAAGTGGATCGAATGCTTGCTATAGAAGCTTCTTGATTTTCGTCCCATTGAAATTAATGGAAATGAAAATTAGGCAGATTCATTAAATTGTCGGTTTATTACCAGGAGGTGAAAATGAAAACTTACAACCTTGAGTTGGGTCCATTTGGGTCCAAATATTACACTGGGCTTTGTTTTGTGTTTTCTCTTCCGAACTCCTCAAACATACAAGAGCAGTTTCAGAACCATCATATGTATTTATTGTATAAGGTATACGGCGCCAGCTCCTCTTATTGTAGAAAATAATAAATCATTCATAACTCTAGGGCTAAAACCATAACTTTAATCTACTCCTTATGTAGCTTTTTCTTGTAGTTTTCCTCACTAACTACAGAAGTTATCCGCTTTATCTTATTCTCTGTAGGGGTTCCAATCAGACAACCTCCATTCAAAGACACCAGATCGAATTCATTGATTCAAAAAGTACAGGCTAATAAATCTCCCTGAAAACAGTAACTAGAATCAAGCAATTATTTAAATAACTGTTTGCTAAATGTAAAAAAAATGCCAATCAGACACATATCTGAATAAATACCCAATATGTTTGTATTTGAATGTAATGGCTCAATCTTTCCCTTGAGCAAACTGCTTGGACATGAAAACAACTATGGGTTGAAACTGTGAGTTGAAATTGTTTTTTAACTCCTTAACGACTGTGATAAAATTAATGAAACCAGCAGCAAGGTTTAACATTAAAACAAAGATGAATCTTTTTGTCAAGAGCGTGAAAAAGTAATTACTACCTTTTACAAACTTGTAGCCTAGAGATTCCTGTGACTTGAGTGCCCTACCATCCATTCTTAATTAGCACATTCGTTTAGATAATATCACCAACTTTAACTTTAACACCTATGTGTTCTATTGTACTATTGTCGTTGACATCTTTTGATGATCTGCTTCTATCACTGCTTGTTTGTCCCTACAACCACACCACCCCCCCTCCACCTCTCTGTCTCTCTATCTCTCCGCCCCCCCCACACACACACCTTAAACCAGCTTATATTTCAAATCTTTCTTGGACTCGAACGCAAGTTCTGTCGAAGGGTCATGAGGACTCGAAACGTCAACTCTTTTCTTCTCCGCCGATGCTGCCAGACCTGCTGAGTTTTTCCAGGTAATTCTGTTTTTGTTTTGGATTTCCAGCATCCACAGTTTTTTTGTTTTTATCTCTGTGTTTAATTGACTGCCACTGCTCTTCAAGAAATGCCTACCTCCTTGAAGAAGTTCTGTTCCTCTCTGCAACAAGATTTCCGTATCTCTCTGTTGTCTTGCTCACCTTCCTTGCTTTCCATTTCCCTCCTAGTGTTTGACAAGGTGTTTACTAAAACCCGCTTTCACAGCCATATCTCCTTTCTCAGTGACTGTCTCCGTCTCCGACTTACCCCACGTGGATTTCAACTGAAATTCCACCCCTCATGTTTCGAACCCACCCAGGATTACAGGTATCTCCGGGACATAAAACGTTTCTCGGACTGCTGTTCCCGTCACATTCTGAAATCCACACTCGGTGCCATGCGCCGCCATATGAACACACTCGACCTCTCCCTCCAGCAGCACCGCCGTACCCTTTTTCAAAGCTGCGCATGCCCCCAGTTTCATTTTATCCTTCGGCTCATCCGACGCCTCAACAAGAAACTTTTTCTCTTTCTCTCAAGTGCTAAGGAACGCAAGCTGCAACAACTCATCGACACCAACACCCATCTAGGACCCTCCACCCCTGCCTGTTCCTCCGTCCCCACCCTTTCTTCCAATCCCAACCCCAGCCGTGTATTCACTATACCCCCTGACCTTCCCCTCTCCGATGCTGAACGTTCAGTGCTCAGCAAAGGACTTAGTTTCATACCCTTATGCCCTCACCTCAATGAATTCCGGGCTCGGCATGATACTGAACTCTTCTTCCGCCGTCTTCGTCTCCGGGCTCACTTCTTTGGGCAGGAGTCCTCTCCCAGTTCAACGGATCCTTTTACCCATCTCCAATATTCTCCCTCCACCTGGACCCCTCCCTCTGGATTCTTACCTTCTCTCGATCTTTTCATTGAGAACTGTCGGCGCAACATTAGTCGTCTCAATTTCTCTGCTCCTCTCACCCATTCTAACCTGTCTCTCTCTGAACTTACTGCACTCCATTCTCTCAGGTCCAACCCTGACATTGTCATCAAACCCGCTGACAAGGGTGGTGCTGTTGTTGTCTGGCGCACTGACCTCTACCTCGCGGAGGCTGAGCGTCAACTCGCAGACACTTCCTCCTACCTCTCCCTGGACCATGACCCCACCACTGAACATCAAGCCATTGTTTCCAGGACTGTCACTGACCTCATCTCCTCTGGGGATCTCCCTCCCACAGCTTCCAACCTGACAGTCGCCCAACCTCGGACTGCCCGCTTCTATCTCCTACCCAAAATCCACAAACAGAACTGCCCCGGTAGACCGATCGTCTCAGCTTGCTCCTGCCCCACAGAACTCATTTCTCGTTATCTTGACTCCCTTCTCTCTCCCCTTGTCCAGTCCCTTCCCACCTACATCCGTGATTCCTCTGACACCTTACGTCACATCAACAATTTCCAGTTCCCTGGCCCCAACCGCTTCCTCTTCACCATGGACGTCCAATCCCTCTACACCTCCATCCCCCACCAGGATGGTCTGAGGGCCCTTAGCTTCTTCCTCGAACAGAGGCCCGAACAATCCCCATCCACCACTACTCTCCTCCGTCTGGCTGAACTTGTTCTCACGCTGAACAATTTCTCCTTCAACTCCTCTCACTTCCTCCAAATAAAAGGTGTGGCTATGGGTACCCGCATGGGCCCCAGCTATGCCTGTCTCTTTATGGGGTATATGGAACATTCCTTGTTGCAGTCCTACTCCGGCCCCCTTCCACAACCCTTTCTCCGGTACATCGATGATTACTTCGGTGCCGCTTCATGCTCTCGTCAGGACTTGGAAAAATTTATTAATTTTGCTTCCAATCTCCACCCCTCCATCATTTTCACGTGGTCCATCTCTGGCACTTCCCTTCCCTTCCTTGACCTCTCTGTCTCAATCTCTGGTGATAGACTGTCCACCAATATCCATTACAAACCCACCGACTCCCACAGCTATCTCGACTACAGCTCCTCACACCCCGCTTCCTGTAAGGACTCCATCCCATTCTCTCAGTTCCTTCGCCTCCATCGCATCTGTTCCGATGATGCTACATTCAAAAACAGTTCCTCTGACATGTCCTCCTTCTTCCTTAACCAAGGTTTTCCACCCACGGTCGTTGACAGGGCCCTCAACCGTGTCCGGCCCATCTCCCGCGCATCCGCCCTCACGCCTTCTCCTCCCTCCCAGAAACATGATAGGGTCCCCCTTGTCCTCACTTATCACCCCACCAGCCTCCGCATTCAAAGGATCATCCTCCGCCATTTCCGCCAACTCCAGCATGATGCCACCACCAAACACATCTTCCCTTCACCCCCCACTATCGGCATTCCGTAGGGATCGCTCCCTCCGGGACACCCTGGTCCACTCCTCCATCACCCCCTACTCCTCAACCCCCTCCTATGGCACCACCCCATGCCCACGCATAAGATGCAACACCTGCCCCTTCACTTCCTCTCTCCTCACCGTCCAAGGACCCAAACACTCCTTTCAAGTGAAGCAGCATTTCACTTGCATTTCCCCCAACTTAGTCTACTGCATTCGTCACTCCCAATGTGGTCTCCTCTACATTGGAGAGACCAAACGTAAACTGGGCGACTGCTTTGCAGAACACCTGCGGTCTGTCCGCAAGAAAGACCCAAACCTCCCTGTCGCTTGCCATTTCAACACTCCACCCTGCTCTCTTGCCCACATGTCTGTCCTTGGCTTGCTGCATTGTTCCAGTGAAGCCCAACGCAAACTGGAGGAACAACACCTCATCTTCCGACTAGGGACTTTACAGCCTTCCGGACTAAATATTGAATTCAACAACTTTAGGTCGTAAGCTCCCTCCCCCATCCCCACCCCCTTTCTGTTTCCCCCTTCCCTTTTTTTTTCCAATAAATTATAAAGATTTTCCTTTTCCCACCTATTTCCATTATATAAAAAAAAAACCCCACTAAAGCTATACCTTGAGTGCCCTACCATCCATTCTTAATTAGCACATTCGTTTAGATAATATCACCAACTTTAACTTTAACACCTATGTGTTCTATTGTACTATTGTCGTTGACATCTTTTGATGATCTGCTTCTATCACTGCTTGTTTGTCCCTACAACCACACCACCCCCCCCTCCACCTCTCTGTCTCTCTATCTCTCCACCCCCCACACACACACCTTAAACCAGCTTATATTTCAACTCTTTCTTGGACTCGAACGCAAGTTCTGTCGAAGGGTCATGAGGACTCGAAACGTCAACTCTTTTCTTCTCCGCCGATGCTGCCAGACCTGCTGAGTTTTTCCAGGTAATTCTGTTTTTGTTTTGGATTTCCAGCATCCGCAGTTTTTTTGTTTTTAATTCAAATAAAGTAGGTTCATTTCTTTCATTATGGGATGTAGAAGTTGTCCATCCCTAGTTGCCTTTGAGAAGTTGGTGGTAAGCCGCTTTCTATGCCGCTGCAGTCTGCATGCTATCGATAACCCACAATGCTGTTAAGTAAAGATCAAGGAATAGCAATATATTCCCTGGTTAGAGTGGTGTGAGGTGTGGAGGGGAATTTGCAGGTGATGCCAGTCCCATGTGCTTGCTGCCCTTGTCCTTGTACTTCTTGGTGGTAGAGAACTTGGGTTTGGAAGATACTGTCGAACAAGGTTACCACCTCGATTAAAATAGTGTATAGACGAAGGCTGTGTGAAGAGAATCAGAGTTCATATGCTAATACTGCAGACAGTGATTAATCAGGTGTTATATTTTAACTCTAATATATTTGCCTTTTGTGTTTTTGAATACTCCTGTAGCCAGGAATGTGCCATTTTTGTGTATTTTAAAAATAGTTTTGAACAAGAATCTCTGCCTAGAAAGCTTTAAGAATGATAAATTTTGCAATATTCTCCAGCAGGAAAATAAATCCATTTTTATTTCTAATTACAATAAAGTCCTTACATATCAGAGAAAAGTTTTTTGTAATAGGAATTCTGCAGTTTATATACTTTAATGATGCTGCTGATGTATTACCTACAAACATAAAGGGATTTGAATGTTGTGAGGATTTAAAAAAAAATCTAACTACCTCTGTATTTTATACTTTCGTGCAGCAACATACTTCAGAAATAGCCAACCCATTTGCAGGCCAATGTCATTCTGTAATTAGCTACGAAACTTACAAATAATTGAGAGGTACAGTGAATTCCAGTCCAGGTAATTAAGGGATGTGTCTCCTTTGATCCAGGTAATTGAGGGATGAAGTCCCTCCCAATACAGGCAATCAATGGCGTGTCTCCCTTAGTGCAGGTAACTGAGGGATATAATTGCCCTCATTATTAGTAAACAAAGGGTATAGTGTCCCTTAGTGCAGAAAACCGAGTTATTGTCTCTCTCAGAGCCAATAATCAAGAAGTACATCCTCTTTCGGGGCAGGTGGTAGAGGAATATCATCTCCCTTTGTGCAGAAAAGTGTAGGGTTTTTCTACCTTATTCTTACCTGTGATAATGTAGGACAAATCAAACTGATCCTTCTCTTTTCAGCCTCACGTACTTCCTTAATTTGCTGTTGAATTCTCAGTTGGCATTAGTGACACTGGTGGTCATAAACCTAACAACCTCCTTTACTTCAGAGTTGTCCAAACTAAGGCCCAAGGATTACATATCATCCATAATCTCTGGCATTCTGACCCATGAAGACCAGGCAACTTTCTTTTTCCTTCTTTCACGGAGATCTGGGCGTTGCTGCCTTGGCCAGCGTTTATTGCACATCTCTAATTGCCCTTGAGAAGGTGGTGGTGAGCTGCCTTCTTGAACCACTGCAGTTCACATGGTGTAGTTACACGTACAGTGCTATTAGGAAAGGAATTCTAGGATTTTGATCCAAAGATAATGAAGGAATGGAGATACCATTCCAAATCAGGATGGCGTGGCTTGGAGGCGAACTTGCAGGTGGTGGTTTTCCCATGCATCTGCTGCCCTTGTTCTTCCAGGTGTTAGAGGTCGCGGGTTTGCAAGGTGCTGTGAGGGAGCCTTGGTGAGTTGCTGCAGTTGCTGCTGAGCTTCTTCAGAGTTGTTGGATGCACTTATCACACTGCCGACTTGTGCCTTATAGATAGTGGACAGGCTTTGAGGAGCCAGGAAGTAAGTTATGTGCCACAGAATTTCCAGCTTCTGACCTGCTCTTGTAGCCACAGTATTTATATGGCTAGTCCAGTTCAGTTTCTATACTAACCCCCCAGGATGTTGATAGTGGGGGATTCAGCGATGGTAATGACATTGAATGTCAAGGGGGGGTACTTAGATTCTCTTTTGTTGGAGATGGTGATTGCCTGACACTTGTGTGGCACGAATGTTACTTACCACTTGTCAGCCCAAGCCTGAATATTGTCCAGGTCTTGATGCATTTGGACATGGACAGCTTCAGTAGCTGAGAAGTTGCAAATGATGCTGAACATTATGCAATAATCAGTGAACATCCCCACTTCTGACCTTATGATGGAAGGTAGGTCATTGATGAAGCATCTGAAGATGGTTGGGCCTTGGACACCACCCTGAAGAACTCCTGCAGTGATGTCTTGGACTGAGATGATTGACCTCCAACAACCACAACCATCTTCCTTTTGCTAGGTATGGCTCCAACCAGTGGTGAGTCTTCCTATTGATTCTCATTGACTCCAGTTTTGCCAAGGGCTCCTTGATGTCACACTCCTTCAAATGCTGCCTTGATGTCAAGGGCAGTCACTCTCACCTCACCTCTGGAGTTCAGCTCTTTGTCCATGTTTGGACCAAAGCTGTAATGAGGTCAGAAGCTGAGTGGCCCTGGCAGAACTCAAACTGAGTGTCAGTGAGCAGGCTATTGCTGAGTAAGTGCTGCTTGATAGCACTGTCAATGACCCCTTCCATCACTTTGCTGATGACTGAGAGTAGATTGATGGGGCAGTAATTGACCAGGTTGGATTGTCCTGCTTTTTGTGGACAGGACCTGGGCAGTTTTCCACATTGCCAGGTAGATGTCAGTGCTGTAGCTTTACTGGAACAGCTTGGCTTGGGGACGCAGCTAGTTCTGAAGCACAAGGCTTCAATGCCATTTTGTCAGTTCTAGTTGCGTTTATGTTTCTTAAACATTAGTTTGTCTTATTTGAATTTCATGGGCCTGGACTTTTTTTTAGAAAAGAGTTACTCCTCAGACTAATATTTTATTGGTGAATACATCCTAAATTAGAATTATCAAGATATGTGAATATTAAAACCTCCCTCTTTTACCAATCTTTTGGTCATCTAACCTAATATTCTGGTTCAGTGTCATACTTTGCTTCATGATGGTCCTCTGTAGTGTCTGGAAAGTTTCATTATGATAAAGGCGCTATATAAATATAAGTGGTGATTGTTCAAAAAACAACAACTTGTATTTATATAGTGCCTTTAATGTAATACAATGTCCAAAGGATCTTCACAGAAACAATATAAAACAAAATATGACATTGAGCCACATAGGGCAATAATAGACACAAAGACAAAAATAGCTGGAAAAACTCAGCAGGTCTGACAACATCTGCAGAGAGGAATACAATTAACGTTTCGAGTCCGTATGACTCTTCATCAGAACATGGACTCAAAACGTTAACTGTATTCCTCTCTGCAGATGCTGTCAGACCTGCTGAGTTTTTCCAGCTATTTTTGTTTTTGTTTCAGATTTCCAACATCCGCAGTATTTTGCATTTATCTTAGGGCAATAATAGGTCAGTTTAAGGATTCTTAAAGGAGGAAAGCATGATAGAGTGATGGAGAGGTTTAGCGAGGGTGTTTCAGAGTTTATGACTGAAGCAACTGAAGGCATGGCCACCATTGGCGTAGCAATTAAAACTGGGGGTGCTCAAGGGATCAAAATTAGAAGAGAGCAGGTATCTTGGAGGTTTGAGGGGTTGAAGGAGATTACAGAGATCGGGACAAACAAGGCCAGGGAGAGATTTGAAATTTAAAATTTAAAAATCAAGACGTCGCTTAACTGGGAGCCAATGTGGTTCAGCGAGCACCAGGCTGAAAGGCGAACATGACTTTGTATGAGTTAAGAAACGGGCATCAGAGGTTTAGATGACCTCAAATTTACTGAGGGTAGCATGTAGGAGACTAGCCAGCTGTGAGTTAGGATAGTCAAGTCCAGAGGAAGTGAAAGTATGGATGAGGTTTCAGTAACAGATGAGGCAAGGGGGAAATAGCAGTCCTAATGATGGCGTGATGGTGTGTTTAGACACTCATCTCCGAGTCAAAGGTTGCAAAGAGTTAGGCTTAATCTCAGCCTATTACCAGGGAAAGGGATGGATTCTGTAGCTAGGGGATGAAGTTTAAAGCCAAGACTGAAAGCAACAGCTAGAGTCTTCTTAACATTTAATTGGAGAAAATTTTTGCTCATCCAGTACTGGATATCAGATAAGCAGTCTGATAAATTAGCAACAATGGAGGAAATGGTGAGGTAGAGCTGGTGCATCAGCCCATATGTGAAACTAATATTGTGCTTTCAAATGATGTCACCCAGGGGCAGCATGTAGATAGGAAACAGGAGGGGGCCCAAGGATAGACCTTTGGGGGTCACCAGAGGTAATGGCATGGGAGCAGGAAGAGAAGGCATTGCAAGTGATTTTCTGGCTACAATTAGATAGATAAGACTGGAACCAGGTGAGAGCAGTCCCACCCAGCTGGACAACAGTGGAGAGGCTTTGGAGGAGGATGGTATGATCAAGCTTGCCAAAGTTTGCAGGCAAGTCAAGAAGTACATGAAGGGAAAGTCTATCTTTGTCCCAGCCTCATAGGATATCATTTGTAAGTTTGATAAGAGCCATTTTGGTGCTGTGGCAGGGATAGAAACCGGATTTGGGGGATCCAAACATGGAGTTCATAGCTTAGGATATATGAAAATTAATGGGAACACAGATATAAGCTTTATCGAAAGCTTATAAAATTTCATGATATGCACCATATGCCTGCATAATAGAGGTTCCTGCTGCAATTCTGGCAAAGTTACAGCAGCAGAGTGGGACTGATTCCAGGGAATTTCTTGTCTTATAGGAAAAATCTTAAGACCATAACACCATAAGACATAGGAGCAGAAATTAGGCCATTCAGCCCATCGAGTCTGCTCTGCCATTCAATCATGGCTGATAAGTTTCTCAAACCCATTCTTCCACCTTCTCCCCGTAACCTTTGATCCCCTTATCAATCAAGAACCTATCTACCTCAGTCTTAAATACACTCAATGACCTGGCCTCCACAGCCTTCTGTGGCAATGAATTCCATAGATTCACCACTCTCTGTCTAAAGAACTTTCTCATCATCTCTGTTCTAAAAGGTCTTCCCTTTACTCTGAGGCTGTGCCCTCGGGTCCTAGTCTCTCCTACTAATGGAAACATCTTCCCCACGTCCACTTTATCCAGGCCATTCAGTATTCTGTAAGTTTCAATCAGATCCCCCCTCATCCTTAGACCCAGGTTCCTCAAACGTTCCTCATACGTTATGTCTTTCATTCCTCGTACCATTCTCATGAACCTCCTCTGGACCCTCTCCAGGGCCAGCACATCCTTCCTAAGATACGGGGCCCAAAATTGCTCACAATATTCTAAGTGTGGTCTGACCAGAGTCTTATAAAGCTGCAGCAGCACATCCCTGCTTTTATATTCTAGTCCTCTCAAAATAAATGCCAACATTGCATTTGCCTTCCTAACTACTGACTCAACCTGCAAGTTAACCTTAAGGGAATCCTGGACTAGGAATCCCAAGTTTCTTTGCACTCCAGATTTCTGAACTCTCTCCCCATTTAGAATATAGTCCCCGTACCCAGCAACAATCAGCCAGAATAAGAGCTAAAATCCAAGCAGCAAATGTGTTCCTCTCCCCATGACCACTTTAACACCACCGCTTTGCTGGGTGATTGAGGCGCACACTTCACTCAAGCAGGAGAATCTTCAATGTATTATATGCAAATTGAGGTCCTATCACTTAGATAGGGGTCCTAAGGCATTTTAATGACCTACGGAATGGAGCAATTGACATCAACAGTCAGCTCGGTAGAAGCAGTCAGAGTAGAAGCAAAAGCCCTGAGGAGGAGGGGGGGAGGTGGTGGGGAGGAGAAGGAGGAGGAGGAGGAGGAAGGAGGAGGGAGGAGGGAAGAAGAGGAGGAGGAGGAGGACTCCACAGGGGCCCCACAATGAACAGTTCAGCTACCAGGTTCCTCCACTATCTGTAGTAACAACAACCTCCCCAGCCCCTCAACAATGTACCTAAGTGCCTTCTGGGCAGCCTCCAGATCCCCCCACACCTATCCCATCACACCCAGCTCCCTCCCCACTCCACCCCTTCTGTATTCATCAGCTGGAATGCAGTGAACTTTTTCTGGAACTCTGCCTCACAAGCCTGATTCAATGCATCTATGTTAAAATAAGGGCCAGGCGTTAAAATGGTCTAGGCCTCTCATAATACCTCCCTGGTGACTGGGCCGCACATTCCACTCGCCCACTGCCCGGGTGTTAAAACTCACTTGTTTTGGTCTCTTTAATGATGCAAATGCTTTTCAGCCAATGCTTTTACCTTCTGCATGACAGAAGGATATCTTGATTCATATTAGAAAGTGTTCTTAAATTATAATGTTTGAGGCAATAGAGTTTAAAAGAATATTTCAATCTCAAACATCAATTTTACACTAATGTAATCAACTCATAATTGATATTTGATTATGCTGGCAAAATGTCTCAGACTGTAAGTTACATTCCTTACATTCACAGGAAAACCACTGGCCCACAAATTGTGTCAAGAATCTCAATGTGAACCCCCAAAGTGCAAAGTTCTGTTCCAAGACCACTGAAGGCTGGAGATTTACTTCCCAGTCTAACAGCTAGAAATTTCCTCAAGGGTGCTCTCTCCCTCTCCTGCCCCATATCTTCACAGCAAATGTGGAAGGAATCACATCCCTATGGAGTCAAGAGTTATGGGGAGCAAAATGAAAGTGCAGTTGGGACCACAATAAATCAGCCATGATTCTATCAAATGGTGAAGCAGGCTCGAAGGGCCAAATGGCCTACTCCAGCTCCTATGTTATTATGTTCCATTTATGCATATAAACTGGCGAAAGTATGGCGGCCAGGTAGAAGTCGCTCCAAGAAATTTTCCAGCCTATGATTTCGCACATACAATAAGGAAGGCCCATTTAGTGCTGTAGATTCTGGGATTTGACTCTGCCTCCTGGAATCCAAACTAAAACTGCAGTGATATAAGAGTTTTTTTGCATTACCTCCCAAAATACTCTGTCAGTGACAATCAAAGGAACAGGAAATCTATGCCTTGCGCTGGAAAGGCTGACTTTTGCATATACAGTCCTGTTTTCAATCGGAGTAAATAGCACAAAGGCTAATCTTGTCTGCTTCAGGTTTAGCAAATGAGTTAAAAGCATGATTTCAGTTTCTCAAATAAAGGCAACTTGTAAGTTTGGACTATATGTAGAAAGTAAAACAATTAAGTTGTGCGGTCATTGGATTTTTAAATTTTATTTGCTGCTACCTGACCTCCCCCATTTAAGCTTTCTCCCATTCATCTCTTGAAAGTTCTGGCTCATACTGCAGCAAGGTTCCATGGGCCCAGGCATCTTGACTGGTCACTCTTTAGGCAAGAGCAAGAGCCAATGCAATAAATGTGGGCAATTATTCAACACACTGCAGCCAAACCTCATTTTCAGGCCATGTTTGAAAAATTTATTCATGGGATGTTGGCGTCGCTGGCTAGGCCAGCACTTATTGCCCATCCCTAATTGCCCTCATTCAAAGGGCATTTAAGAGTCAACCACATTACTTTGAGTCTGGAATCACATGTAGGCCAGACCAGGTAAGGATGGCAGATTAAAACAGAATTACCTGGAAAAACTCAGCAGGTCTGGCAGCATCGCGGAGAAGAAAAGAGTTGATGTTTCGAGTCCTCATGACCCTTCAACAGAACTGAGTGAATATTAGGAGAGGGGTGAAATATAAGCTGGTTTAAGGTGGGGCGGGGGGTGTGGGGGGAGAGAAGTGGGGGGGTGCTATGGTTGTAGGGACAAGCAAGCAGTGATAGGAGCAGATAATCAAAAGATGTCACAGACAGAAGAACAAAGAGGTGTTGAAGGTGGTGATATTATCTAAACGAATGTGCTAATTAAGAATGGATGGCAGGACACTCAAGGTACAGCTCTAGTGGGGGTGGGGTGGAAAGACTAGCAGGGCATAAAAGATATAGATTTAAAAATAATGGAGATAGGTGGGAAAAGAAAAATCTATATAAATTATTGGAAAAAACAAAAGGAAGGGGGAAGAAACAGAAAGGGGGTGGGGATGGAGGAGGAAGTTCAAGATCTAAAGTTGTTGAATTTAATTTTCAGTCCGGAAGGCTATAAAGTGCCTAGTCGGAAGATGAGGTGCTGTTCCTCCAGTTTGCGTTGGGCTTCACTAGAACAATGCAGCAAGCCAAGGACAGACATGTGGGCAAGAGAGCAGGGTGGAGTGTTAAAATGGCAAGCGACAGGGAGGTTTGGGTCTTTCTTGCGGACAAACCGCAGGTGTTCTGCAAAGCGGTCGCCCAGTTTACATTTGGTCTCTCCAATGTAGAGGAAACCGCAGTGGGAGCAACGAATGCAATAGACTAAATTAGGGGTCTGCAAGAAAGACCCAAACCTCCCTGTCGCTTGCCATTTTAACACTCCACCCTGCTGTCTTGCCCACATGTCTGTCCTTGGCTTGCTGCATTGTTCGAGTGAAGCCCAACGCAAACTGGAGGAACAGTACCTCATCTTCCGATTAGGCACTTTGGCACTTTACAGCCTTCCGGACTGAATATTGAATTCAACAACGTTAGATCTTGAACTTCCTCCTCCATCCCCACCCCCTTTCCGTTTCTTCCCCCTTCCTTTTTTTTCCAATAATTTATATGGATCTTTCTTTTCCCACCTATTTCCATTATTTTTAAATCTATATCTTTATGCCCTGCTAGTCTTTCCACCCCACCCCCACTAGAGCTGTACCTTGAGTGTCCTGCCATCCATTCTTAATTAGCACATTCGTTTAGATAATATCACCACCTTCAACTCCTCTTTGTTCTTCTGTCTGTGACATCTATCACTGCTTGCTTGTCCCTACAACCACACCCCCCTCAACTTCTCTCCCCCCACCCCCATCACCAACCCCCCCCCCAACCTTAAACCAGCTTATATTTCACCCCTCTCCTAATATTCACTCAGTTCTGTTGAAGGGTCATGAGGACTCGAAACGTCAACTCTTTTCTTCTCCGCCGATGCTACCAGACCTGCTGACTTTTTCCAGGTAATTCTGTTTTTGTTTTGGATTTCCAGCATCCAGTTTTTTGTTTTTATAAGGATGGCAGATTTCCTTCTCTAAAGGACACTAGTGAACCAGATGAGTTTTTACGACCATCGGCAATGTTTCATGGTTATCATCAGAATTTTATAGACTCATAGATGTTTTCAGCACAGAAGGAGGCCATTCAGCCCATCGTGTCCACACCGGTCAACGAAGATCTGACTACACTAATCCCATTTTCCAGCGCTTGGCCTATAGCCCTGGTGGCTATGGCAACGCAAGTGAATATCTAAACACTTCTTAAATGTTACGTTTTGGGCGTTCCAGGCTTCCGCCGCCCTCTAGGTGAAAAAATTTCTCCTCAACTCCTCTCTTACCTCGTACCTTAAATCTATGCCCACTGGTTATTGACACCTCTACTGATGGAAAAAGTGCGTTCCTATCCACCCTATCTATGCCCCTCATAATCTTATACACCTCTATCAGTTCCCCTCTCAAAGCTTCGCTGCTCCGAGGAAGAGAAACCCCGCCTATCTAATCTTTCCTCATAGCTCAGACCCTCTAGCCCAGGCAATTTCCTGGTAAATCTCCTCTGCACCCTCTCCACTACAATCATATCCTTCCTATAATGTGGTGATAGGACTGCGCGCAGTACTCCAGTTGCAGCCTAACCAGCATTTTATACAGTTCCAGGATAACCTCCCTGCTCTTGTATTCTATGCCTTGGCTAATAAAGGCAAGTATCTCATATGCGTTCTTAATCACCTTATCTACCCCCAATTTTTGTGTTATCTCCGAACTTCCTGAGCATACCCCCTACATTGAAGCCCAAATCATTTTTGTACTCCACAAACAGCAAGGGCCCCAGCACCGAGCCCTGCGGAACCCCACTGGAAACAAGTTTCCAGTCACAGAAACATCCCTCTACCATCACCCTCTACTTCCTGCCTCTCAGCCAATTTTGGATTCAACATGCCACTTTTCCATGGGTCCCATGGGCTCTTACTTTCTTGACCAGTCTGCCATGAGGGACCTTATCATAAGCCTTGCCAAAGTCCATGTAGACCACATCAAATGCATTACCCTCATCAACACTTCTGGTTGCCTCCTCAAAAAAGTCAAACAAATCTGTCAAACACAATCTTCCCTTAACAAATCCATGCTGACTATCCCTGATTGTCCGTGTCTCTCCAAGTGCAGATATATTCTTTCCCTCAGAATTCTTTCGCGTAAAATCCCCACCACTGAGGTTAGACTGACTGGCCTATAATTTCCCGGTCTATCCCTTCCTCCCTTTTTTAACAATGGGACAATGTTAGCAGTCCTCCAGTTTAATTCCACATTTGTCTTAAATTCAAATTTCACCATCTGCCATGGTGGGATTTAAACCCAGGTCCCCAGAACATTACCCTGGGTCTCTGGATTATCAGGCCATTGATAATACCACTGCACTCGCAGGATAGTGATCAGAAATCTGGCTTTTCTGACTCTCCTGTAGCCCAGGACTGCTCACACCCATCACAGCCTCCCTCCTGCTGCCTTTATTGTGATCAACTGACTCAGCACAAACAGTGAACTTTGATGTTGGGATTTTCGTGATCTGTATGGTGACAGCCCATTCCACCAGCGTAATGATCATCCAAGCCACCAGGGGAGCTAACAGATAAAATGCGAATGGACAAAGGATCCCCGGTTCGCCCATTATAATTTAGTGGGGTGGGGGGAGACTTGAGAAACCTCACGAAAATGGCCTGACCGAGGATGATTACAAAAACCTCATGGAAATTATACCCTGGGGGGAATGTTAACCATGGCATGTCATTCCTGACAGCAGAACCAAAAGTTTGTGTTCCTTACGGTCTCTTGATTTTTAAAAGTTCCCACGCGATTCAAATCAAAATTTTAAGTGCTGGTGGCGTGCATGGGAGACACGAGCAATCACGTAGCAGGAGAAACTTTTCATTGGTGAAAGTCAGCGTCAGTCTGCAATGCAACAGGCTACAAAAGAGCCTTCTGTTTAAACAGGAAGGCTCTGCATCACAGCCCTAGCTTTCCAGCTCATTAGATCCATTTCTTGCTGCTTCCCCTGATCAAGCTCAGCCCCCCTCAAACTTCTAACCCCTATCATTCCCCCCTAACCCTCACTATTATCTCTTGTCCTGGGATTACTCCCGCAGACTTCCCCCCTCCCCACCAAATCACATCCAAACCTCTTCAACCTTAAAGATGTCAAGACCTCAGCAGAGACCAGCCGTGTGGCCCTTTCTCCTCCAGGCCATCAGGGAAGGACAAGAGGTGCTCTTTCCTGCAGATGGCATCAGAAGAGGGTCCTGCTTTACCAAGGCAGCCTGTACATAGTTGGCAGAGTATGTGAGCAAAGTGTGGAGTCCATGACAGATCTGGCTGCAGTGCAGGAAATAGATAAGAGACCTGTTCTGATCCACCAGGGCAAGCACCAGAACTGCATCTTCACAAAGTGTATCTCTTGGGTGCTTCAATAATTTATATCTGCAAGTTGGCGGCTACGCCAGGAGGGCAAATGCATGATCAGCCTTAGTGCCACTTGGCAATTGAGGCCAAAGTGTGTGCAAGGTTGCCAACTCTTTGCACATAGATGAAACTGCAAAGGAAGGGCAGTATGTATGATGAGGATGCATGGAGATAAGGGCATTAGGTTTCACTTGACATGTCAGTAACTCTGCACACTGTCATGCAGGACAAAAAGATGCTTAATGTCAGGGAGAGCTGAGATAGAGAGTGGAGCAACCAATCTGAGAATCCTTACCCCAGCAGAGGAGGAGGCCATCCAGCTCGCGGGAGAAGAGGGAGGTCGAGCAATTGCAGACGGCAATGCAGGAATGGTCGGGTGTAAGGATGAAGAGGCAACTGTGTTGGTGCTGGCAAATGGGCACACAGGAGGCATGTGAGAAAATGCAATGCACTCATACTATGCTTATGCTTAATGTGCTTCTGTTTGTTCTCTGCCACAGGTCATCCCCATTCAAGGACCAGGCCTCTGCCAAAGCAGGAGCCTAAAGACTCCTCCTCTGGGGACCATGAGACCAGTGCCCCAGAGGATGTACCATCACCTGCCTCATCAACAACCTCTGCCAGCATAGGTCCGTGGAGGGATTGCATGGAGAATTGGGGTCACTATCTGATGAACACATTGCACACACAACCCAGCAGCTGAGGGAGACTGTGACAGCCGGGTCCCCACACACTCGGAAAACTGCTGGGGACCAGACCCCTGCTGAGCCCCAGGCTGATGAGAGGCCTTTGGTAGAGGCCACAAGAAGCCTGCTGGACATGCAGTAAAAAGTTAGGGGAAAATATGTCAGAGATGTCAGAGGTCATGCACAGCTTTGTGCCTGCAATGGAGGAGCCTATTCAAGCCATGAGTTTTGCCATGTCCCAGGCAAGTGAGCGCTTGGCTTCCTCGATGGGGAGGGCAGAGACCAACATGGAGAGATAGGTTAAGCATTTAACCCACATGTTCCGTAACCTGTATTCCATTGCTCTAGCCAGGGGCTCAATGCAGCAGTGGCTGGGAAAGATGGGCACTGAGGCACCTGGACCTCCCTCCTACTCAGGAAGACAGGGAAGTGCCATCACGCACCCAAATGGAGGAGGAACACATACCAGCTGCCCCAAGGTCTTCCCCTCAGGACACTCCCAGAATTCATGCCGGATCATTATCCCCTCCAACATTGACTCAATTAGCTCCAGCAGTCAAGGCCAGAGGAGATGCTCCTGGCAAGAGACCCTCAGTAAACTGGGGCCCTCAAGGTCTCATGCACCCAAGGGGCGCCTGCCATGGCCATCCAAAGCAATGGGAGCAACACTGAGCAGACTGCCTCCACTTCAGCTGCAGTTATGGGGGTTGCACCTCGAGGGAGCGATAGGAAAAGGAATCCCAAGACATTATACGCACATAGGAACTAGGAGCAGGAGTAGGCCACTCAGCCCCTCGAGTCTGCTCTGCCATTCAATAAGATCATGGCTGATCTGACTGTAACCACAACTCCATATTCCCACTTACCCCCGAGAACCTTTCTACCTCTGCCTTAAATATATTCAAAGGCTCTCTTCCAGCACCTTTTGAGGAGGAGAGTTCCAAATTCTCATGATCCTCTAAGAGAAAAAATGTGTCCACATCTCTGTCTTTAATGGGTGACTCCTTATTTTTAAACAATGACCTCTAGATCTAAATTCTTCCAGAAGAGGAAACATCCTCTCCACATCCATCTTGGCAAGGTCCCTCAGGTATTATATGTTTCAATCAAGTTGCCTCTCACTGTTCGAAAATCCAGCAGATACAAGCCTAACCTGTCTAGCCTTTCCTCATAAGGCAACTGCCCATTCCAGGTATTAGTCCAGTAAGCCTCCTTTGAACTGTTTCCAATGCATTTACATCCTTCCTTAAATAAGGAGACCAACACTGTGCACAGTACTTAAGATGTGGTCTCATCAGTGCTCTGTATAACTTAAGCATAATCTCCCTGCTTTTGCATTCAATTCCCCTCACAATAAATGATAACATTCTAGTAGCTTTCCTAATGACCTGCTGCACTTGCACACTAGACTTTTGCGATTTATACACCCAGATCACTCTGCATCTCAGAGCTCTGCAGTCTCTCACCATTTGAGTAGTATGATTTTTTTTTAACTTTTCCTGCCAAAATGAACAATTTCACACTTTCCCACATTGTACTCCATTTACCAGATCTTTGCCCACTCACTTAACCTATTTGTATCCCTTTATAGCTTCCTTATCTTCTCACATCTTACTTTTCTACTTACCTTTGTGTCAGCAGCAAGTTGAAGCCCCAGCACTTATCCCTGTGGCAGACTATCTTGGCAAGCAGAAAATGACCCATTTATGCCTACAGTCTGTTTCCTGTTAGCTAGCCAATCTTCTATTCATGCTAATATGTTACCCCCTAAACATGAGCTTTTATTTTTCACACTAACCTTTGCTGTGGCACCTTATCTGGAAATCAGATAAGTTCCCCTTTATCCACACACGTTACTTCTTCAAAGAACTCCAATAATTTGGTTAACATGATTTCCCTCTCACAAAACCATGTTGACACTGTCTGATTGCATTGAATTTTTCTAAGTGCCCTGCTACAACATCTTTAATAATAGCTTCTAACATTTTCCCTATGACAGATTTTAAACTAGCCGCTTATAGTTTCCTACTTTCTTTTTCCCTCTCTTTTTGAATAAAGGAGTTACGTTCGCTATTTTCCAACTTTTTTTTCTATTGGAACCTTCCCCAGATCTAGGGAACTTTGGAAAATTAAAACCAATGCATCAATTACCTCCCAAGCCACTTATTTTAGGACCCTGGGGTGAAGTCCATCAGGACCCAAGGGCTTGTCAGCCAGCAGCTCCAACAATTTGCTCAGTACCACTTCCCTGGTGATTGTAATTTTCTTGAGTTTCTCCCTCCCTTCTATTTCCTGATTTACAGCTATTTCTGGGGTGTTACTTGTGTCCTCTATAGCGAAAACCAGTGCAAAAAATATCTGTTCAATTCATCTGCTATCTCCTTATTTTTCACTATTAATTCTCAATACACATTTTCTATAGGACCTCACTTTGTTAACTTTTCTTTTTTAAATATCTTTAAATCTCTTACTATCTGTCTATATATTTGGGCACAAATGTTTCATTGTATTATCACTTGTAAATAGTGCACAACACATGCTTTTTGATACATTCGTGTGTACATAATGGTCATTCCTGGAAACTAGCTTAGCCAGCGAGCAAAATCTAATGGCATGCTTCATGGTTGGCATTCATTGACAGTCACTGAGGAGCTAGAGACATTGCCTTTATTTTCAAAGAAGATGTTTTGCATTTGCTTGCACATTTTATTGAATGTTTATGTGAGTTTTCAGTTTTGTACTCATCACTCTGTGGGACATGGCTGAACTTTCAGGCACAGCTGGCCCTCCCTTCTATGCATTGTAAAGGAGATTGTTCAAGATCACCCTCAAGGGGGATAATCTATGTGGTGTAGGTGCATTCAAAGCACTGTAAACGTGGAGACCAACCACACTTATTGGTCATGGTATGCTGCTAGACATATGTCCACGTGCTGCACAGATGTCCTCTGTACGAGTGTTCACTAGTGAGTGTATGTGACAAAGCTCCACTCCCTGAGCTATTCTGTGCAGCAGAGGACACAGGGTTAGAAGTAACTCCCCAAAGGAGGATGGCAGGGTGAGGTTTACATCCCAAGAAGGCAATGGAGTTTTGATGATAGGACAATAGTGATGTCTGGGCTTTACTCTTGGGCAAACTGTGTATATATAACGTTGTCCCTTGTATCCCTTCCCCTGGCCCTGGCATCCAGTAGAGAGTCATCCACATTCATGGTCTCCTCCTCAGGTTCATACAATTCATCCTCATCAGGGGAGGAGTAATGCTCCTTCTGCTTGTCCAGCTGTAACAGATGTCTGCGTTGCTTGGCCATGTTGTGCAATGCATAGCAGACCACAACTGTTTGTGATACCCTTGGTGGTGCATACTGCAAAGCCTCTCCAGAATGGTCAAAGCAGCAGAAGCGCATTTTGAACAAGTTAATGGCGTGTTCAATGATTGCTCTGGTGGAGGCGTGAGTTTGATTGTACCATTCTTCTGCTGCACTCTGGGGATGCCTCACTGTTGTCATCAGCCATGTCCTCTGGAGATAGCCATTAACCTGGGCTAGGGCCTCAGACAGCTCTGGGAGCTGTGAGTTGCACAGTATCATGGCAGCTCCCTGGCAAACGAACACACACTTGCATAATTCATTGCCTATGGTAACAGACCAGTTGAAACTCTTTGTGATTGATAAATGCAGTTGGCTGGTCCCAGGGAGCTCCAATGACTGCACATGTGCAGTCGACGACCCCTTGCAAACTAAGAAAATGAGTGAAGGCCCCCAAAACCAGTGACCTTGCAGCCTGGCTGTCATTATCTGTGCAAAAATATATTAAATAATTAGCATGGAGTTTCACGTAGATAAGTGTGACGTTATCCATATTGGTCGGAAAAATATTATTTAAATGGAGAGAAACTTCAGAATGCTTCATTGCAGAGGGATCTGCATGAATTGCTGAAAGCTTGTATGCAGGTACAGCAGGTAATAAGGAAGGCAAATGGAATTTTGGCATTTATTGCTAAAGGAATAGAGTATAAAAATAGGGAAGTGTTGTTGCAACTGTACAAGGCTTTGGTGAGACCGCACCTGGAGTACTGTGCACAATTTCGGTCCCCTTACTTGAGGAAGGATGTAGTTGCACTGGAAGGCGTACAAAGGAGATTCACTAGATTTATTCCAGAGATGCAGGGCTTGTCTTATGAGGAGAGATTGAGCAGTTTAGGCCTATACTCGCTAGAGTTTAGAAGGATGAGAGGAGATCTAATTGAGGTATATAAGATGCTAAAGGAGATAGACAAAGTAGACGTGGAGCAGACGTTTCCCCTTCAGGGGCATTCTAGAACGAGAGGCCATAGTTTTAGACTAAGGGGTGGTAGATTTAAATCAGAGATGAGGTGGAATTACTTTTCTCAAAGGGTCGCGAATCTGTGGAATTCACTATCTCAGAGTACAGTAGATGCCAGGACGCTGAATAAATTTAAGGAGGAGATAGACAGATTTTAATTAGTAATGGGCTGAAAGGTTATGGGGAGTGGGTGGGAAATTGGAGTTGAGGCCGAAATGAGATCAGCCTGATCGTAATGAATGGTGGGGCAGACTCGAGGGGCTGAATTGCCTGCTCCTGCTCCTAGTTCTTATGTTCTTATGTTCTTATGATGGAAGAGAGCATCAGTCAGCTCCTTGATGCCTGTGTGTGTGGCAGCCTTGTGAGATGCTACATATGTCACCCATTGAGCCTTGGAATCCACTGTTGATGAAAAATTCAGTGCTTCAGCAACTTTGAGGGCCAGTGGCATGGGTTTCCCACCAAATCAACATGGCTGCAGGTCTTGATGAACGATGCCACATATCTCAGTGACCATTCTTTGGCACATCCTCAGTCATCTCTGACATTGCCTCTCTAACATCTGAAGGTAATTCATTCTGGTCCTGAGGATGCATTAACGTGCCAGTGCCCATCTTCTATGATGCTTTCCCGGGATGACTGTATCCTGAGCAGCCTCACACTCTGATGCTGCCTGCTGCCAGTGTTGCAGCCTCTGTTGTTGAGTGGCAAGAGCCCTCTTTTGGCACACCCTGTTCTCCTGCTCCTGAGATTGCAGTGTACAAGACCCATAATTATTTCAGCAATTGAACTGTCTGAAGAATGCAGACAGTGAGATGAGAACATCTGTGTCAATGGATTTTACCCATAGAAATGTGGAGCAATGAGATTTTCAGATCTTTGTATTGTCCAGAACCAAAACTTCGCCCTCCCAAACTGGGCTCCTCCCATATCGATTGCCAATCCTAGCATCTAACATGAGTTTGGAGGTTCTGAAAAATGATAAGTGTCAGGATTGTGATCATTGTGACCTTCGCCCTTGTTCCCGTCACTCTTTGCTCTTCCAACATCAATTTGTACCTTCCCTCTGTAACCCTTCAACCTCCCCCTATTACCCTGGAACCATTTAATTGTACATGCCATCTTTCCCATCAATGTTCCCTCTCTGATCCTAGACACTCCCCGCATCCTTAGAATTTTGTTAGATCCCATGACTGGTCCTATGAGACCTTTGATTATCCTGACCGTGTATTGGAACTGCCCCCTCCACTACCAAATTAACTTCCCTCTGTGACCATAAACATTCCCTCTGTCTGCCAATGCTTGAGATGGAATTATGTATAGACAGTACAGATCTCATCCTTTAGAGGCCTCATTTTCTTACATTGACTGATTTTCCCCACCCCTTTTTCCACCGCCCCCAAGGATGCCAGCCCTTTCTCTCTTCACTCCTTGATGTCCCCAATCCCACCTCTGTCCTGCCCTGGATCCCTCTTCCACTCCTTGATGCCCCTGACCCAACATACTGCCCTCCCTCAACCATGACTCACCTCTCTGGTCCTGAGCCTCCGTGCAAGCTGCCATTCTCCTGCTCCACTCCCTTGTGTTGCAGATTTCAACAAGGAAAACCACTGACCTCAGAGACAACAGCACAAGGCCAACTGCTGGACGCCACCTTTAAACAAACGTGAACCAGGTGCCATGAGATTCTTGTGCACCACTGACTAAACATCTATTTATTCCGACTGTGCGAGGTACAGCCCGATTTCGATTCTTTTGGTTTCCTCTGTGATTTTACTCTCGACATTAGTTCCTTGTATTTTTCTTCTATCCTCGCTTTTTCCTTTTTTCTCCTTGTCGCCGTTTTGTTGCATCCTCGTCGTAAATTTGTTGGGTCTCTACTTTATCCTCATTTTATCCTCATTTTATCTTTGTTTTATCCTCGTTTTATCCTTGTCACCAGTTTGTCGTGACTCCGTTGCCAGTTTATGATGACTTGTGAATCACTCCTGCTTGCTTGTTGTGGGATGACCAAGTTGGTACTTTAGATAGAGACTTCTTAGGTGGAACACATTATGTTTATTTACAAGGTACTCAGCAGCTACACATGTGTTTCTACACCAAACTCTATCTACATACTTCTGCTACTAACTTCCAACTGACTACTAACTACAGAACTGACCCACACTACTCCTCTATTGGTTACACAAGGTCATGTAATCTTCTATTATAACATCCTTCTTAAGGGTATACTACACATTACATAAAATCATAGTTACCACAGTGAACCAGGTGCCAGGAGATTCTCATGTGCTGCTGACTTTATCATGAAGCACGTCATTACAAAAAATTTTAATACAATGAGTATACATGGCATGAAAATGTATTACAAAAAAGAACCAGCCATCGGTGCTGTGAGGCGCGACCCACCACAAACAGCCGCTGAGTTAATCTCTGAATTCAAGCCTGCCATCGGGAAAGCGAAATTTTCAGCTCCCATCTAATTAAAACTACCTTCTGCAATGTTACCCATTCTTTCAGGTCCCAGTAATTTCTATTTTCTGTTTTTTGGTTGGTATCACATTCTAAGTTCTGGGACGGAATTATAGTCTTGGTATCTACCGCTGTTAGGCTCAGAATTACAATTATATTCTTCAGTCAGTGAAAAAGAAACCTTCATGGCTAGTTTTCACACAACTACTTTCATTCCTTATATGGGTATTGCAGAACAATCGGAATACTGAAACCAAGGGCAGCTGTTTTATCCTCTTGCCCATGAGCTGCACCAAATAACTAATGTTTCCTTGGTAACCACACTCCACCAAATGAAGGCACTAAAGACAGGAGCCCTAAACTACAGCAATAAAATGGTCCCTATACTCACAACCATGGCCACAACAGACAAATAAAAACTACCCAAATCTTATCTTAAACTACTTGCTACCAAAATTATTCTTTTCCATACATTTTGGTGAAGCCATGTATTTTCTAACACTGATCACCACACATTGTATCATCTTCAGTTGTGTTGATATTTAAACATTTTTTATTCTACAAGGTTAAACTATTTCTGACATCCACTGTATCCACAGTCCTGAGTTACCCGCGTTTCCTATTCACCCATTTCAATTTTGAAATATTTTCATCCTGGAAGTATCAGCCTATTGGCAAGTGTTTATATTTTAATAATGTGCCAAAGGCAAAAGAAGCCTGACATTTCCAGTTAGTAAGATCCCTTAGTTAATGTCAACTCTCAAGTTAATCTGATTCCTCAGTTTCTATAATTTCTCCATGTGATTTGCCAGTTAATCTATTGTTTCAGGGGATGTGCATGTCACTGGCAAGACCAGCATTTTTTGCCCAATACTAATTGCCCTTGAACTGAGTGGCTTGCTGAGCCATTTCAGAGGGCAGTTAAGAGTCAACACATTATTGTGGATCTAGAGTCACATGTAGGCCAAACCAGATAAGGGTGGCAGATTTTCTCCCCTACAGGACATTAGTGAACCAGATGGGTTTTCACGATAATCAACAATGGTTTCATGGTCACCATTACAAAGATTAGCTTTTAATTCACGATTTATTAGTTAGTGTGAATGCTCAGGTCATGTGATCTACCAGTAACTGTGACCTTTGAGGTAATATAATCAGCTCATATAGAGTTGTACAGCACAGAAGGAAGCTATTTGACCCATTGCATCTATCCTGGTTCTCTGAAAGAGCTATCTACTCAGCTAAATTCTCCTGCCATTTCTCTATACCCTTTGTTTTTGCTGCGGGGGGTGGCAGTGGGGAGGGATGGTTTCTCAACTACTTTTCCACTTCACCTTTGAAAGCTATTATTATTTTTCTGATAGGGTTATTCCATGTGCTAACAGTCTTCACTGTTTAAAAACATGTTTCTCTTAACCTTTCAGTGTTTTGGGGGATGATTTAAAATTTATGCTTTCTGGCTAAGTGGAGTTAGTTTTTCTCACCCCCAATTTATTTCATCAAAGCTCCTCATAATTTTGAATACTTCTTTAAATCTTCTCTTAACCCTCTTTGTTCTAATGAACAGGGCACTCATTTCTCTAACCTCTCCCCGTAAGCAAAGCCTCTCATTCCCAGTATCATTGCTTTGAATCCCATCCTTCACCATAATCTTGAGATCCTTTCCAAAAGTAAGGCAGTCAAAACGGAACATAATATTCTAAATGTAGCCTAACCATTCATTTAAAGAAATGCTTGCAAATGTTATCTGACACAGTAAAAGTGATCCTGTCCCTTTATATAACCATGTTGAACACAGCACACAAAACACTTCAGGAATGATAGAAGACATGGTTGCAGTTCTTTAGGTAGTGTCTAGAAAAGATTGTAAACTTTGCAAAAGCCTAGGTGCATCCTACAGATACAGGATATTCTTGAACAGGAATGGGAACAACACAACAAAATAAATGACACCGGGGGGTTTTCTGTTGCACCATTATGTGCAAAAAACAATCAAAATTGTTATCATTAATAGCGATTTATTGACTTTCTGACTGCTTACAATTCTAATAGCTGTGTATACTGGCCAACTTCCAGTGTTACTGGACCTGATCCAATGTGAGTGTAATTATATTATGTAATGACCCCAGAATTGAAAGTGGTTTTATAGTTTGAGTAGAACAGCCAAACACTTGTGTAAACATCACAAGCTACTGAATTTATGGCTCTTTTCGGACTGGCATTGCAGCTTCACACTTACTGCAAACGTAGAGCTGAACCACCACATGCATATGCATGGTTTGCAGAGTTACCTATTCATCACAATTGAGATTATTTTCTTAAAACCTCAAGCTTTGATCACACACTAACTGCATCTCAAGCACACAGCTGTTTACAGTGGTTCAGCAGCTGATTCACAGCAAATGTGAAGTATAAGACAGCTGCAGCAGGAAGTTAGCAGTAAATTCAGCTCAATGGGATTCAAGACTTTACCCCAAAGTTTGCTCTTCTTCTCTCCAGAAGATAACAACTTACATTTGTATAGTGCCTTTAACGCAGGAAATCATCTTAAGATGTTCCACACAAGAGTATAATCATACACCAATTCACATCGAGCCAAAGAAGGATATATTAGGACGCTTGGGGAAAAAGGTAGATTTTATGGTGGGTCTTAAAGAAGAAGAGGTGGAAAAGCTGACAGATTTAGGGAGGGAATTCCAAAGGTATGTGCCCGACACGCCTGAGCATAAACTGACGCGCGATGACATCGGGCATGCGTCCCAACGTCTTCGCACAGTCTCAGGGTATTTTGTTCAGCAGGCGCGCGCCAGAGTCGGCTGCATGCCCACCAATAATTAAAAGGCCTATTAAGGCCATTAAGAATCTAAATAAATTCAAATTTAGGCTGCCCGTCCAATCTAGTGGTTGGTAGGCAGGCAAAAAGGCCAAGCGATCTTTTTTAGGAAACCTCATCCACGAGCGGGATGAGGTTTCCTAAAGCAAATAAACATAAAGTAAAAGCTTTATTTTTGAATTAAAAACATGTCCCAACTCATGTGACAGAGTCACATGAGGGGACACGTTCTATTAAATTTTTACTGCTTTTATTAGTTTTTTTAAAAATCATTTTAATCTCCCTGAGGCAGTTCCGTGCTTTGGGAGATTGAAGCGCTCTTCCTCGTGCATGCGCGAACTACGCACTAGGCCTGGCTCTGCCTCCTCCTTCAGTCCACACAGGCAACGCTCAGCGCTGCTGCTCATGATCCACAGAGGGCGGGCCTTAATTGACCAGCATGAAATCACGGTGTGGAGCCGATCGGCTTCCCGGCTGTCTCTGCCACCCCTGCCGAGCACCCCTGCCAAGGGCAAAATCCTGCCCCAGAGCTTAGGGCCTAGCCGGTTGAAGGATGGCCGCCAATGGTGAGACAAAGGAAATGCATGATATGAAAGAGGCCAGAGCTGGAGGGACACAGAGTTCTGAGAGGGATGTTGGGTTGCAGGAGGATACAGGGATATGGAAGAGCAAGGCCATGTTAAAATTTGAACACGAAAATTATCATTTTAACTTTGAAGTGTTGACGTATCAGTATGTTAGTGGGCATGGGGTGATGGGTGAGCTTGGTAGGATTTGGGCAGCAGAGTTTTGGATGGCCACGTGTTTATGGAGGGTAGAAGATGGCTGGCTGGCCAGGACAGCAATGGAATAGGAACTGGATGACACTGATTCATGCTGAGGTACTGTTCGACAGAGTTCCTTCAGTTACTCTTACAAGTGCTCCGTCTATCCTTTCAATTGACATAAAAGATCTCATGCACTATTTGAAGATGAACAAGGAGTTCTCACGGTGAGTCCAACATTCATCTCTCACCAGCATCATCAAAACTGGTTAACTGATCATTGATCGCATTTGTTTTTTGTGGAGCCTGGCAGTACACATGCAGGCTGCCACATTTACCAACATAACAATAGCGAGTATAGTTTAAAAAATGCAATTCTGAAAGGAAACCATGGATGAGCCACAATTTCATACATTTAAACATTTGGGAGACTGAAGCCATTGGGCAGGATTTTCCAGCCCTGTTGTGGTGGGACTCGCTGCGGGGGATCCAGCGGCCCAGCCAAAAGTTCATTTACTTTCGGCGGGACAGGATGACCCCAGTGGTGGGTGGGGCCGGAAAATCCCGCCCATTATTTTGGCCTTTGGAATAGCATGGCACCTTTGCCACTGGGCCACACCAAACTGCATCAGGCTCTGATTTTAACCTAGGCTGGAAATCAGAGGTTCATGGGCCAATATGGATGGTGTTTGGATTGTGGGGCTCAAGTGCTTTTAACCCCCAGGCCTAAGTTAAATAGTGCTGACCTGTCTTGTGTCAATGCCAGTGGGCAGCTGCGGGAATTGTGATGGGAGCCATACTCTGGCAGGCACCCAATAAAATGGTGATGGGGGATGGGTTACCAACAGATTCCTTTGCTGGGTGGGAGAGAGATGGCTGGATCCCTTGCAGCTTAGCATGTTAAGTAGGCCCCACCCACACCTGAACTCTGTCCAGGTAAAAATAGCAGAGGGCAGGAATGGGGCACTATACCACTCCACTCCACCTCCCCCCACTCTCACTTCCATTTTAATGACAAACCTGCAACTGTTCTTGGGGAGGAGAAAGCATCAATAACCATTTTTGATCATTTCATGCCTCTTAGGCCTTCAGTGCTGCAGGTTATAAGTGACTCAGACCAATAAATTTAAGTTATAAATTTTCCTGTTTATTCCTGAATAACACAAATATTTGCAATATAAAATGAATGCTTAAATCTTACCATTGCATTGTGACAGAAATAATTATTTTCAACACTATTACTTAGACCAATTATAGGATGAAACTACGAACCTAGATGCAATGCTCACAGTGAGCAACAAACAACAGTTTGCAGCTGCCATTAGCTCATGAAGAGATTAAAAAAACATGTTCCAGTATGTTTATAAAAGCAGGAGCAACTGATAAAAGAGCACCATACATATCTAGAAAGGGATATGTTAAACAACACTGCATCTAACTATTGTGTGTTAGTAGCTAGCAATTACCCTCACATGGCTAATAATGGAAAGCTGCAAAGGAGCCTTTCTCCTTTAAGTCTAACCATGGGTCCTTATTTATTTGAATAATTCGATAAGTTCGGATCCTCCTCCTGGGTTATCAGGTACACATGGAAATTTTGACACACAAGTTGACACAGAGATAACCATTAGAATTCTATATAAGTTGAACATCTGTTACAAATAAAATCTAAAACGCAATTTAATGGGCAAACAAGGTACGGTGACAGCTTCTATCTCCCTGTTTATCTAGACATCATAGTTGATGCTGTTATAGAAACAGCTGGCTTTTATGTGCTTCACTCCTGTTCTGCTGTGTTTGTGGACTGGATTTTCTCTCGGGATGTGAGAAACAGGAGTCGGGATTGTTTCCCCATCCCAAAACTGCACCCAGGGGAAAGACTCACATTAGGATTTTCACGGAGGCACCCCCTTCATTGGCATGGAGACAGGTTCTCTGCCAATTAAGCGTGCTGGGTTGGTTCTCAAAGCACAGTGGAGCAGACGCTTGCAATGGATGCTAAGTAACTGAGAAGGCTCCAACGCTTTTGAAACTTTAAATAAAAAAAATAGTTCCTGCAGCCAGGCCATCACTGTGGAGGTAGGATCTTTCTACAGGGAGGCCTTTAACTGCTTTCACAACCAGGCGGGCAGGGAGTGCCTGAAGCACTGCCCACTATCTCACCCACACCACCCCTCCCACCCTGGCCTGACCCTGGGTGCCCACTTCTAGGCAGTTAAACTATCCCCTGCCAGTTCGGTAAACTGGAGGCAACCTAGAAAATGCCTATTGTCCTTGTTAAATCACTGTTGGCAAGGCTCTTATCGAGCCAAATCAGCTATCCAACTTCCTAGGGACCAAAATTAAGAACTAATTTGAGGCCTACTCCCGCTCCTATGTTCCTAAATATTCCAGGCTACTGAACTTTTAGATGAGATTGGCAACATGATAAAGGAGGAGAGGCAGTCTTGATAATAAAGAAAGGGTATTAGCTCAGAAAATCAAGAGACAGAATCAGTTTGAGTGGAACTGAGAAACAGGAAGTACACTGACTTTGGTAAGACAAAGTGATCCTGCTGGTTTGGGGGGGTGGGGGGCAGAAAATCCCACCCAAAGTATTTGTTTAGTTTCCCTGCCATTTTCTTATTCCCCATTATAAATTCTCCTGTCTCTGCCTGCAGTGGGCCCACATCTGTCTTTACTAATCTTTTCTTTTTTACATAACTATGGAAGCTTTTACGGTCTGTTTTTATATTTATCACTAGTTTACACTCATATTCTATTTCTCTTTCTTTATCAGATTCTTGGTCCTCCTTTGCTGAATTCTAAAACGCTCCCAATCATCAGGGTTACTACTTATTTTGGCAACTTTATAAGCCTCTTCCTTTGATCGAATACAATCTTTAACTTTTCTTGTTAGCCATGATTACCTTTCTTGCTGGGTTTTTGTGCTTCAAAGGGATGTAAATTTGTTGTAAAGAAATGTATTAATTCTTTAATTGCTAGCTATTTCCTAACTACTGCATTACCTTATAATGTAGTTTCCCAATCTACCACAGGCAATTTGTCCCTCAGAACTTTATAGTTTCCTTTGTTTAGAATTAAGGCCCTAGCTTCAGATTGATCTACATCACTTTCAAACTTAATGAGAAATTCTGTCATATTATGATCACTCTTCCCCACAGGCTCCTGTACAAAGAGATTGTTAATTAGCCCTTTCTCGCTGCACAATACTAGGTCTAAAGTAGCCTGTCCTATTTTCTCAAAGTTAAGCTAACTTTTTCACTAGTTTCTCTTCCTCCTTTCTTAAACAGCAGTGTAATGTTTGCTACATTGCAATCCTTGGAAGCTGTTCCAGAATCTAAAGAAATCTGGAAAATCACAACCTATGTGTTCACTACCGCTGCATGTAGGATGCAAGTCGTCAGGTTCAGAGGACATGTTGCCACTTAGCCCCATTAATTTCTCCCATAACATTACTTACACTTCTTTCTTTAAGTTCCCCATTCTCTCTAGACTCCCGGTTCCTCATTATTTCTGGATTTTTTTTGTCTCTTCTAACATGAAGACAAATACAAATGCCTCTACCATTTCCTTATTCCCCATTATACTTTAACCTGTTTCTGTTTCCAATGGGTCCACATATACTTTCACTAATTCTTTCTATATACATACCTATAGGAAAGTGCCTAGAGCACTTTGTGTAGTTTTGGTCTACTTACCTAAGGAAGGCATACTAATCCTGGAGGGAGTGCAAGAAATGTTTACTAAATTGGTTCCTGAGATCAGCGATTGTCCTATGAGGAGAGATTGAGTGGACCAGGCCTACATTTGATGGAGTTTAGTAGGTTGAGAGGTGATCTAATTGAAGCACATGTAAATCTTAAGGGCTTGACAGGGTAGATGCTGAGATCTAGAACACATGGCCACAGTCTCAGAATAAGGGATCAGTCATTTCAAACTGACATGTGGAGAAATGTTTTCACTCAAACCAATTTTGAATCTTTGGAAGCCTGTGTCCCACAGAGCTGTGGATACTCAGTCATTGAGTATATTCAAGTTAGAGGTTGACAACATTTTTTGGTAAGAATTAAGGGATAAGGGGATCGTGCAGAAAGGTGGTGTTTAGGTAGAAGTTCATTCATGATCTTAGTGAGGGGCGGAGCAGGCTCAAAGGGCTGAATGGCCTATTCCTGCACCTATTTCTTATGTTCTTATCAACACATGTTCAGCCAAGTAAGGTTAAGAGAGGGCATCAGCTGGGGTGCTGAGTTTCAAATTGGCACCATTAATATCAAATGAGCAATGCACATTAATTGACATCAAAATCTGCTGCTCTGCATACTTTCAGCAGCCATTCACTGCACCCACCTAATGTCCTCATCAATAGACATCTCGCATGATTTACCCAAAAGGTATACGCACACATCATAAACACCATTTTTCAGCTGTAAGGGCACTCATAACCCCCCAAAAAGGGCTAGTATTTAATCAGAGGTTTTTTTTCCCCATTTTTAGTTGCACATGAACTTAAAGCAGATAAAAAGTAAGTTAGCATTTGAGAGCCACCATTATGGACAAGACTATGCTTAGTGTTTATAATCCATGAGAAATTAATATGAAACAAATAAAGTGCAAAAGGTAAGCTTTTCAGAAACTTAAACTAGCATGCAGAGTAGGATTTTTGGTTGATGAAGTTCATGTAATTTTATATCCCTTAAAATTATGATGGGCTTCAATGTGCCAGAAATTGTACCAAATTGTGTCAGAAAACAATTTCCTTTAGGACAGCCTATCTACACACTCCTTAAAACATGTTTCTCACTGCAAATTCCTCTAACTCCTTATCTTCCTATGTCATAAGGCTCATTTTCAGGCTGGTTTCAAACTGTCAGTGTCTTTGTTGAGTAGGAGCTAGAATCCTCTGCCGTCCCCCATGGCAAGTTTGGTGGTGGTGGGGCATTTAATTAGGTGGGAAGGTGACAGTAGGGACCCCACCATCCTCTCTCCTCCACCCCCATTAAGTCCGTGGCTGGAAGGGTGTGGACGGTGTTCCTGCCCGACCGCCAAATAAGAACATTAAGTGGCTAATTAATGCTCACTTAATGGCCTCATCCCACCACCACTGGTATCAACCCATCAGCAGATGGTGGAGAGCATGACAAGAAAACCCATATAAGGCTGCTTTTGGGCTCCAGGAGAGGGGGGGGGAAGGGTGGCTCTCTCATTCAAAGGCACTCAGTGCCTGGTCAAGTGACCCCGTATCAGGAAATGGGGGCCAGCTGAGAGTCAACCCCTTGCCATTGCTGCTGAGCCCCCTCCCTCACAATCCCTCTGCATCACTCACCTGTGGTCTGGGATTCATTAACAATAGTAGGCCTAGGGTGGCAGTTGTACCGGCAGCAGCCACTGCCTCCCCAGTGACACTCCATTCAATACAGCTGGCGGCTCTGATTAGCTGGCATCTCTTGCTGGGCACCAACTTCTTCCCCCAGGATCCTTGATCCCAGGGAATGACCTACTTCTGGTGCCTCAGTGGCACTTAATTCAACGGGTCTTCCAGGAAAGAGGCAGCATGTGGCTCTTGCTGTATCTCCAGCCATCTCTCCAGTCAGCACTGAGACTCCCATCACCTCCAAAGGATTCGGGCCAATGTTATCATTTTTGAATCTGTTTGTTAGCTTTTCCTAATTTTCTCAGTTTGCAGGTATATATTAGTACAAAAGAATGACATGTGCCATAAAACTCTACCAGGTAGCAAAAATATTAACTTTAGGCTACAGATGCACATCTACTTTGAATCTGAGACTGCCATTTACAACCACCAGAAAAAAGGAGAGCTTTATTCCATCCATCTGGACGGAGTGCTGGAATAAAAGCATGATATATTCCTTAAACTATTTAGTTGTCGCAATTCTAGTTGTTTTTTAAGAACTGTTCCTTCTCTTCTGTGATGCAGTTTGAATTCAGCCTAGATTGATCTTTATTTGATCAGTTGACAAGGTTCCAAGTAAAATAAATTGGGGGCAATCTCAAATCAACCCAAGCCAGTATGTCTCTGCTCTATTTGCAAGCGAACTCTTAGCCAACAACAGTAAATCATGGAATTTCTGCCTCCTTCCTATTCACTGGTGATTAAGAAATTTCACCAGAGAGTGACAAGAATTCCAGGCGTTTCCATACATTTACCTAATAAACAAATGCAGAAGTAAATTCCTCTGTATATATTCTACAGGACTGTCTGCAGTATTTTTTAATTGAAAACTAGAAGAAATATTTCTTTATAAATATGATGATACTCACTTTTTAGATTTTCCTTTCCGGTGCCTTATTGTCCTTAAGAAGGTAGTGGGGAACCACCTTCTGGAACCACTGCAGTCCATCTGGTATAGGTACACCCACAGTATTATTGGGAGTGAGTTTGGGGAACTGAACCCTACTAGATTTCCTTTGACTCTTGAGGTACTACAGCCAAATCGTACTCCAAACTTTGACTGAGAATTCAGTAGAGATTGGGGAATCAAAGCTGCTACTTAGTTGGCTAACACGGCTGAGTACCATATTGGGAGTTGCATTTACTAACAGAGCTTTTAAAAGTGGCCCTCAACAAGATGAAGTAAGTCATATGTGCAAAGGTGATGACAGATGATTCAGTAACTTGAAAAATGAGTAATTTTCTGTCATATTTGGGTCATACAGATAGCCTTGTGAGTCTGCCTTCCTGAACAGAAATTGCAAGACTGTACTGTTATCATGCAACTTGGCTGGACACCAATACAGATTGAAAATAACCAATTTTGATACGGGAATCCAGGTTCTCACGCCTACCTCCAGTGAAGGTCCATGGCGCATTGTTTACATAAAATTACATTATGGCAAAATGCGATCATTGATGTTACAGAATAAACACCTATTGTGCTTGTGGCAAATTCTGCTCTACGCTATTTTAAGTGAACCACTGACCCATAGGTTAACGTTCCTGTTAAACCGGTAGAGAGGCACTTGATATAAGTTCCATTAAGCATTCGTATGATAACATTACTCACTACAATTTCCAGGCTATTATTTTTACAGACACAAAAGCAATACATGCCATCATGCGAGGTGGTGGATGGGTGAGGGGGGCGCAGTCAATGCAAATAAATCCTACATGTTCGCTTGGCTAAGTAGCATCTTCAGAGGCTTCAACCTTGTTCTAGAACTCCCCAGTGAATAAGGCCTTCAGCTATTCTTCAGGGCTATGACCATTTCCTTTGGTTAAATTATTAAATACCACAGTTTAAATATTGCAGGAAGGCAAGGACACATCAAACAGCAAATTTAGTATACCGGTATTTGTATTTAATAACTTCTGCATTAGTCCATAAGGCAGAACCAATTAACTTCAAAAGATGAGATCTATTTAATGTGATTTTATTAATGTTGTGTTTCGTGTTAAACTGCCTCCTGAAAGGGAAGTTCTTCTCAATTCTCCGATTAAATGCATACCATGGGTATATGCCGGGACTCCCTACCAGATTATTGTAAAATATTTACTATTAAGTCTCAACTTCAGCTTTTTAATAAAGGAATAGTCAAAGGTAATAGTGCAATATTCACTGTTTGAAAAGATTGGACAGGGATGAATTACAAATAGTCGTTAGGTAACACCAAGGACTGCATTTCATGGCGGTGAGGTGGTGGGGGGGGGTGGATGGATGGATGTTGTTGGGGGGGGTCATGTTACTTGCACCCCCATTGCAAGAGTTGGTCAGCAGCCGGTTCACCTAAAAGAAGCTCAGCCCACAGCCACAACGCGCTGAACAAGCCTTGGGTGGGACTTCAGCCCCTGAGTGGGAGGAAGTCCCACCCTCGACAGCTGCCGGCCAAACAGACTGGTTGGCAGCTTTAGCAGTGCCAGAGCTGAGTTGTGAGTGCTGCTAGGACTGCAATCAGCCCCACGAAGAAGTACAATGGCATTCTAAGTGAGGTAAATCTGGGCTTTTAGGGCGGGAAGGGGATCTGGCAAGCTAGGAAGGAGGATGGGGGAATGGAAGAGCAGGTTTTGGAGTTCTGGTGGTGAGGAACAAGTGGGGGGATGGGGGGGGCGGAGTTGGCGGTGGTGTGTGGGTAGGTTACCCCAATGAACCCAGGACACCCTTTCACAGGATGTGACCCAACCTTTACTTCTCAGCTTTCTCGCAGCTTTCTTGAAAAACAGCCTGCCCATCCCTGCATTAAGTGGTGGGAAGCTGTTACAAACAATAATCCAGGTGAAAATTAGCAGCTCTTTAGACAAGCATATATACGAACGTACGAATTAGGAGCAGGAGTAGATCATTTGGCCCCCTGAGCCTGCTCCGCCATTCAATAAGGTCATGGCTAATCTGATGTGGCCTCAACTCCACTTTCTGCCTACCCCTGATAACCTTTGGCTCCCTTATTAGTCAAGAATCTATACACCTCTGCCTTAAAAAGTATTCATTGACACTGCCTTCACCGCTGTCTGGGGAAGAGAGTTCCAAAGATTCACCATCCTTTGAGAGAATTGTTTTTTTCTCATCTTTGTCTTAAATGGGAGGCCCCTTACTTTTAAACTGTGTCTCCTAGTTTCTTCAAGGGGAAACATCCTTTCAGCATCCACCCTGTCAAGTCCCCTCAGGACCTTATATGTTTCAATAAGTTTCCCTCTCAACCTTCTAAACTCCAGTGGATCCAGGCCCAGCCTGTTCCACCTTCCCTCATAAGATAACCCCACTCCCACCCCCATCCCAAGTATAAGTCGAGTGGATCTTCTCTGAACTGCTTTTTATGCATTTATAGCCTTTCTTAAATATGGAGACTAGAACTGTACACAGTATTCTAGATGTGGTCTCACCAATGCCCTGTACAACTGTAGCAAAACATCCCTACTTTTATATCCCATTCCCCTTGCAATAAAATTCCATTTGCCTTCCTAATTACTTGCTATACCTTCATACTAACTTCTCCTGATTCATGTACCAGGACACCCAGATCCGTCTGTACTGCAGAGTTCCGTAATCTCTCTCCATTTAAATAATATGCTGCTTTTCTACAACAAGAACAGAAAATGCTGGAAAAACTCAGCAGGGCTGGCAGCATCTGTGCAGAGAGAAACAGAGTTAACATTTCGAGTCTGTATGACTGTCCTTCAGAGCTAAAGAGAAGTAGAAATGTGATTAATTTTATACTGTCTAAGGAGGTGGAGCAAAATAGGTCAGGGATAGGTGAGAGCTCAGGAGAGATTGACAAAGATATCATGGACACAGGGAAATGGGAGTGTTAAAGACTAAAGAAGGTCTGATAGTGGCACTGTCTTCAGTCTTTAACACTATCATTACCCCCTACACCATGAGCTCTTATTTAAGTAATAATCTTTGATGTGGCATCTTGCCAACTTTTTAAAAGTTTGTTCATGGGATGTGGGCATCGCTGGCTAGGTAAGCATTTATTGCCATCTCATTTGCCCTTGAGAAGATGGTGGTGAGCGGCCATGGATGGTGGGTCCTTCCCTTAGCATCTTTCTTTCTCACTGGAATGTATCTTTTCTGAGTATTCTGAGGTATCCCCTTAAATGTCTGCTACTGCATCCCTACTGACCCATCCGTGAACCTCATTTCCCAGTTCACTTTAGCCAGCTCTGTCTTTATGCCCACACAATCACCCTTATTTGAGCTTAAAACACGCGTCTTAGTTCCCTCAAACTGAATGTGAAATTCAATCATATTATGATCACTGCTACCTAGGGGCACCTTCACGATGAGGTCATTAATTAATCCTGGCCTGTGGCATATTACCTGATTTAGTATAGCCTGCTCCCTGGTTTGTAATGATAATGGAGAGCCAACACTGATTTGTTTAGGTTAATTAGTGTTTCACTAAATTGATTGAGTTACTTTGATGAGGTAACAGAGAGGATGGATGAGGGCAGTACATGAGGGATATTGTACATGTGGACTTTCCAAAAGCATTTGATAAAGTACCACATTTTCGGCTTGTCAGCAGAATTAAAGCACATGGGATACAAAATTAGTTAAAGGGATAGAAAACACAATGTTGTGGTGAATGGCTGTTGTTTGGACTAGTGGAAGGTATAAAGTGGAATTTTTCAAGGTTCAACAGTCGGATTACAGCGGTTTTTGATACACAATAATGACTTGGACTTTGGAGAGCAGATGATATGAAACTCATGATGTAGTAAGCAGTGAGGAAAACAATAATCAACTTCAAAAGGGCAACAATAGGTTGGTAAAATGGACAGATACATGGCAGATGAAAATAAATGCATACATGTGTGAGGTGATACATTTTGATAGGGAGAATGCAGAGAGAAAACACATGCCAAGTGGTACAAGTGGTTGCAAGGTCAGAGAGGCTTGGGGATGTTTGTGAAAACTCAATTGAAGGTGAAGGACAGATTAAAAGGGCAGCCAATAAAACATAGGGCTCCTTAAAAAGAAGAATGGAGTATAAAAGTCAGGAAGTTACACTAAATCTATATAAGACCTAGTTCAGCCTCAACTGCGGTGTTGTATGCACTTTAGGAAGAACTTGAAGGCTTTGGAGAGCATGCAGAAAAGATTGTTTGGAATGGGATGAGGAATTACAATTACATGAATTGACTGACAAAACTGAGATTATTCACCTTACTTTCAGCTGTGGCTCAGTTGGTAGCACAAGTACACCTGAACCACAAGGTTCCAGGTTCAAGTCCCACTGCAGGGCTTGAAAATATAAAGGAAGGCTGATACTCCAGCACAGTACTGTCTTTTGGTTGAGACGTTAAAGAGAGGCTCCAACTGCCTGCTTGGATGGATGAAATGGTGCAATATCAAAGAAGAGCAGGGGAGTTATCTTGGTGTCCTGGCCAGTATTTATCCGTCAATCAACATCATGATAAAAAAAAAAGACTATTTGGTCATTATCACATTGCTATTTTTCAGAGTTTGCTCAGCACAAATTGCTGCCACGTTTCTCATATTACAACAGTGATTACACTTCAAAAAGTAATTCATTGGCTATAAAACACTTTGAAAAGTGTTATATAAATGAATTCTTTAATTTTTTAAAAAGTAGAGTTAACAGGTTATTCTACTGTGGGAGCAGCACAGTCAAGCCCACTCTTGTCCTCATTTGACATCAATGCCAATGCATTCATGGAATCTTCCAGCACAGAGAGGAGGCCGTTCAACCTATCATATTTGTACCCGTTCTTTGAAAGCTGTTCAATTTAGTCCCACACTCCATCTCTTCCCCTTAATCTTTAAAATGAGTGCTCTTCATTTACATATTCAATTGCCTTTTGATAGTTCCACCACCCTTTCAGGTAGTGCATTCTGGACCTTAACAATCCGCTATGTGAAATAAAATTCTCCTTTTCTCTCCTATAGTGCTTTTGAAAATTATTTAAAATCGGTGGCCTTGGGTTATTGACCCACTTGTTAAAGGAAGAAGTTTCTTCCTACTTGTTCTATTAAAATCTCTCATAAGTTTGAATATCTTTATTGGGTCTCCCCTTAGCCCTCTTTTTGCTAAGGAGAACAATCCCAGTTTCTCTAGTTAAACCCTCCTCTTTACCCGTTAGAAGACATTGGCATCCTATAGTGTGATGCCCAGAACTGTACACAGTAGGCCAGCTGAGGTCCAACCAATGATTTGTACAAGCTCAGCGTGACTTCCTGCGTTCGATACAACTATTTAAGCATCCCACACACGTTCTTAACCATAAGACATAGGAGCAGAAGTTGGGACTTTTGCCCCATTGAGTCTTCTCCGTCATTCAATGAGATCATGGCTAATCTGATAATCCTCAACTCTACTTCCCTGCTTTTTCTCCATAAACTTCAGTTCCCTTACTGAGTAAAAATCTGTTTATCTCAGCCTTGAATACACTTAACGACCCAGCCTCTATAGCCCTCTGCGGTAAAGAATTCCACAGATTCACTACCCTTTGAGAGAAAAAATTCCTCCTCAATGGGCGACCCCTTACTCTGAGATTATGCCCTCTGGTCCTAGACTCTCCCACAAGGGGAAACAACCACTTCATCAACTTGACCTGCTGCCTTCAAAGATTTATCAATATGCATCCCCAGGTCCATTTACCTCTTGCAGCTCCCTTCAATACCATACCATTTCAATCATACTGCCTCTCCAGATTGTTCCTCCTGGAGTGCACTTTAGGTGTATCTGCATAAAATTGCATCTGGCATGTGTCTGGCCATTTCATCCCTCTATCCACATCCTACTGAAGTCTGCTACTATCTGGGTCACTATTTACTACATTTTCAAGTTTTGAATCTCCTGGTTCACTTCACTTTTAACTACCATTCTACATTCTAACCTTAACATTTAGGACCTTGAATTTCTGCAGCTTCACTCAGGGGTTCATGACCAGCAGTGTGGAACCACTACCGCCCTGACTGACTAACTAACTTCTGTTTAAAGCCAACAGAATTAAACATACCAGGTTAACAGTTACATTTCTGTAATTTCTAGTTGAGAGGGTGAAATGGGTTGCTTCAATTGTAATTTTGCTGAAGATGTAAGCTCTTTCACAGTAACCTAATTTTTTTGTTTCCAGCTGTACTTGGTCTTATGTTTGGGAACTAAAGTAATTCTTCACCATTCCCCAGTAGCTCATTCTACTTGTGCATGATCATATTTCAATAATGTTGTCAAATAAACAATCGGAATTATCCCTATAATTCATTTTACTTTTAAATTATAGTACACTTTGGTTCCTCCTATACATCCATCTAGTTGATAGCATTCTCACCACTGAGTCAGAAGATTGTGAGTTCACGACCCACTCCAGGACTTGAGCACAAAAATCCAGGCTGGCACCCCAGTGCTGCACTACTAGAGATGCCATCTTTTGGATCAGAGTTAAACCAAGGCCCTATCTGCCATCTCAGGTGGAGGTGAACAATTCTCCTGCACTACTTTGAAAAAGAGCTAGAAGTTTATCCCTAGTGCCCAATATTTATCCCTCAATCAACCCACAAATAAAAAACAGATGATCTGTCATTGATGTTTGTGAGAACTTGCTGTGCACAAATTGGCTGCTATACTTCCAACATTATAATTGTGACTACAATTCCAAAGTGCTGCATTAGCTGTAAAGTGCTTTGGGATGTCCTGTGCTCATGAAAGGTGTTATATAAATGCAAGCCTCCTTCAGTTGGATGGAATGCTGAATCCACTGAGTCAAGCCAGAAAGAAATGGGGTCTATATTACCTTCAGTATTTACACTTGATGTCACAACTGCCTTTGGTGGTGCCTATAAAACTATTGTTAGATTTGGTTCTTGTACTTCCAGCCCTAGTACAAAGGCTGAAATTGCCACTAAGTGCAAATTTGTTAAGGGGCCATTAATCTGCTGCTTTTCTATCTGAGGAAGTGGCAATACTCCTTTAATTCAAAGCTACGTTTTCATGATAATAGAACATTGGAGGAAATGGTGATTTGTGTGCTAACTGTTGAAGAATTCCTCAGGCTGTTGGTTCCCGATTAACACTATGCCACCTCAATACACCATCATGCCTGCTGTGCTACGTCATATGGCCATTAGCAGACAAACAACAGACCATGCCACAGAGCACTCCAATGCAGCTCACAATTATAATTATTCACCTAGGGTAGGTCTTTCAAAAATCCCTCTGAGGCTTCTAATTGTACAGCTTAGTGCATTAGGTCTCTATGTGTTATTAGAAAGTGTTCACATGTCCATCCTCTGTGAGACACATACACTGTAGGTTAACTCCACTCTCTATGAAATGCCTCATTCAATTGCAATCTTTTGCTTGATTCAGCCACACACAGCTTTCCCATTAACAAGCTGTAAAAGCAACAGTGTCAGTACATAACCTTGAACCTCAGCACACATTACTCTCCAAAAACTATTACATAGTTTGAAAAGTTATTAACAATAAAGGAAGTAAATAAAATGGGGAATATCAGCTCAGCTATCCTAATACATTTCTCTTGATTCTCATTTCAATTTAAGTCCATGAATGGATGCGATATCATTCACTTTATACTATTGCCTATAGTGAAAACCACTCCCAAAGACTTGTGCTTACCTAATATATTTTCACATCTCTATGCCCTAGAGAGAACCTGGAAAATGTGAACCACTTTCCATAGCTTGGGAGTCTCCTCTCGACAAAGGCAGACATGATGACAAAACACCATTTTCATTCTGCCAGCACAACCTTTGGATCAACTGAAGGTAAGAGTATTTGAGGACCAGGATCTCAAAGCCAGGACTAAGCTAATGGTTTACCATGCAGCAGCGATCTCCATGCTCCTACATTCCAAGACTTAGTCAATCCAGAGCAGGCACCTCGACGCACTGGAGAAATACTAGTCAGGATGTTACCAGCCCTGAGGAGGGGTTTGGGAGGTGTGGAGGCCAGCAAACTTGCAGGGAGTATGACTGATCAGCTCTCCAAAGCCCTCCTGCCATTGGGTCATGTCACCAACAGCAGGGCCAGACGTGGAGAAACTGCTCACTCCAAGGAGGCGACAGCCGATTTACATGACTAAAGGCCCCTTTAGAGGTCATTTAAATTGCTGTTGACGTTTTGCAAACCCTCCCCCGCCCCACCGCATGGGGAGGCCACCAAGCTAAATAGAGGTAGCATCCCAACAACAGGCCGGGTGGGGTGATGGTTTGATGGAACAAAGGAGGGACCTCAAGCAGGGAGCACCTGCAGCCCCAATGACCTCCCAGGAGTGAACTCCCCTCCGACGCTCAGCCCTCAGAAATTTTTTTCATTTTTTGGTTATTTGACTGCCTAGCTGCTGAGATCTGCATTCCTCAGCCGTGACCACTTTTCCCTGTGGTGCTGCTGAGGCTTCAGAGCTGCTGGCCTGTGATTGGGCCAGAACTTCAAGAGCCCGCCCACCATCCTTAATTGGATGCTGGGCCAACAGGTGGCCAACTAGGAGGCCTCCTGTGGTAAACTTTGCCGAGCAGACCCCACTGCCAACCTGTGCAGACTCAGGACCTACTTCTTACCCTAAAACCAGGGTCCCAAACCACCTCGTAAAATGCAGCTCTCTCTCTCTGCAAAATATTTCAAATTCTAATGTTATCAGCCTCTCCCAAGTCAATATTCCCAGTTTCAAGACATTAATCTCCCAGAACCAGCCTTGGTGGGTGGGTCACGCAGTTTGCATACCCAATGCCAGTCTCCCGAAACAAGTGCTCTACTCCAAACTTCATTTCAGCAACAGATTCCGAGGACGGCAGAGAAAATGCTTCAGGTATGTTCTCAAAGCATCCCAAAGATTCACTGGAATCCCTGGCCCACAACCACCCAAAATACAGAAGGAGCATTTGGGAAGGCAATGAGCACCTCAAGGGACTTTAATGGGAGTGCATGTAGGCCAAATCCAAGCAGCAGACGAAGCGTATGGTCCCCCAAGAAACTCATTTACTCTCCCCTTAAAACACCACCTACCCAATAAGTGCATCAGAACTTGTTAGCCATAGTAAAATGCACAGAACCAGGGTGGAAGCAAGTTACCCTCCATGCGAAGGGACTATCAAAGAAAAAGATCATGACTCTAGACATATTACAAACTGCTTCATATAATGAAATAAGTTATGCAGGCAAATGTATTTTGCATACATTTGTACTTGAGTGCATAAATTAAGCAAACAACAAACTAAGATAAAACAAAAAGCAATGAGAAGAATGAACAGTAATTTGTTTTTGGTGTAATTTTGAGCGAGTGAGGAATGTTAGCCCAGGCAGTGATAGAATTTCATGTTCTATCTCAAAAGGAGTTACCAGAACAGGCAAACAGTTTCACATCTCATCCAAATGACAACAATTCTGATAATGGAGACTCCCTCAGTACTGCACTGGAGTGTCAGCTTAGTTTATGTGCTTAAGTCCACAAGTGGGATTTGAACCTGCAATCTTCTGCCTTAGAGTCAAGAGTGGTACCATAAATATAAACATCCCAACCTGCCGAGAACTAACAGCACATTGGACCCATGAAAATATAAGTGAATAGATCAGTCAGGTTAATGCCTTTCTACTGCAGAATGCTAAATCCAGGGAGTTAGTCTTGTGGGCCTAAGTGCTCAGATCATCTGGAAAACTAGGTTAAATGAAACAAGAGCATAGATGTAAGGATTGGCAAAGCATTGATTCCCAGGCTCTTCTGCAGCAAATAATATTTTTTTAAAAACTTGGCAAACTCCACTAAGACACATTCTTGCAAAGGCTATCTTACAAATTATTCCTAATATGTCAGCTTTGGGGTCCTCATGCATATAAGAACATTAGAAATAGGAGCAGGAGTAGGCCATTTGGCCCCTCAAGCCTGCCCCACCATTCAGTAAGATCATGGCTGATCTGCCCAAGGCCTCAACTCCTCTTTCATGCCAGCTCCTCATAGCCCTCAACTCCCCAATATTTCAAAAATCTATCTGCCTCTTCTTTAAATACTTTCAGTGATCGAGCCTCCACAACACTCTGGGGTAGAGAATTCCAGACATTCACTAGCCTCTGAGAAAAGAAACTTCTCTGAATCTCAGTTTTAAATGAGTGTCCCCTTTTCTGTAACTATGGGCAGAATCTTCTGCCTGTCGGAAGGGCTGGTCGGGAGCAGGAACAGGCGGGCGCGGAGCCAATCGCTGCCTGCGATCAGCTGCGCAAGGCCATTTTATGTGGGCGGGCCAATTAAGGCTCACCAAGCATGATGGGCACCCGGTGGGGCTCAGCGCTACATGTGCGGGTGAGGGGAGTAGGGAGAGTCGGGACTTGCGCTCTTTCACGCATGCACGCAAAAGAGCACAGAAACCTCCCTGAGGCACGGAGCTGCCTCAGGCAGATTAAGTTCAGATTGAAAGTTTGAAAAAAAAGAAAGAATAAAATTATTCAGATATGTCCCCTCATGTGACAGTGTAACATGCATGTGACAGTGTAACATGAGCTGGGATATGTTTGTGAATTGTGAATTATTTATTTATTTATTTAATAAAACTTTCAGGAAACCTCATCCCGCCCGTGGATGAGTTTTCCTGAAAAGCACGAAGGCTGCTTGGGCTCTTCGCCTGCCCGCCAACATTAAGGTTGGACAGACAGCCCTGTCAATTACCTAAATTGGTTTATTAATGGCCTTAACAGACCTTTGACAGTTCAGTGGGCATGCAGCCGCCTCTTGCGCGCGCCCGCCGAACAAAAGATCGGAATGACGCACGGTGACATCGGGACTCACGCCCAACGTGAAAATTCTCCCCTAAGTCCTCTAGTTTGAATTCCACCACTAGTGGAAACATCTTCTCAACAGCTACCCTATCAAGCCCCCTCAGAATCTTGTACGTTTCAATAAGATCACCCCTCATTCTTCTAAACTCTAATGAATAAAGGCCTAACCTGTTTAGCCGTTCTTGATAAGTCAACCCCTTCATCCCAGGAATCAGCCGAGTGAATCACTTTTGAACTGCCTCCAATGCCAGAATATTCTTTCTTAAATATGAGGGCCAAAACTGTACACAGTACTCAAGGTGCAGCCTCACCAACTCCCTGTTCAGTTGTAACAAGACTTCCCTATTTTTAATCTCCAACCCCCTAGCAATACAGGCCAAAATTCCATTTGTCTTCTTAATTACTTGCTGCACTTGTATGCTAACTTTTTGTGCTTCATGCGCAACAACATTTAGATCCCTCTCTGCTCCACTTTTTTAGAGTCTCTCTCCATTTCAATAATAGTCTGCCTTTTGATCTTTCTTACCAAAGTGCATGACCTCACACTTTCCTACATTAAACTCCATCTGCCAAGTTTTTGCCCACTCACTCAACCTGTTTACATACCCTTACAGATTCCTTATGTCCTCATCACAACATACCCTCCCACCTACATTTGTATCATTAGCAAATTTTGATACATTACACTCTGCCCCTTCCTCTAAGTCATTAGTATAGATAGTAAATAATTGAGGCCCTGGACTGTTCCTTGTGGCACTCCACTAGCTATGTTTTTCCAACCCAAAAAAGACACATTAATCTTGACTCTCTGTCTTTTCTGTGTTAACCAATCCTCAATCCATGCTAATACATTACTCCCAATACCGTGAGCTCCTATCTTGTGCAATAACCTTTTATGTGGCACCTTATCGAATGTCTTCTGGAAATCCAAATACACTACATCTACCAGTTCCCCTTTATCAACTCTGCTTGTTATATCCTCAAAGAGTTCTAGCAAATTCGTCAAACATGATTTCCCTTTCAGAAAATCATGTTGACTCTGTTTGATAGCTTTAAGCTTTTCTATTTCTTCCTTAATAATGGACTCTAGCATTTTCCCAATGACAGATGTTAGGCTGACTGGCCTATAGTTTCCTGCTTTTTGTCTCCCTCCCTTCTTGAACAAAGGTGTCACATTAGCAGTTTTCCAATCTGCTGGGACCTTCCTGGAATCCAGTGAGTTCTGGAATATTCCAACCAATGCCTCCACTATCACTGCAGCCACTTCCTTTAAAGCCCTTAGATGCAGGCTGTCAGGTCCTGGCGACTTGCCTGCCTTTAATCCCATTAGTTTCCCAACTACTTTGTCCCTCGTGATAGAGACACTTACAAGATCCTTCCTGCCATTAGCTCCTTGCTTATCTGATATGTTTGGGATGTTTATAGTGTCCTCCAGCGTGAAGACCGATGCAAAATATTGATTTAAATTATCCGCCATTTCCCTGTTCCCCATTATCTCCAGTCGCATCCTCCAAGGGTCCCATACTCACTTTAGCCCCCACTCTTTTTTTTATATACCCGTAGAAGCTCTTACTGTTTGTTTTTATATTTCTTGTCAATTTATTTTCATAACCAATTTTCTCCCTCTTTATTAGCTTTTTAGTCATCTGCTGCTGGTTCCTAAAAAATTTCCAATCCTCTGGCCTAACAGTTTTCGCCGCTTTGTATGCCTTGGGTTTTGATGGGATTTTCTCCTTGAGTACCTTTGTTAACCAAGGGTGGTTCATCCTTCTCATTGAGTCCTACTTTTTGACTGGGATAAATTTTTTGCTGAGTGTTATTAAATAGCTACCTAAATGTCTGCCACTGCTCATCCATTGACCTTCCCCTTAGTCTGTTTTCCCAGCCAGCTTTAGACAACTCTTTCTCATACCTCTGTAATTGCCCTTATTTAAGTTGAGGACACTGGTTTGAGATCCGAGTTGCTTGTCCTCAAACTGTATTTGAAATTCTACCGTGTTGTGACTGCTACCCCTCGGAGGATCCTTAACGACAAGATCTCTTATTGACCCTACCTCATTACACATTACTAGATCTAAAATAGCCTGTTCCCAAGTAGGGTCCGCAATGTATTGTTCTAAGAAACAATCCCTGATGCATGCTATAAATTCGTCTTCCATGTTACCCCTGCCCATCTGATTTGTCCAGTCAGTATGCAGATTAAAATCACCCATGACAATTGTAGCGCCCTTCTTCCATGCTTCCATTATTTCCCAATTTATACTTTGTCCTATAGTGAGGCAACTCTTTGGGGGCCTATAGACGAGTCCCACCCATGACTTCCTTCCCTCGCTATTCCTTATTTTCACCCAAACTGATTCCACATCATGATCTATTGCACCTATATCACTGCTCGTCACAGCATTGATACCCTGCTTCATTAACAAAACTACCCCACCTCCTTACCTTCTTGCCTATTTTTCCGGAAAGTCGAATACACTTGAATATTGAGTTTCCAGTCTTGTTCACCCTGCAACCACGTCTCTGTAATAGTTATCAAGTCATATCTATTTATTTCTATTTGTGCTGTCAACTCACCTATCTTGTTACAAATGCTGCCTGCAATCAGGTAAAGAGCCTTAAGCTTTGACTTTTTACCATTATTACTCATTCTGGTTCTAATTTCTGCTGCAATTTTCTGCTAATATCTTCTGCCCCTTCCAGTACCCTTTGATTATTGTTCGCCTCTTTACTACCCTGCTCTCCCGTTACTTCTTGATTTTTTAAACTTCCCTTCAATTGAACCATCCCCCCACTAATTAGTTTAAAGTCCTATCTACAACCCAATTATATGATTCGCCAGGACACTGGTCCTAACATGTTTCAAATGAAGCCTGTCCCAACAGAACAGCTCTCTTCTTCCCAGTACTGGTGCCAGTGCCCCATGAATTGGAGCACATCTCTCCCACACCAATCTTTGAGCCACGCATTTATCTCTCTAATCTTATTTACCCTACACTAATTTGCATGTGGCTCAGGTAATAATCTGGGATTATTACCTATGTGGTTCTGCTTTTTAATTTAGCCCCAAGCTGCTCATGGTCCCTCAGCAGAACCTCTTTCCTAGTTCTATCTATGTCATTGGTACCTACATGCACCATGACAACTGAATCCTTCCCCTCCCATTCCAGGTTCCTCTCCAGCCCAGAAGAAATGTCCTTAACCTTGGCACCAGGTAGGCAACACAGCGTTCGAGACTCTGTCTTTGTTGCAGAGAACAATATCTGTTTCCCTAACTATGCTATCCCCTACCACTACTACATTTCTCTTTTCTCCCCGACTTGAATGGTGCTCTGTACCAGGGTACTGTGGTCAGTTTGCTCATCCTGCCTGCAGTCTGTGCCCTCATCCACACCGGAAGCAAGAACTTCATGCCTATTGGACAAGGGCACTGGCTGAGTTCCTCCAAAGCTAAATTCTGGATCCCCATACCTGCCTCACTCACAGTCACACCTTCCTGTCTCTGACCATGGTCCAAATTTGATGTAATTAATCTAAGGGGTGTGACTCCCTCCTGAAACACAGTGTCTAGGTGACTCTCCCCCTCCCCGATGTGTCTCAGTGTCCGCAGCTCAGACTCCAACTCATCAACTCTGAGCCGAAGTTCCACCAGCAGCCAACACTTGCTGCCGATATGGTCACCATGGATCACACTGGCATCCACCAGCTCCCACATGCTACAGCTGCAACACATTGCCTGCCCAGCCATCGCTATTCTATTTAATTAATTAATTAATTTGGATGTTAAATATTTTAAAAGTGAATTTCTTAATTATACTCTTCAGCTATAATAACGTCTCCTGATTTAAACCACTTGGCCAATCAAAAGAGACAGGGAAGAGATACCCACTAATCACCTACTTGTTTTCCTGTGACATCACACTTCAGCTCTGACAGGTAGAAACAGGTTGAAGGGGCTTTCTGCCACCAGTTTTTATCTTCCGCCGCCCTTCTCACACAGATGTACTCTCCGTAGCCACAATTCAAGCAAATAGTGGATGGAAAGAAAGAATTATATTTCAACTAGTGGGAACAAATGCTCTATTTTCTTGTTGTAACTTCTATGCATTTCTCTCAGGGCACAAACCTATTATGAAAATGTCTTGAATCTAATTCAGAATTGCTAATGTTGCATCGAAGGGTCACATGCAGTATGTGGAATTTTCATTTTCCACCAAAGTGGCCTTTCTGGGCAAAGCTGCTAATGATGAGCCAAATTTTGTGCTGTGGCTTGCATCTTCTTACTGTATTGAGAAAGGTTGGTGTTATACTACACATCAACCTTGCAGATAGCTGAGACAGCAAACCTCAACAGTTCAGTCATGTGAAACAGGTTAAATGTTGAAATAATTCGATGCTACAATTGCCCTAAACTGCCAATACCTCAGAAGATAACCCAAACATGACCACATCCATGTACTTCCATGTAATTTTCATTATGGACACACAATGAAAGCTTTGATTCTTGGATTATCTTGCATTCACAGCACAACATCTCCCATCGTTGGGGCAATTGCTCAATTGCATTACTTTCATCATGCACGAACTGTACATCATGATGAAACTGTGTTTGATTTCCTTCCTTCAAAAAAAGCAAAAACAACAAAATGTGTTTGGATGTGACACCAGTTACTCACACCACACAGTTTGGATACACCCACAAAATTCCAATAGTGTTACAAAACAAGGGCAGCAATTTTAACCTAACCCTTGCAGCAGTGAATTGCCAGTATTGGAACTACTGTCCGTTTTACACCTTGCACAACTTTACTTAACAGATTAATTGCCATTAGCCTATCCTTTTTTTTGGTAGATGACCCCACCCACACCCTTCCACTCTGCACCAGTAACCTATCATATCATCTCACCATATCCCTCAATAGCTCCTCTATATAGAGGTGCATCTAATTCATAGAATTGTTACAGCACATAAGGTCATTCAGCCTGTTGTGTCTGCGCCAGCTTGCCAAATGAGCAATTCACCAAGAGTCATTCCCCCATCTACTCCCGGAAACCTGCACATTCCTCCTTTTCAGACAACAATCCAAATCTCTCTTGAAAGCCTCGATTGTACCTGCCTCCACTACACTTTCAGGCAGTGCATTCCAGACACGGCGTGAAAAGTTTGTTCTCGTGTCTCCATTGCTTCTTTTGCCAGATGCTTTAAATCTGTGCCTTCTCATTTTCGATCCTCCCACCATTCGGGACACTTTTTCCCAAATTACTCTTTCCAGGCCCCTCGTGACTTTGAATTTACAGGAGATGGTGGCATAGCGGTAGTGTCACTGTCTAATAATCTAGGTGACCCAGGCTAACGTTCTGGGGACATGAGTTAAAATGCCAGCTGGAGGGGGAGGAGTTTGAATTCAATTCATCACAATTTTTAAAAATTTGTTCATGGGATGTGGGCGTCGCTGGCTAGGTCAGCATTTATTGTCTATTCCTAATTGCCCTTGTGCAGAGGACAAGAGTCAACACAGAGCTAAGAGTCAACCACATTGCTGTGGATCTGGAGTCACATGTCGAAAGCACATGTAGGCCAGACCAGGTAAGGACAATAGATTTCCTTTCCTAAATGACATTAGTGAAGCAGATGGGTTTTAACGACAGTCGGCAATAATTTTGTGGTCATCATCAGACTTTTAATTGCAGGTTTTAACTGAATTCGAATTTTACCATATGCCCTGGTGGGATTTGAACCCCGGTACCCAGAACATTACACAGGTTCAAATCCCACCACGCACAGGTGGTGAAATTTGAATTTGATAAAAATCTGGAATTAAAAATCTGATGATGATTAATCTGGAATTGGTGCAATGGTGACCATGAAACTATCACTGTTTGTTGTAAAAAACCCATCTGGTTCATTAACGTCCTTCAGGCAAGGAAATCTGTGATCCTTACCTAATCTGGCCTGCATGTGACTCTAGACCCACAGCAATCTGGTTGACTCTTAATTGACCTCTGAAATGGCCTAGCAAGCCACTCAGTTCAAGAGCAATTAGGGACGGGCAACAATTGCTGGCCCTGCCAGTGACACTCACATCCCATGAAAGAATGAGTAAAAGAAAAATTCTTCAATCAGATCTCCTCTCAATCTTTTTTTTTCTCCAATCTATCTGTATAACTGAAGTTCCTCACCTAGGAACCATTCTCACAAATCCTTTCTGTACTGTCTCCAATGCCTTCACATTTTTCCAAAGGCATGGCGTCCGGAACTGGCTGCCATACTCCAGTTGAGGTCGAACCAGTGTTTCATATCAGTTTAGCATTCAGACATTTAAGGGGATATTTCAGAATACTCAGAATAAGTATATTACTACTATAAAGAAAAATTACCACCATCCCCGTGGTTAGCTAAAGAAATTAAGGAAAGCATCAAATTTAAGGAAAAAGCATATAACTGTGCAAAGATCAGTGGCAGGCCAGATGATTGATCAGAATATAAAAAATGGCAGAGAATGACTAAAATATTAATCAGGAGAAAGAAAGAGTAGGTAAAGTGAGTGTTGGTCCTCTAGAGAATGAGAATGGAGAGTTAATAGTAGATAATAAGGAAATGGCAGATGGAATGAACAAATAGTCTTCACTACAGAGGATACAAAAACATTCCAGTGATAGCTGCAAATCAGGAGGTGGAAGGGAGAGGGGAACTTGGTGAAATTACAATCACTAGGGAAGTAGTATTGAGCAAACTGATGGAGCTGTGGGCTGAGAAGTCTCTGGGTCCTGATGGGCTTCATCCTATGGTCTTAAACAGCGTGGTTAATGAGGTAGTAGATGTGTTAATTTTCCAAAATTCTCTAGATTCTGGAAAGGTTGCATCAGACTGGAAAGTAGCAAATAGAACCCCCCCCACCCCCCCCAACTATTCAAGAACGGAGAGGGGGCAGAAAACAGGAAACTATAGGTCAGCTTGAAGTCTGTCATGGGGAAGGTGTTAGAATTGATCGTTAAGGAAGTTATAGCTGGGCACCTAGCGAAACTCAAGGTAAACAGGAAGAGTCAGCATGGTTTTATGAAAGGGAAATTATGTTTAACCAATTTATTGGAGCTCTTTGAAGGAGTAACATGCATTGTGGATAAAGGGGAGCCTGTAGATGTCCTATACTTGGATTGCCAGAAGGCATTTGATATGGCGCCACATCAAAAATTATTATGGAAAATAAAAGCGCATGGTGTAGGGGTAGCATATTAGCATGGATAGAAGACTGGCTGGCTGGCAGGAAGCAAAGAGTATACATAAATGGATCATTTTCTGATTGGCAGGATGTGATGAGTGGGGCTTGTACTGGGGCATCAACGTTTTACGATTTACATCAATGACTTAGATGAGGGGAGTGAAAGTATGATAGCTCAATTTGCAGATGATGTAAAAATAGGAAAGTATGTTGAGGACTTAAGGAGGTTGCAGATTGATATAGGTAGGTTGAGTGAGTGAGCAAAAATCTGGCGGATGCAGTACAATGTGGGAAAATGTGAAGTTGTTCACTTTGGCAGGAAGAATAAAGAAGCAGAGTAGTACTTAAATGGAGAACAACTGTAGAATTCCGAGGTGCAGAGGGATCTAGGTGTTCTAATGCATGAGTCACAAGAAGTTGCAGGTACAGGTACAGTAATTAATTAAGAAGGCTAGTGGAATCTTAACCTTTTTTACGAGAGGAATTGAACATAAAAGTAAGGATGTTATATTTCAGTTATATAGGTGACCCTACATCTCAAACATTATGTGCAGTTTTTGTCTTCTTATTTAAGAAGTAAACACATTGGAGGTGGTTCAAAGGAGCTTTACTAGATTGATACCTGCAATGAGTGGGTTGTCTTATGAGGAAAGGTTAGACAGTCTGAGCTTGTTTCCACTGTACTTTTGACGAGTGAGGGGTGATTTGATTAAAAATATTGAAGATCCTGAACGGTATTAATAAGGTGGACGCGGAAAGGATGTTTCGTCTTGTGGGTGAGTCCAGATCTAGGGGGCACTGTTTTAAAATTAGGGGTATCACTTTTAGGACAGGGATGAGGAGAATTTTTTTTCTCTGAGGGTTCTATGGCTTTGGAACTCTCTGCCTCAGAAGGCATTGGAGGCGGGGTCATTGAATATTTTTAAGGCAGTGGTAGATACATTCTTGTTAGGCAAGGGAATCAAAGATTATCAGGGATAGATGGAAATGTGGAATTTGAAACGCAAACAGATTAGACCTTAATGAATGGTGGAGCACGCTCGAGGAGCCGAATGGCCTACTTCTGCTTCTATTTCATATGTTCATATGTCCTTGTCCTTGTAGTCTATTCCCATATTAATAAAGCCTAGGATACTGTATGTGTTATGAACTGCGCTCTCAAACTGTCTTGCCACTTTCAATGATTTATGCACATATACACCCAGGTCCCTCTGCTCCTGCTCCCCCCTTTAGAATTGTACCCATTTATTTTATATTGTCTCTCTACATTCTTCCTGCCAAAATGAATAAGTTCATGCTTCTCTGCATTGAACTTCACCTGCCACTTGTCCACCTATTCCACCAATCTGTCTCTGTTCTTTTGAAGTTCTGGATTATCCTCCTCACAGTTCACAATGCTTCCAAGTTTCATACCATATGCAAATTTTGAAATTGTGCCCTGTACGCCAAGGTCTAGGTCATTAATAACTATCAGGAAAAGCAAGGGTCCCAACACTGACCCCGGGAAACTCCATTACAAACCTTTCTACAGTCCAAAACACATCCATTAACCATTACTCCCTGTTTTCTGTCACTCAGCCAATTTCACAAACATTTTACTACTGCCCCTTTTATTCTTTTGCTCACAAGTCTGTTGTGCGGAACTGTACCAAATGTCTTTTGGAAGTCCATGTACAACACATCAACAGCATTACCTACATCAACCCTCTCTGCTGCCTCTTCAAAAAGCCCTAGCAAGTTAGTTAAACATGATTTTCCCTTAACAAATCCATGCTGGCTTTTAATTAACCTGCATTTTCCCAAGTGACTATTAATTTTGCCCCAAGTTATTGGGCTGAATTTTCCCCCCGTTGAGGGGGGGAGGTTGATGGGCAGGCGTGCTTCCAATCGGCAGCCCTGATTGGAGGCAAGGCACCATTTTACGTGGGCGGGCCAATTAAGGCCCGCCCAGCATGATGTCCGCAGGGAAGCGCTATGCACTAAGTGCTGCCTCAGGGAGATCACCTCTACTTTCAAAAATATTAAAAATAGAAAAAAAAAATTCCCTTACATTCCCCTTCATGTGACAATGTCACATGAGTTGGGACATGTTCATAATTTCCAAAAAAACTTTATTAAAATTTTTAAAACCCTATATGAAACCTCATCCCGCCACTGGGGCTCCTGGCCTGCCCGCCAAGGTTAAGGTTGGACGGGCAGGTCCACTAATTACTTTAATTGATCCTGTCAATGGCCTTAGTTGGCCATTGACAGGTCGGCGGGTGCACAGCTGATTTTGCTGCGCCCCTGCCTCCCTGAAAATTTAAATGGGGCGCGATGACATCTGGAGATCCGCCCGACATCACCGCCTGTCATTTTACCTGTTGGCGAGCGGGCCTCACCCCCGCTCTTGTCCTACTTAGAGACAGACTTCACAGGGAGGGAGCAGTTGCCTAAAAACAGAAAATGCTAGAAACACTGAACAGATCAGTCAACATCTATGGAGACAGGAAAGTAGATTTCATGCTTCAGGTCGATGAACTTTTGTCAGAGCCTGGAGATGGACTGAATGGTCTCTAAGCCGTTAAGTCTTCCTCTGTTTCTATGTTATAGATGACTGACATACAAGAAGCAATAGAAACATCTGCTGCCACCATAGACTGTTTGTGACAGAGTTTTGCAGTGTGCAGGTTACCGGAGGTGTTCGTATCAAACAATGGGACTGCATTTACCAGCAGGGAGTTTCATAGGTTTACAACCCTCAACGGAATAACTCATATAAAAGCCTCTCCTTACCACCGCGCCTCTAATGGTTTGGCTGAGCGGGCGGTCCAAATTTTTAAGTCCAGGTTGAAAAAGCTGGACGGGAATTCCATCAGCACCAGGTTGTCACGGTTTCTGTTCGCATACCGGACGACGCCACGCACGACCACCAGTATTGCCCCCACTGAATTACTAATGAAGTGACGTCTCTGCACCAGTCTAACTCTTATCAGGCTGAATTTAGGGGGGAGGGTGGAGAGAAGTCAAGAGGTCCAGAAGGCCAGACATGATGGCCATAATCATGAAAGAAGTTTCATAGTGGGAGACACAGTTCTCACGAAGAACTTTGGAGATGGGCCCAATTAGTTATTAGGCGAAGTGAGTGCCATGACAGGACCTCTCTCCTATAATGTATCGAAAAATGGCCGAATAATTAGATGACACATGTATCATCTCCAGAGAAGAGAGACAGTCGCACAAGAAGGAATACAGTCATCACTTGCGTTTGAGTCTGCACTGCACGTGGAAGAAATGTCACATGATTTAGAAGTATTGGTGGGGCCTGTTGGACCCGAGAGGGTCGACGACACAAACTTGCCCACTTTTACAGAAGTGCCTGGAGGACAGTTGACCCCTGAGGAGTGGATCTCGGAAAAACCAGCTGAGACCATTGAGCTACAACACTTGACAAGTCCGAGGAAGCCTCCTGAGAGACTTGACTTATCAATAGTTATTCATGTAAATAATTGGGATGTTGTGAAGTTTATCCATTATGCTTGCAAGTAAAGGAGGAAGGATGTGGCAAAGTGGAGTGCTATGTACCTTTAAGAGAATGTAGTTAACTGACCACATGACGGTATCAACCAATTGCTATACAACGCTGGCTACTTGGGTAACTGGGAAGTATGGAGCTGGAGCTGACTGAGGAAGCACATATTGTATTAGTGTTCTGTTCTTAGTTCCAATAAACCACCAGTGTTTGTTCAGTTAATTGGTCTCTCTGCCTATATTGTTTCAAGCACCAACTAATGTGTTAATATCAAGGACACAGCTCATGTTCGCTGGACAAAGCGAACCTGAAGACCTAAAACATAAAATATGCTGAGGCCCAGAGAGACTCTGACTCATTTATATATTCAGACTTTGACTTCCGCTAGCTCTCTGCAAGAATCACTGCCTGGCTTTTGGGTGGAAGTGGTAATTTGGTGTTTGAAAGTCTCCTCTGGGAACTTGCGGGAAATATTGCCAGCAATCAGGCAAGTGATGAAGGGATTACATCAGAAATTCTGGTTACTTTAATAAACAAATTCAGACATGATGAGCCAGAAGATGATTTTCATTGGCTCTGAACCAGTCTGCCAAATGGACAATCTTGAGCTGGGTTCCGTTTCAATGAGAAATAACCTTCAGAAGGACATAGTCTGTCTCTTGCTGCAAATGTGGGAAGTTGCCTTGAATGGTATGGAAAGACATAGTAATTGCCAGATGGACGAAGGCCAGTTGGGTCCATCAGCTCAATTTTGCCCTGTGCATGAGCAGTTGTTGGAATCCCATGGGCCTCTTGTGCTCCTCTGTTCACTCATCCCTCTATCTTTGCATGATTCCTATTGCTCCACTGCTGGTGTAAAATAACCAATAAAGGGCACATGGCAAAGGTAATAGGAAATGGAGCAAAGACTTAAAACAAATTGTACCTTTTGTACCTATTCATTTCATGCATTCTTTACCTGTTGCCAAGGAGCTGCAAACTTGTTACGTGACAGTATTTCTAACAACACTGAATTGCATATTACAGCTGAACCTGTGTCCTTACATGGCTTTGCTGCTGTGCATTATGGTTCCCAAGGCACTTGGTGTGAGTTACAACTGATGATCGCCTACATCCTACCCAAAAATTGGGTAGCCAGCAGCTGTAAATTGAGGGGCAGACGGTTGTGGGGGGGGTGGGGGGAAAGGAGCAGTTAAAGAGGTCAGCTCTAACCATTGATGCCAACAGATAAATATATGAAAATAGCAGGCAGACAAATGCTACCTGGTCCATCAAGCCTGCCCCAAAATCATGTCACCTGCAACATCGGGACTAGACAGACCGTAGACCATGCACACTGCACCAATTTGGAGCAGACATTGAGCGGCCTGATTGGTGGTCTTTAAAAGGGCTGCTACAGGCTGCTCCAAAAAATAAACAGCAGAAGATGTTCTCAATTCTTATTTTTATGGGACCAGAATGAGGCCAATTGCACTTCCTAGGCCCGTGAAAGAAATCTGCTTGCTGAGGTCCTGCGTGAAGCAATCCCTAGATTACCCCTTTAGTCCAGGACCAGCCTGCCGGCTGGCTCAACGTAGCAGCTGACTGAATTCCTGCCCTCCCACAATCGGTGTTCGATGCCCACAGCTCATTTAAATGAGGTCTGAAGCCGACTTGGGTGAGTGGCATGTCATGCACAGGAAGTCAGTCAACATCTGACAGAGAAAGAAAGGTTAATGTTTCATTAGGACGGTGACTACATACACCTTATAGTTAGGAGGCATCTGGTTTAACTGTTTTAAGTGTGGCCACAGAAGACATGTACATGGATTATTCTCTTCTTTATAGGAATATTTATCACATTGCGTGAGCTTTGGCTCAGTGGTTGCACTCATGTACCTAAATCACAAGAAAGAACTTGCAATATATAGTAGCTTTCACAGCCTCAGGATATCCGAAAGAACCTTCACATTCGGTGAAATACTTCTGTAATGTAATCACTATTGTGTTGTAGAGAAACACAACATGCACAGCAAGTTCCCACACATAGCCATGAGATTAATGAGCAGATCATCTCCATCAGTGATGCTAATTGAGGGATACACATTGCCCACAACATCCCAGCTCTTTTTCAGAAATTACCACAGGATCTTTAGTGTCCATCCGAGGGGGAACACAAGACTTCTGTTTAACATCTCAAATGAAAGACAGTGTAGCATTCCCTCAGTACTGTACTGAAGTTTTAGTCCAGATTATGCACCCAGGTCTCTGAACACACAACCCAAGTGAGTAGCGAGAGAACTACCACAGAGCCAGCTCAAAAGGTTATTAGCATTTCTTGCAAACTGTGTTAATAATGATTATTCTACAAAGTTCATCACCTAATTACAGCAAAAGTCTGCAATTTTTTTATTGTGAAGTTTGATTTCTTTGTGTTTTAGAATGTGGCAGGGGTTGAGAGAGACACTCATTAATGTAGTTAATGTGAGTTTACTGTGGCTCCCACCCAGTTCAGTTTAGTAGAATATATATCAAGTAATGGGTCCCCTGTATCTGGCAGCTGTTTGTTAGAAGAGGATTGTCAAGCATTGATTGAGTTCACTTGTTTTTAGCATTTACTCAAAGGGAGAGTCTGGATAAAGGAAATATTTTGCTTACCACAATGTGTAAAAGTTTCTGACTTATTACAAGTTGTAACTTAATTAAATTTTGTTCAAATTACATTCATAAACTGACACGCATCCTGGCAATCTACTGGTTACTGAGGTTAAGATTTAATCAGATTGAATACTGCAAGTTTAATGCTATTTGTTGCAAGCTCATCGGTCTATTAACCACAGTTGATGCATTTTCTTAGTGACTATCTATAATAATTGCAAGAATTATTGACTTATGAGAAAAGATTAAGAATGCTGGACTTATTTACCAAGCAAACGGGGAGAAGTTGAATAGAAAGAGAATTCAGATAAAACTGAAAGGATGGGTATTCTGACCAAAGCCTCTCCAACATCTACAAACACTCCAGACAGGAGTGTGATGGAATACTCATCACATGTCTTGATGGCTACAACACAACTACACTCAGTAGACTTGACACCATTCAGGGCGGAGCATTTTGTTTGATCAGTGTCCCTGATACTGGATTCATTACCCATCCTTCCACCACCAGTGCTCCGTGGCTGCAGAATATATGAACTATGGGTGCAGCCACTCACCAAGCTTACTTTAGGAGTACATCAATAAGCAGAATATTGCAGATGCTGGAAATCTGAAATAAAAACAGAAAATGCTGGATACATTAAGAAGGTCAGGCTTCCACTGTAGTAAACAGGGCCCTCTAGGTACCTCCCCATCTCTTCTTCTCCCTTCTAGAATAGTGACACAATTCTACTCCCTTGTCATCATCTTCCACCCCACAGAATGTCGTCCATTATTTCTGCCAGCCACAATGCAAACACATTTTCCCCTCCCTTCCTCTTTCAGCATTAGGAAGTGACTGTTCTGTCTGTGATAACTTGATCCACTCTTCAGTTACTCCAAAGAACAGTGTTCTCTATCCCAGGACCTTCCCATTCAAACATGTGAGTTGCAACATTTGCCCTTCCATCCCCTCCCATTTCACTGTCAAGGGTCCTGGGTCTCAAACACACCTCCTGTGTGAGAAAGCGATTTACTTGTACTCCTTTTAACTTAGTTTTCTGTGTTAACTCAAAAGCAAAATACTGTGGATGCTGGAAATTTGAAATAAAACAGAAAAATGCTGGAAATACTCAGCAGGTCAGGCAGCATCTGTGGGGTGAGTCAGAGTTAATGGGCAGAATTTTATGGCCCCTCCTGCCAGTGTGATTTTCCAGTCCCGCCGAAGTCAATGGACTTTTGAATAGCTCACTGTATTCTGCGGTTCCGCCCCTGCCTCGAGGGAGCCATAAATTCCGCCCAATGCTTCAGGTTAATGATCTTCCATCAGAACCATTCTTCAGACTGTTCTGATGAAAGGTCATTGACTTGAAACGTTAACTCTTTTTCTGTTCATAGATGCTGCCTATATATTTCCAGTATACTGTATTAACTGTTCATCAAGCGGTCCCCTCTACATCAGGCAGATGAAGTGCAGATTGGGTGATCACTTTGCTGAATACTTCTGATCCATCTGCAGGTACAGTCCTGAGGTACTTTAATTCTCTGTCACATTTCCACTCTGATCTCCTAAACTATTGAAATAAAGCTCAGCACAACTTGAGGAACAGCAACTCGTCTTTCTGTTGGGTGTTTTACAATCTGCTGTTCTTGACCTTGACTTTTACAATTTCAGACCTTAACCACGTTTTATGTTTTGGTTATCAGGTTCTCTTTGTCCAGCGAACGCAAGCTGCGCCCTCGATATTAACACATTAGTTGGTGCTTAAAACAACATAGGCAGAGAGACCGTTTGACTGAACGCCGGTGGTTAATTGGAACTAAGAACAGAACACTAACACAATGGGCAGAATTTTGCCCTTGAAGGGCAGACGGGCCTCACCAGCTCGGCAGCGGGTGGGATCACTGCCGCCATTTTGAGTGGACGTGCCAATTAAGGCCCACCCAGCGGGCTGCCCGATGGGAAACGCTATGCGCTTCCTGTACGGGGTGGAGGGAGGGTTTCCCCAAGTGTCAAAGTGCGTTCTTTCGCACATCTCTCTGAGGCTAAATGCTGTCTCAGGGAGATCAGTGAAAGTTTCATAAACTTCAAAAATAGACTAATGAAAAAATTATTAACATGTCCCCCTCATGTGACAATGTCACACGAGGTGGGACATGTTAATAAATATGACAAAAATTTTATTAAAGATTTTTTAAACAGACAGTGGATGAGATTTCATGTTTTTTCAGAAGCCCACTGGGGCTCCTGGCCTGCCCACCAGCTGTAAGGTTGGATGGGCAGGTCCTTTAAGTGGCTTAATTATCCTGTCAATGGCCTCAATTGGCCATTGACAGGTTGGCTGGCGGACAGCTGATTTTGCTGTCCACCGCCTTCCTGAATATTTAATTGGGGCGGGAACCCCCGACGTCATCCTGCGTCATTTTTGTGTCGGCAAGCGGGCCCCGCCCCCAACTCACCGACAGAAAAATTCTGGCTAATGTGTGCTTCTTCAATCACCTCCAGCTGTAGACTTCCGAGTTACCCAAGTAGCCCACGCTGTATAGCAATTGGTCGAAACAGTCACATGGTCAGTTAACTACATTCTCTTAAAGGTACTTGGCACTCCACTTTACCCCAGCATGAGAGCTGATTGCTCACCTAGAACCCCTATCCACCCAACCTGTAGGCTTCAATCCCATAACTACTTAATATGGAGGCTTCTGTTTTTCCTGTGTCTACAAATGTGTCGCTGTTTAGGCAACACCAAAGGATAACCCAGTAACAAAAACAAAAATAGCTGGAAATAGCTGGATAACCCAGTAAGCTGTGTCAGCTGCAGTTGGAATTCACAACGTGGTCCAGATGACATGGCATCAGGACATCAGTTTATAAACCATTTGTGTATGTGTATTCATCAAAATAATACAAGTTGGTCATGCTTACATAGAGCTAAATTAATGCGTAAACATGCAAGAACAATAGCTTCTCTCTTGAGACCCAAAGCCCACTGCAATGTAAAGACATCCCAGGATGTAAATATTAGCTGCCCTTAATCAGGCAGTAATAGGGCTGTATCCCAGACTACGGTGGGAAAAACAGCCAGGATTCCATCTGGAAAGTGTTTGCCTGTACGTGTGTGAATGTCAGTCAAGACAGGACTATGCTTGGAGTGTGAATCCCATATAATCTAACTGCAGGCTGGCATTTACATATGAATACAGGTAAACTATCGAATGATGGTCGACATCCTTAGAACCCACCCTAGTGAAGTTAACAAAGGAGAAGAAAACCTGAAGTGGGGTGAGGTGGGGGTTGAGGAGGTCAGCATGAAATAAAGTTACAAGTTCAATCTTTTGTTTACCCTGAGTTAGCTGAGTTCAAACAGGGCAGCTCCCCTGGATTAAGGAAAGGAAAAATCAAATACAACTTCCAATTTTGAACGCTGTACATCGACCCTTGCTGTAAGTACACATGGCAGGATGGACTAGGAAGACAGGCCTGAGCTTGGCTGTCCATAGTTAGGAAACATGACTAACTAGATAAGGGTTTTGGATGGCTGTCAGTACCCTTGGACCTGTATCTCAGTAAAGGAGTCAGCACCTTCGGGTGAGAAGGAGGAGAGGAAAAATAGAAAAACGAACAAACAACCTCCATTTAACTAACTTATGTTAATACACTTTTCCTTCACCAGTTTTGTGAACTAACTGACTAAACATAGTTTTGAATACCTTTGAAGGCTACTGCTAATATGTCAATGCAGAACTGCAGTGAAGTTTTGTGTTTCAGTTCAATTGTTCTCCAATGGATACACACCACACTGCATTGTTTTGACTGGCATGATCAATTGTCAGTGTCCTTTATGTTTAAGGGAAACTGATAGCCATTTGTCTTTCAACAGGTTCATTCCATGTCAAATGTGATGCTCTGAACACTCTCCAGAGCAATGTATTCCAATTCAATTCATTGGACTGGACACAATTCAAGCAGGAATACATTTAGATAGATATATTCCAACATATATAACAGATGCAACAGATATAACGCTGAACAAAACATTCCAGCACAACTATTCCAAAGCCGTACAGTTCTATGGACACACTCCAAAACTGCATGTTCTCCCGGATATAATACAAAGCAATGGGTTATGTTGGATTCAGTCCAAAGCCATGTGATCTAATAGAGGAAAACCCAATTGCAACGCTCACAAAACTTTTCTCTGAATGTGCATGACACTAGCAAGCAACATGTTATCATCAACCATGATTGTTGTGTGATGGCAATGGTGAGTTGTATCTATGGACTGTGCAGTCCTTGTGTGAATGGCGACCTCACAATAGATATTGAACTTCAATGACTAGCAAGAAATTGTGATATATGATCAAAGCGAGGATTATGTATGAGTTGGGGGAGAACTTGCTGTTGATGATATTCTCAGAATGTTGCTTCTTTTCCTACTCAGTGACAGAAGGAGAGAGAGATGCCGCCTGTATTTTATCCATGATCTGGATCTGGGTTGGTGGACTATATCATAGTGCTTTATAAGAGGTGGCTGCAGAGATAGTAAATGTATTGGTTTTGATCTTGCAGAATTAGACAGTCCCCATTGATTGAAGTTAACAAATATACCCCTGCTATTCCTGAAAATTACATTGATACCATACAAGTCTACTCAAGGCATGACAACCAAAGAATACATGGCAAAAGATAGACCACAGATTCCTTAAACACAAACAAAAGTGGCCGCATTTCAGGACAGGCAGTTTAGATTTAATACTATTATACAGGGTTTGGTGAATATATCAAACAGATCGACCACAATGGTCTCTTCTAGTTCAGAATGTTCCTGTATTCCTAGTGACATCCCCAGAATAGTGTGAACTCTTAAATACACAGGGGCAATACTACTTCAAAGCAATATATTTCAATGGACACACTGTTTGCCTGTAGGTTTACACATTACCAGTTCAGCACAGTTTACTGTTAGTTTATGTTTCATCCTTTCTGATAGGAGTAGGAAATTCCAAAAGAGTAAGTGGGCAAAATGATGGCAGATGGAGATTAACATGGGCAAGTATAAAGTCATCTGCTGTGACCTAAAAAAGATGAGCATTTTCTAAATGGTGAGAAATTAAGAACACTAGAGGAACAAAGAGATTTAGGAATCCAAATACACAAATCATTAAAATTGCAGCCAAAACGGTTATTGAAGGGATGCTGGATTACAAAGAGGAAGGGGTTACGTTGGGTTTGTTTAGCGTTGGGCACTGCACCCAATGAAGGATATATTGGTCTTGGAGGGCTTGCAGTGCAAATTCATCAGAATGACACTGAGACTTAGAAGATTTAATTATGAGGATGTAAATTTTACTTGTATGCTGTTGAGTATAGAATGCTGGAGTGTGGTCTGTTCAAGCCAACTGAAAATATAAGGATTCAATAGAATGGATACAGGGGGCATAATTTAATGTCCCAGGTGGAGTAGAGTTTGGTGGCAGGGGTCTGTGTATTTAGGTGGGAGGGTGGAGGTCCCAACACCTTCCCACTTCCCTCTGATTAAGGTCAGGGTGGGAAGGCTTGGGATGCCCTTCCCACCCAGAGGCTAATTGAGGCCCTTAAGGGGTCACTAAGGACCACATCCCACCACCACTGAGTGGCGGACTTGCCATCCAGGGACTCGCCTGACAGGTTTGCCTGTGGCCTTCTAGAGGGAGTCCCTCATTCATAGGTACCCTGTGCCTGGTTGAGGTACCTGGCATCGGGAAAGAGGAGCCTGCAGGAAGCCACCCCACATCCCATGCTGTCGGCTCCACCCCTCCAACCCCTGGCTGGTGTTCACTTTCCTTGGCAACCCCAACCTGTCCCACTTACCTGTCTCCAGAGGATCCATCGCCGATTCCCTGGGTGGGTGCCAGTGCAACACTGGCAGCAGCCGCTGCTCCCAGTGGTGCTGCCTGTATTGCAGAGCTGCCAGCCTCTGATTGGCTTCCTTCATTAATTAGGAGGCCCAATACTGTCCAGGTAAGTGCCTGATTACCTCAGAATAACATCAAGCCTCCTGTGGAAAGGTAACACAGGGCTCCCACCAGCTCTCCAACCAGAGCTGGTTCAAGAGACTAAATGACCCACTCCTAACATTGTGTTCCTTCAAAGTTAGCCTTACCTGTGTTTAAAATGCCACTTTGATTCCCTTTGCTGCCTCTCAAATGTAACATCAAATTTTGGTTATGTTATGATCACTGTTTGCAAAATTTTCCCCAATCATCCAACCATTAACTAATTCTGGCTTGTCATTCATCACTAAGTCTTGTTCCCTTATCTGTTTTAAAACATATTGTTCCAGAAAACTGCCCTGAACATTCCAAAAATTTGCTGCCTTTATAACTTGTGCTGTTCTGCTTCTCCCTATCTAATTGAAAATGCATATCTCCTGTAATAACTGCTTTGCCTTTGCCACATGATTCCCTGATCTTCATATTTGTGCACCCATTAGTGCATGACTACACAACCCACTACTTTCAGGTCTGTAGGCAACTATCACCAGAGTCTTGCATCCTTTGCTGTTCCTTAATTCCAACCAAAGTGGTTCCCCCTGCCTTGATCCTTTCTAAAGACCCTATTGCTCAAAGGCCATTGGGCACTCAGGCTCTGAAATTCTATCAGGGTTGTACTCGTCTAGTGAAGAATAATCACGGGCAAAAAAGTGGAGGATCGCTGTTACTGTGGAATAATACAGCAACATAAATCACTATCTACTTTGGATCTGAGAAAGACAAATCAGCATACATTCTTAATAGTAAGTGAGTAGGAATTGTGAAGGAGCACAGGAATTTCCCAGAATCACTGAATTAGTACCATGAAGAAGGAGGAGGCCATTTGGCCCATCGTGTCTGCACTGGCTCTCCAAATGAGCAATTCACCTAGATCCATTATCTCGCCTTCTCCTCGTAACCCTGCACATTCATTCTTTTCAGTTTTTTTTCATTTGTTTATGGGTGTGGGCATTGCTGGGTAGGCCAGCATATATGCCCATCCCTAATTGTCCTTGAGACAGAGGTGGCGAGCTGCCTTCTTGAACCGCTGCAGTCCATGTGGTGTAGGTACACCCACAGTGCTGTTAGGAAGAGAGCTCTAGGATTTTGACCCAGCAACAGTGAAGGGATGGTGATATATTTCTAAGTCAGGATGGTGAGTGGCTTGGAGGGGAACTTGCAGGTGGTGGTGTTCCTATCTATCTGATGCCTTTGTCCTTCTAGATGGTAGTGGGTTTGGAAGGTGCTGTCTAAAGAATCTTGGTGAGCTCCTGCATTGCATCTTGTAGATGGTACATATTGTTGCCACTGTGCGTTGGTGTTGGAGGGAGTGAATGTTTGTGGACGTGGTGCCAGTCAAGCGGGCTGCTTTATCCTGGATGGTGTCATGCTTCTTGAGTGTTGTTGGAGCTGTACTCATCCAGGCAAGTGGGAAATATTCCATTGCACTCCTGACTTGTGACTAATGGATAGTGGACAGGCATTAGGGAGTCAAGAAGTGAAATACTCACCGCAGGATTCCTAGCTCCTGACATGCTCTTGTAGCCACAGTATTTATATGGCTAGTCCAATTCAGTTTCTGGTCAATGCTAACCCCCAGGATGTTGATAGTGGGGGATTCAGTGATGGTAATGCCATTGAATATCAGGGGACAATGGTTAGATTCCCTCTTGTTGGAGATGGTCATTGCCTGGCACTTGCGTGGCATGAATGTTACTTGCCACTTGTCAGCCCATGGCTGGATATTGTCCAGGCCTTGCTGCATTTGGACATGGACTGCTGCAATATCTGAAGAGTTGTGAATGGTGCTGAATTTTGTGCAATCATTGGTGAACATCCCCATTTTTGACTTTATGATGGAAAAAAGGTCATTGCTGAAGCAGCTGAAGATGTTTGGGCTGAGGACATTACCCTGATGAACTCCTGCAGTGATGACCTGGAAATGAGATGATTGACCTACAACAGCCACATCCATCTTCCTTTGTGCTAGGTATGGCTCCAACCAGTGGAGAGTTTTCCCCCTGAGTGACCCCAGTTTTTCTAGGGTTCCTTGATGCCACGCTCAGTCAAATGCTGTCTTGATGACAAGGGCAGTCACTTTCACCTCACCTCTGGGTAACAGATAAAACAGTCTAATTTCCTTTTGAATGCATCAATTGAATCTGCCTCCACCACACTTTCAGTCAGAGTATTCCAGACCCTAACCACTCGCTGCATGAAAAAATATTTCCTCATATCACTATTGCTTTATTTTCTAATTGTTTTAAATCTGTGCCCTTTCATTCTTGATCCTTTCACGAGTGGGAACAATTTCTCACTACCTAATCTATCCAGGCCCCTCATGGTTTTGAATCAACTCTATCAAATCTCCTCCCAGTCTTCTTTTCTCAAAGGAAAACAGTCCTGACTTCTCCAATCTAGTTTCATAACTGAAGATCCCCATCCCAGCATCCATTCCTATGAATCTTTTCTGCACCCTCTCTCTAATGCCTTCACATCCTTTCTAAAATTTGGTGCCCAGAACTGGACACAATACTCCAGCTGGGCCAAACTAGTGACTTATACAAGTTCATTGCTCTTTTTCAACGTCCCTACTAATAAAACAATAATAAAAAAAATTGGGTCCATGTAGACAGGTCATTAAAATCAAATACACAGGTACAAAAAGTAATCAAAAAGAATCAAAGAATTTTGGAACACAAGAGTGAGTTCATGATATTACAGTTCCACAGAGCCTTGGAGACCCCTGGAGTTTTAGGCACTGAATCTTAGAAAAGTTTTGATGGCCTCGGAGGTGGCACAGTGCAGGTCCACTAGAAAGATACCAAGGCTTAAAGAGTTAAATAATGGCAACAGGTTGAATAAGCTTGGCTTGTATTCCCTTGAGTTTAGAAGGCTGATGGGTGAGCTGTTTAAAATGAAAAAGTGATTTGGCATACTAGAGAAACTATTTCACTTTGTGAGGGAATGCAGGACTCGGAAGCATAATATCAAAACTTAGAGACAGGCCACTTGGGAATAAAATCAACATGAACTCTTTCACACAGGAATAAAAAGAAAACTTGCATTTACATAGCACATTTCACGACCACCGGACATATCAACGAAATTTACACCCAGTGATGTACTTTTGAATTGTAGTCATTGTTATAATGCAGGAAACACAGCAGTCAATTTCCACACAGGAAATTCCCACAAACAGTAATGTGGTAATGAACAGATAATCTGATTTTGTGATTGTTGGATCCTGGTCACCAGTTTGTTGGGACTTATGGTTCCAGGTTGCACGCTTGTTTTGGGATGGCCGAGTTGGCACAATAAATAGAGTCGGTCAGTAGACAGTTGTTAGGTGGAACATATTCTGTTTATTTACAAAAGTGTTCTGCAGCTACACTTGTGTGCTTTCAACTCAAACCCTGTCTTCACACTACAAATTCTGACTATAAACTATTGACTACTGAGGTGGCCCACGTTATTCTTCTATTGGATACTAAGATCATGCGATCTTCCATTATAACATTCTTCTTAAAGGTATATTACACATCAGATTACCACAGTGATGTTGATTGAGGGGTAATTATTGTCCAGGTCACTGGGAATAACTCCCCTGCTCTTCTTTGAAATAGTGCCATGAGACCTTCTACATCCATCCAAAAAGGCAGATGAGGCCTCAGTTTAACATCTCATCCAAAAGATGGTGTAGCACTCCCTCAGTATTTCACTGGAGTGTCAGCCTTGATTTTTGTGTTCAAGTCCTGGAGTGGGGCTAGAACCAGAACTTCATGTCTCAGGGGCATGAATGCTACCAAGTGAATCACAACTGACACACACAGTAAGAAAAGAAAAGGAAAAGACTTGCATTTATATAGTGCCTTTCACAACCTCAGGACATCGCAAACGTCTTTACAACCCATGAAGTGTAGTCGCTGTTGAAATATAGGGAAATGCAGCAGCCAATTTGCACACAGCAAATTCTTGCAAATAGCAATATAATAATGACCAGATAATCTGTTTTCATCATGTTAGTTGAAAGAGTAATGGAAATCTGGAACTCTGGCCCTCAAAAGACTGTGGATGCTAGCCTGTGGAATTCTCTTGCCAGAGAGCAATGGAGGCTGGGTCATTGGATATATTCAAGGCTGAGTTACAGATTTTTGTTTGACAAGGGAGTCAAGGGTTATGACAACAGGCAGGAAAGTGAAGTTAATGCCACATCAGATAAACTATGTTCTTACTGACTGGTGGAGCAGGTTCTAGGGGCCAACTGATTTACTCCTGCTCCTATTTCTTATGATCTTATGTTCTTCCGAAGATGAAGTAAAAAGTCTCTCTAATCAATGAGAGCCAAGACAAATACCAATGTTTTAAGAGATAAATTTTAAACTAAATTTCAATACAAGAATTCCAGATGCAATTGGATTGCCAATTACCAACAAATAATAAGCTGTAAAATTGATTGTTTTCTTTGACAGACCCTAATTGTTATTTAGTTAGTTCAATACCATAAGGTAGAGTTCGGGCTTTTGGTGCAACCAGCAATCCAGAAGCAGTTTGCACCCATGTAGAGAAGTGTTTTATTTTTCCCTTGAATTTCCACTCACACTCGTTTACATATCACCAAACACAAAATCTGCCATGAACCAATGCAATCGAGCAGCATTTTAAACATATTTGTAAAAAAACTTGCTTTAAATAATATTCCTTGACATATTTAAGATTGATAACTAGGTTGAAAGGAGGTCTTATGGCAGTGGTAGCACCCCTACCTCTGAACTAGAAGCTCAGAGTTAAAGTTCCACTGCAGGACTAGATGGCCAAAGAAGGTGTGTTCATAACGTAGCCAAACAGGTTACATATCAATTTGTAAGTCCTTCCAACATGTGCCTATGGCAGGCGTTAAGAGCGGGAGATTCCTAGTCAGCCACATGATGGAAAGAAAATTGGAGCCTCGACCATCACTATGCATAGCCCTAGGCTACAACATGCATGTAAAAGTGTATATTGCTGCAGCAACTCAGGGCTGAGGGGCTGGTTGGCTGGACGACTGGTTTGGGTCAGATTGGTGCCAACAGCATGGCATGGATTTCAATCCCTGTTCTGGCTGGGGTGGATTTGGGACCTGCTTCCTTGCCCTATCTGTGGTGGTGGCTGCATTTGGGCAGAGAACTCAAAAAGAAGAAATAAATAGGTTGAGCTTGATTAATGGATTTATCACAAAAAGAAATAAACATTTTAAATCATAGTGCCAATCCACCACCTGTGAGTAAACCACAAGAACACAATAAATAGGAGCAGGAGTAGACAACATGACCCATTGAGCCTGTGCCGTCATTCAATATGATCAGGGTTGACATGAAAGCAAAATACTGAGGATGCTGGAAATCTGAAACAAAAACAGAAAATGCTGGAAAAACTCAGCAGATCTAACAGCATCGGTGGAGAGAAAAACAGATGCTGTTAGACCTGCTGAGTTTTTCCAGCATTTTTTGTTTATGATCAGGGTTGACCTTGGGATTCAACTCCATTTTAGAGCCCACTCCCCATATCTCTTAATTCTCTGAGAGACCAAAAAAACCATCTAACCCAGCCTGAAATGTATTCAATGATGGAGCATCCACCACCCTCTGGGGTAGAGAATTCCAAAGGTTCACAATCCTTTGAGTGAAGTAACTAAATTACTTAATAAACTTAAAAGAAGACTGAAAAGTGATTTCTAAAAAAATATACTGAATCATTTGCTAGTTGTACCAGGCTACAGTTGTCAGTTCCTCAGTAAATTAAAATAAAATAATATTCAAAAGCTTTTAAAACTTTAAAATTGTTAGCATCATTACGCCCAAAAGAACCAGCTTCACAGTTCAAGTCCTTTCAAAGGCCTGTGTGGGTGCAATTATTGTTAACTCACAATAATCACAGAATCACAGAGTACAGAAGAGGCCCTTTGGCCTATCAAATCTGCACCAACACGTGAGAAACACCTGACCTACCTACCTAATCCCATTTCCCAGCACTTGGCCCATAGCCTTGAATGTAATGATGTGCCAAGTGCTCATCCAGGTACATTTTGAAGAATGTGAGGCAACCCGCCTCCACCACCCTCCCAGGCAGCGCATTCCAGACCGTCACCGCCCTCTGGGTAAAAAAGTTTTTCCTCACATCCCCCCTAAACCTCCTGCCCCTCATCTTGAACTTATGTCCCCTTGTGACTGACCTTTCAACTAAAGGCAACAGCTGCTTCCTATCCACCCTGTCCATGCCCCTCATAATCTTGTACACCTCTATCAGGTCACCCCTCAGTCTTCTCTGTCCAACAAAACACCCCAAGTCTATTCAATAGACTTCATAATAATTAATTCATTTTGGGAGTGGCTAGTTTTGGAGATGGGGCCGGCTCCTAGCGTGATTTAAAAAAAAACTAATGCAGAAGATCATGGGAACTTGATTTGCGCTTAATGTCATTTACATTTAAAAATCTGCAATCTTTTACATGGCTTACGCTGATTACAGGCACCAAGAAAACCAGTGCAAAAACTGCTAAAAACAACTTACTGTTGTGTCAAGGCTGAACTGAAGACACTTTTTGTATGAGGTTTCTCTTGGAATCCAGGTTGCAGGAATGCTAAGGTTACAAAAGCTCCACTCACAATCATGAGAAATAATTATCTGGATTGCCATGACATTTCAACACAAATAGCTAAATTTCAGAATGTCATTCTTCTCCAATCTCAGCTTTGCAGTATGTCAAGATTTGACCTGAAGGCTTTGTGAAGATGTTCAGTGAGTTAAAGAGATGAGGAGATACTGTTACAGAAAGGAAATGCACTAATGGACAGTAGGGCAGGAAAAGCCATAGTGAAAATTAGATTTTCATTCTCTAGACTAGGGTCCAACTTCAGCTTCATTAAAAACCAGGCCTGGATCTGCACAGGGATTGAACATCACAAACCTGAGAAACAATAGGCACTCATTTTGTATTTGGATGCTGAAATAACCAAATATCCATATTTGAACATGGGTTTGATTCATTCACTTCTTCTCCTAAAGTGCTGGGATAGGCTTCCACACACTCCCCTACCTTGTCCACTGGCTATTTTTCATGTATATCCCTAAGTATTGAAGCTGTTCAGTCATGGGAGGTATCATTTCCCATTCAACTATGTATCCTATATGTTTCTTTGCAGTCCTCTCTTATTTGTCTCCTCCAATTCAAAAGGAAGAAATTGTCATATGGTCAGAGTTAACATTAACTTCCAAACAGAAGCACAGCTGTTTACAAAATATATTTATCTGTGTATAAATTTAAAGAGAAACTGAATGTTCTGACGAACAATCGTTGACCTGAGGTATTGAACTTTTATTCATATTACTTTGCAATCTGATGCTTTATGTGCCATCCAACTTTACTTAGAGAGCAGTTTCTACTGGTTCAAAATGATGGTAATTCATCACATTCATAAAAATGCTGTCTTTTTCCTAATTCAATGATATAAAAGTGGGAATGGTGTTGAATGGTTCTTTGGAATACAAAGCAATCATAGATTTACATTGGACAAGAAACAATATCCAAGATTTTACTTGTGGTCACTTTATCAACTCCTTGACATGTACCTGTGTGCTTATTCTCAAATGCATAAATGGTTACTCTTATATCGAGGTGCACCAAAGGTGGCAAATTACCACAGAATCATAGAATGACACAGCACAGAAGGAGGCAATTTGGCTTATTGTTGCCTCCACTAGACCTGTGCAAGAGTTAACCAATTAGCCCCACTACCTTGCCCTTTTCCCACACCCCTGTATATTTTTTTCCCTTCAAGTATATACCCAATTCCCTTTTGAAAGTCTTTATTGTATCGCCTTCCATGATGAAGGACCTAAATACATTGGAAGTGGTTCAGAGGAGGTTTACTAGATTGATACCTGGAATGAATGGGTTGCTTTATGAGGAAAGGTTGAACAGGCTGGGCTTGTTTCCGCTAGAGTTTAGAAGAGTGAGGGGTGACTTGATTGAAGTGTATGAGATCCTGAATGGTCTCAACAAGGTGGATACGGAAAGAAGGTTTCCTCTTGTGGGTGAGTCCAGAACTGGTGGGCAATGGATTCAAATTAGGGGTCACTCCTTTTAGGACTGAGATGAGGAGAAGGTTTTCCTCTCAGAGGGTTGTGCAACTTTGGAACTCTCTGCATCAGAAGGCAGTGGAGGCGGGGTCACTGAATATTTTAAAGGTGGAGGTAGATAGATACTTGTTAGGAAAGGGATTCAAAGGTGGATGGGAATGTGGGATTCAAAACACAAACAGATCAGCCATGATCTTATTGAATGGCTGAGCAGGCTCGAGGGGTCAAATAGCCTACTTCTGCTCATATTTCATATGTTCGTATGACCCTTTCAGGTAGCGCATTCAGATCATCATAAGTCTGTAGTTTAATAAATAATCACCTACTCTCAGCTCGGGCTCTTTTGCCAATTACCTTAAATTACGTGAATTTAATATTTACAATTAAAGGATTATGTATCACGCAAGACACTGTAATCCCAAACCTAACATCAGTTTTATTAGCAGCTTGGACAAATACCTGCCATCTGCTCCATTTTTCAGCCCCACAATCCCCACATCCAAACCAACATTGACCAAACGCCATTCTATTTTAAATAAATCTTATCTATACAACACAACTGTCCAAGCTTGCTCTGTTCCAGTTCTGATAATTTGATGAGGGATATATTGCAACCTAGGTCCAATAGTTCAAACTAATATTTGCAAATAATATGAAATACAAATAAGTAAAATAATTAGTTGTGAGGTATTTTACCCTGAGTCTTTAATTACAAATGTCCATTCAAGCAATCATGGTACAACAATAAATGGACTGAGGGATACAGCAGTAGAAACTGGACCTTGCACCTGCTTCATGGGTGTAAAATGGACAAATCATGGTTCAATTTCAGGCATCAATGTCCTACGACTCAAGAATACCTGAAAAATAGCCAACCCGAAATATGGCTGGGCTATTCTTCAAGTGGCCCCACAGGTGTTAGGTCCCCTACTTGTTTAACAGATGGATCTAAAAGCCTGTTTTGGATCCCACCTGGCAAAAATTGCTTTAGGGTGAATGAAGCAGGAGCCAGGTCTTCAGGACAACCATGGTTGCTAACAGAAGGTGATTTTTTAAGAAAAGTATTCCTGTGGCGCCAGGAGGGGCAGGGGTGTTCCCCTGACACCATAATGATCGCTGCCTGCCCTAATCCCCATTGCCACTTCATTCCCTGGGACTCATCTTGAAGCTAGTGCCAGTGACGCAAGTGGCCCAAAATTCATATAATAAAAGAAAAATACTGCGGATACTGGAAATCTGAAATAAAAACAGAAAATGCTGGAAGACTCAGCAAGTCTGGCAGCATCTGTGGAGAGAGAAACAGAGTTAATGTTTCGAGTACGTTATGACTCTTCTTCAGAGCAGGCCTCAAATTCACCTTCTTCCACTTGTGGAAGTTCATCCAGAAACGTTAATGGGGCCCAAACCCAATTTTGGACTGGGCTCAGGCCTCTCAATTGGGGTGCAGGCTTTCTTGTGGAATCTTATCCTACTTCCTGCCCCAATATATTTTTAAAATGAGCAAAAAAATTAACAATTTGCAGTATATGATACATGATTCCAAATGTTCCAGGTTAATATTAGCAATCACACTCACAACATAAAATAGACAATCTCTGAATGGCAGGTTCTTCTGACCAACAGACCGCACCTTTTTAGCATTTTTCAATCTGCCAAGTTCCCTGATCAATCAACAATTAAACACTGCTAGGTTTGAACTTGTGTGTACTTAACAACCATTGGACTTTGTGCACTGAATAAGACACAAATCTGGCTTAGCTGGCTATCTAACTAACTATAGGCAATGCTGCAGCAGATCTACCAGCATATATTAAAGTTGTGAAATTCATTCAGTGTGTTTTAGGTGTCACATTTTGTAATGAAAAATATTCATTAAAAAGCCAGCTATCTTGTGATAGTTTATTCTGACCTCTAATTGACCTCAGAATCTGCGAAAAAGCAATTAGCTTCTAACTAGTTTCCGAAAGGCATAGTAATTAGATTCTAAGCCCATAAAAGGACACAACGTTTATACACAATTATGCTTTAGCAGCAGACTGATACACTCTGTGTTGTGCAATATAATTATCCTTTCCTTGTTAAGAGGATATCCTCCAAATTACTGAAATAACACCATGGGATAACAATTAATATTATAAAAATCTCAAACAAAATTGATTTTTGGTGACTGTAATTAGTATAAGGAAGGCTATCGAGCTTCCCACACAATCATGTATTCCACTGAAAATGATGTACAATATCGACTACAGTATTAATCTTCCCTAACCCAAGCATTTGCCACTCAGTGCTCATGGTATTATCGAAACAAGCCCACACAGCCTCAGAGGATGCTCAGGAGCATGGAGTTAATTAGAGTACAGCGTACTTCCAGCTGGTACTGAGCCAAATGGCTGCTTGCCAGGTCTAGGTTCAATTCTCAGCCAGAAGCTACAGTGAGGGAGCTGACATAATGAGATGTATAAGCTAACATGAAGCAACACACTTGATGAAACAGCTCTAGTAATAGGCTTTGTGGGTACTTGAGTTGATAGGCTGGATTAAGTGGCAATGAGTTGATGCTGTATTGGCAGCACTAAGTGTTTTACTACATTACAACAGCAGTTAGACCCTAGAGGAGCAGAAGTCAAATTGTTCACTCAAATGTGGATGGTTCTGGAGAGAGCAAACTATCCACAGGAGAAAATGCTTCACCTCAAGATCCAGTTATCCTCATTATTTTATCATTTGTCCTGAATATTTTTGCTTGCTGCACAACTTAATTCCTTACTGTCAATTCTAATTGCAAAATTACAAACCATATGTTATAAATCATGGATGGAAATTACAGTCTCCTGCTCCCTACAGCCTCATTCACTGGATAGTTAATTTTCAGAAAGGCAATTCCACGTATTATTCAGCCATTCTGTTAAAAAGTGAACTGTAAAATTCACTTTGTATAGTGTTATCCTTTACTTTTCTTTTTGTTACTGAAGTAACATGTCTCCTTCAGGGACTGTGCGGTCAAGGAGAGATTTAGGTCTGGAGTCTCAGCTGAACCAAACATCACTTTTTTTTCAGTAAGTTGGAAAGTTACACATCATAGCCATCACTAAAGATTCCTCGTGCCCCCACCCCCCATGCCCCCTACCGCCCCCACCATCTCCCATTGCAATTTCAGTTGGTTTCCTTCACACTTGAGAATAAAAGTACAAAATGCTAATTTTCCCTTCCTCATGTAATGTTATCTCTTGTTCCCCTGAGGGTAGTAACTCATATTTGGATAATATTTCATGGCTGATGGCAGCCTACCAACACTTCACCCAAAGGGTTGTTATTCAAGTGTGAGCCTAAAAACTGTTGACAGACTACGCTACAGTGGGGTTCTTCAAAAATTAATCCAATCCTGCCTATTTCTGAATCCCACACGTGCATATTGACCTCCATGATTTAATAGTTAAAGACAAAGCATGGGAAGTTTGGCTGATTTTTCCCTCTTTCTAGTGGAACATAGGCACAGGATTAGGCTATGTGGTTCCTTGAGCTTGTTCTGCCTTTCAATTAGATCTTGGCTGCCCTATGTCTTAATTCCATCAACGCACCTTGGTTCCAAAATTCGTAATACCCTCGTCTAACAAAAATCTTACCAATATAGCTGAAAAAAGAGTCATGTCAAAGCTTTTCATCTTGCACTCATCAGGACACTTTGCAAGAATACCAATATAAGGGGGAAAACAACAATTTACACCTTATGTTCAGCTGAGCTCAGTTTTAATGACACCATGTATGCCCGAATAGATGGTGTTGCCATGGGATCTCCTCCATGCCCAGCTCTCGCAAACATCTTTGTTGGGTTCCGTGAGAAACGTGTCTACGATGGAATGACACCTAACTCTCGCATATTTCCGATATGTGGATGATATGTTCGCTACATTTAAATCCACAGCTGCATGTAATAACTTCCTTATTTGTCTTAATGGGCTCCATCCTGCACTCAAATTCACCCATGAAATGGAGCAGTCAAACGAGCTCCCTTTCCTTTACATACTAGTTGGGAAATCTTCCAGGGGGTTCTCTACCACGATCTACTATAAGGCTACCTTCACTGGTCAATATACGTGTTGGGATTCTTACAGTTCCACATGCTATAAGATTGGTCTTATTGGCAACCTTGTAAATAGGGCTCAAGCCATTTGCTCATCATGCAAGCTTAATGCTGAAATAGGGCACATCAAAGGCATCCTGCAGGATAATGGCTACCTGGTCAGATCATTTTGCACTATATATCATGCAAACTCATATGGGCCTAAAAGTGCCCAGTCTATCTTGGATTAACCTGAAAGGGCAAGGTATCTCAAAGATTTGAGCAACAGGTGCTACTATGCAGTAGCAACTTGAGTTGCATTCGCCACTAACAGGATGCTGCCGTCAAGCCTAAAAGATGTTCTGCCTAACACACAAATGAGTAATTTGGCAAATGAATTTCAGTGCTGGTGTGATGCTAGGTATGTGGGCCATACATCCCAGAGACTGACGGATTGTATCAAACAGCATGTCCCAGCCAGAGTTCGCAATGGGTAGGGTAGCGATCGTACCCAACCAGCCCATGCTTGCAAAACACAAAACACAGTGTCCAACATTAGATGTGATTCCACAATTGGACAACATTTGCCAAATAATCCTCAGTGTGCTGACAACCAACTTAAGATTGTCAGTCGGGCTCGCAGGGTGGTACAGTTGTATGCCCTGGAAGCTACATATATTAATACACATGGCCCTGTTCTTTGCAGACAGAAAGAACAAGTACACACATTGTGCCTGTTTCAGCTAAACAAAATAAGAGATAGCCATTCGCTGACTCATTCCTCAGGGAAATGCCTTGAACAATCAGGGTCAAGCTGCCTGATTTAAATTTCAAACAATACTTGGCAGTTAACTGTCAGTCACCATCAACTGGTGCATTCTCCATGGCCTCTAGCAATCAGCACTCTCTTCTCATACAGTAAAAAATGTTGTTTTCCCCCTGTATTGGTACTCTTGCAAAGTTTCTTAATGAATGCAACACAAAAGCTTCAATATGTCTCTTTTTTCAGCAATGCCCAAGTTCTGCACTACCAAATGACTATTTGAAAATCTTATCAACCTGAGTTTTGAAGAATTCTATTTCAATTCCTAGCCTCAACAACATTTTTGGAAGAGAGTTCCAGATTTACACCATCCTTCATGTGAAAGTTGCTTCCTGAATGGCCTACCTCTAAGGCTATGTTCCCTTCTTGTGGACTCCCCAGATATTCTGGAAAATTGGAGCACCTACCATACTTTAAAGTGAAATGAACAGCCTGAGGCTGCAAAGGCATAATGCTCGTGATGTTCATAAAGATTACTAAATACATTATCTGGATTTGACAAACACATATAAATTTGACTCACAATAGATAGAATCATAGGGCTGAACCTTTAGGCACTGGTAGGGGTAAGCATGAAGCCGGGTGGATGCATAAGTTCACGCCGCTGGCCAGCGTGCCAGTTCCCAAGCTGCATCCTGTCCCCAAGCCATTTTCCTGGAGGTGGGATGAAGGATGGGGCAGTCGAGCTATCTACCTGCAAGCAATGGGTAACTAATTGACCTCATTCAAAGCCTATGAAGGCTGATTCATAGAGGCTAACTTGGATTTTATCAGTCGGCCTACAAGTCACCGGAAGCATCAGGGAACAGTGTAGCTGCCTGGAGGCAGCCTCCCGGTGGGAGATCAGAAAGCCTCCCTGCCTGCCTTTCATCTCAGCTGCAGGCTTACCTGTGGAGGGGCTCGCCCCCAGTTCCATTTCCCTGTCCTTTCCCCATACTCAAAACTAGTCACAGCAGTCTCAGTAGTGGAGTTAGGTTTGGGTGACCGGGGAGGAGGTCAAACCAGGGATTTGGCCATCTTGGCATGAGGGGACTGAGCTGGAAACTGGTCAATGCGGAACAGAAGAACGTAAGAAATAGGAACAGGAGTAGATCATTCGGCCCCTCAAGCCTGCTCCGCCATTCAATAAGATCATGGCTGATCTTCTTGTGTGTCAATTTCCACATTCCCATCTAACCTCAATAACCTTTGATTCCCTTTCCTAAGAAGAATCTATCTACCTCCGCCTTAAAAACATTCAATGACCCTGTCTCCACCACCTTCTGAGGCAGAGAGTTCCAAAGCCACACAATCCTCTAGGAGAAAAAATTTCTCCTCATCTCTGTCCTAAAAGGGCAACACCTAATTTTAAAACAGTGCCCCCTAGTTCTGGACTCACCCACAAGAGGAAACATCCTTTCGACGTCCACCTTGTCAAGGCTGTTTAGGATCTTCAATATATTTCAATCAAGTCACCCCTCACTCTTCTAAACCCCAGTGAAAACAAGCCCAGTCTGTCCAACCTTTCCTCATAAGACAACCCACTCATTTCAGGTATCAATCTAGTAAACCTCCTTTGAACCACCATCAATGCATTTACATCCTCCCTTAAATAAGAAGGCAAGCCTAATCTGCAGCCCAAATTATAGCTAAATTAACGTCGCCCGCCCCATGACCCTTAATTTTATGAACAAGCCTCCATGCAGTACCGTAAACATTTTTTTAAAAATTCCACAACATCCAATGTATTCCCCTTATCAAAACAAATCTGTACCGGCTGGAACACTAGCCCAGTGACAATACCACTACGCCACCACCTCCCCGTGCTGATTGTGCTTTTCTTCAATGGGATCTTTTACATTTAACTGAACAGGTAGACAGAGTGTTGATTTAACACTTCATCCTGAAAGTAGCACCCAATAATACAACTCGTCTTCAGAGCTGTCAATCAGGTACGTTATGTGCTCAAGTCCTACAGTGAGGTATGAACCTTCTTACCTAAAGGTGAAAGTTCTACCTCTAGGTGAAGCTGACACTATAGTACAAATTGGGCTGGGATGGATGCAATAAGATTCCATTGTAATCTGGGTCTCTTCTTGATTTGTGAAAGTATGGAATAGCCAATAATCAGCACTCTGACCTGTATCTGATCCTTGAGGGGTGCCACCTGGGGCGAATAATGATTACTTGGGAGTCATTACCAGGTTGTAATCTTATCTTGGAGATTCAATGTTATATGTTACAAGAGCATCTGTTATCACATTCTAAACGCACCAAAATATATGCTATTTTTGTGAAATCGGCAATAAGGCTTGCGTAGTGAAGTTTTATTCTTTATTTTCCCTGGAACAGACATCAATGGCTATGGTGATTCAAGTCAGCAAAGCATGTTGCTGTTTACACTGAACGATTAAGAATTATGACTTTATGAAGTAATAATCGACAGATGGTCACCAGGAGAGAATACCATTTACATTATAAACATATATAACACAAGTAAATCCATATTATCAAAGATGTGACTGATAGATGAAATATTAGAAGGTATGTTTGTAATACGTTATTGCAATTTTCAGGATTATAAAGGCTTATTAAGATTGATTCAGGCAAACTGTACACACTTAGGAATGGGGTGAACACCAAGAGCATTGTAAAAATTAAGCAAATAAGAGGAAGAATGAAGTCAGGTGAAACTTGTTCATCCAAAGGGTAATATACTTGTGGAAGACTAGTGAAGGAAACATTATAAATGGATTCAAGATGTGGCTCCTTAATAACTCAAATAATAATGGCTGATCAGTACCTACCAGAAGCTTCTGGGTGCATTCTCCAATATTGAGTTGGAAGATCTCAGTTAAGGTGATTGTAGTAGTGTTAAACAAGTGAAGAGGGCACTCACTAGAGCGCATACCTCCACCACGCTTTATTAATGCAATATTATTACAGTTAGGCAGTTCTTCCTTGAGACAGTTCCCTGTCTGGTTGATGCTCTGTAACTGCACGGCTGAAAAAATAAATCTTTTTATTAAGAGCTTCCATCTCACTGAGGAGGCTTAAGACTAATTCGTATCTAAAACCTGCTCTGAAAACCATGCTCACATTTTGAAAAGCTGTGACAAATTCTTCCACACCAGCTGAGACAATCTATAACATTCTAAAACAATCAACAACATTCTAAATCAAAGAACCCACACATTCTAAAAGAAAAATCCAACTCGGCCTATCTCAAGGTGTTAATGAGTCTTTTAAAACTCCAGGATCCAGATTCACATCTTGGCCAAAAACTAATCAGTTCTTCCTTGGGCCATTCCCTATCTGTGTACCAAGCTTCACTGAATTCTGTCCCATTCATTTTTGAGATATATTGTTTACAGGCAAACAGACTAACCAACAGGGATGAAAATATTACCTGGGCATAATCAGCCAAGGTATCCATTCCTGATTGCCATTCAGTAATCACAACTGCAAACTGCCATTGTGTGGCCATTGGCTGAGTACAAGATGAAGCTCAACTGTGATGCACCTCTGGTTGAATACTCTACTGACACTCAATACAAAGCATAGTCACTTCACTAAGATACAAGGGAACTTTAAGGACCCATGAAACTATAGCACAGCAAGAATTAACACTTTGTGGGGGAGTCCAAAGCTAAGGCCAACAAGTATAAAAGATATAACATTTTCATAAATCCAATAGGGAATTCAGGATAATTTTTTTTCCTGGAGAGCAACTGGAATGAGGAACTGCTACCACAAGGAATAGTTGAGGCCAATAGCATTGATGTGTTTAAGGGAAAGGTAGATAAGCTCATAAAGGAGAAAGGAATAGATTGTTTTGCTGATAGGGTTAGATGACAAAGGGTGGAGAAGGCTCATGTGAAACATGAACACCAGCTGGGCTGAAGGACCTGTTTCTATGCTGCAAATCTATTCTACCATCAATGATTTCAAAAGGAAATTGGATAGGCACTTGAGGGTTATAAACTCACAGGGTATGGGGAGTCAAACTGACTGGATGGCTCTACACAGAGCTGGCACAGACTCAATGGGCTGAATGACTTTTCTGTGCCATAATGACTGAATGTAGAATAAATAAATAGGCTGATAGACGTGACAACTAGATACATTTCTGTGAAACTTATCAATTAAGGATCTTGAATCATTTTATATATGGAAAATATTCGGTCATTCAGCAATAAAAACAACTGTAATTACTAATTTAGTTTTAAGTAAAATGTTTTAAATCTATTTCCTTGACACAACTATCAATCCTAAATTAAAATGCATCAGTTTGGAGCTGCCTGAATAACAAACTCAAGCAGCAATCATCATTTACACACAGCACGATAAGCCAGCCAGTCTTTGTTTCTAAAATGAGCACCTGCTACGAAAAGAAATGAATAATGCATTACATAATAACCTGCTGAGATCTTATACTGTACCTGTTCTTGGATCACTCATTTAGAAAACAGGGTTCAGGCTGGTAATTAACTCATAAAGCAGATCAGGTTCCCCTCCTCACACCACCCTACAAACACAATTCAATACGATGCAGCTGCTTGCAAGGAGCTTTTCATAAATCTCCCCCGACACTGCTCATGAACAAAAATATTCACCAACATTTTCAAATATTTTAAAATATAATGTTAAAAAGAAATCTGTTACTGTCCCCAATTATACATCCATTACCCATCAACTTATTTTTAAAATGCCCTATTTCTTTATGCCTTGGCTTAAAAGCCCCAGTTTACTTTTATTATCAATGCAAGAATGCCACCATGGAATTCCTCCTTTTGTTTTGAAATATACAAACTTCTACAAAATTGCTTTTATCTTTGAATTTACTACACACAGCAATGTATTAGCTTCAAATACTTAACCACCAAGAAAAATGAAAATTGGCATTGACCAACAAATTGAGTCAAAAGATACTGAGATTCAACGAAGCAACAAATTTCGTTATAAAGATTTATGCAGCTGATGAGTAATTCAGCCTAAGTGCTCACACTCTCTCTCTCTCTCTAATTCGACCTATTGTTGTTGTTAATGCGAAATTGTGATAAATCTGAGCTGAACCCAACATGTGGAGAGACAAGTTTTACCTCAATTTACCCACTTACTCCATCTTAATGTTACATCTCCTTTAACAGGCCAGGTGGAACTGTTTAGGGACTGGATTGCATATGTTAGGACCAGTGGTGATATAAACTTGGCCTAAATAGCCAAGTGGTTATGGTACTGGGCTTGTAAAACCCCAAGATCAAGAGTTCAAATCTCACAATGGCAAACTATGAAACAATGTACCTTCATCTGAATAGGGACCAGTGGTGACATAAGGAGAGCTGGAATCAAAGCAAAGTCCAGCAGACTGCTAGGCAGTGCACAACTGACTACTGGTTATGACTTTGCCAGAATACCCAGGTGTCCTTTGACATGGGGAATGCTGGGGGCATTTATGTAAGGATCAAAAAGGCAACAGGTAAATCAGCAACAGAAATGGCTCCATTAAAAACAAAAGCAGGATAGGTCATCACCAACTGCAATAAACAGTTGGACATATGAGGGGAACACTACCTTGAGTTGTGCTCCAGGGAGAATACTGTTACCGAGGAAGCTCTAGACACCATAGAAAGCCTTCCTGTCAGGACAGAGCTGGATATCAAATGCACAGTAGAGGAGCTTAGCAAAACTAATGACTTATTTGCCATGGGCAAAGCTCCACATGATGGTGCTGTAATGCCCAAACTCATCATGCACAGGTGTCCTGCAACATCTGTGTGAACTTCTCGGCCTCAGCTGCAGGGAGGGGGCATTGGCTCATGATATGCATGATGCAAACATTGTGACCCTGTACAACTAGGGCAACCAGAGCAATTGCAACAACTATCCAGGCATCTTCTTGCTGAACATCATGAGAAAATGTTTGTCCATGTTGCCCTTGTCAGATTGCAGATCCTGGCTGAAAGTGAATTCCACTGTGGTTTCAGAAGTCAGGGATCTACAATTGACTTGAACTTCTCAGTTTGGCAGCTACAAGAGAAAAACCACGAACAAAGGAGGCCACTATATATCGCCTTCATCGATCTCACCGTGGCATTCGACCATTAGACCCGGTCTATTTAATGGGATAGATTTCGAACAGATCTAGCAATTAAAGGCTGGGCGACCCTGAGGTGCTATGGGACAACAGCAACAGCAGAATTATACTCAAACATAATCTGTAAACTCATGGGCCGGCATATCCCCTACTCTACAATTTCCACTATGCCAGGTTCAATGAAGAGTGCAGCAGGGCATGCCAGGTTAGGTATGCACCAAAAATACCTAAAAATGAGGTGTCAACCTGATGAAGCAGCAGCATAAGACTCTTTGTGTGCCAAACAGCATAAGCAGCAAGTGATAGACAGAGCTAAGCACTCCTACAACCAGTGGAACTGATCTAAGCTCTGCAGCCCTGCCATACCCAGTCTTTAATGGTGGTGGATAATTAATCAAATCACTGGAGGACGAGTCTCCACAAATATTCCCATCGTCAATGATGGGGTTGCCCAGCACATCAGTGCAGAAGATAAGGCTGAAGCATTTGCAACAATCTTCAGTCTCAAGTGCCAAGTGAATGATCCATCTTGGCCTCCTCTGGAGGTCCCTAGTATCACAGATGCCAGTCTTCAGCCAATTCGTTTGCTCCACATGATATCAAGAAACAGCTGAAGGCACTGGACACTGCAAAGGCAATGGGTCTTAACAATATTCCAGAAATAGCACTGAGGACGTGTGCTCCAGAACTTGCCATGTCCCTTGCCAAGCTGTTCCAGGACAGCTACAATACTGGGATCTACCAAGCAATGTGGAAAGTTGCCCTGGCATGTCCTGTACACAAAAGGCAAGACAAATCCAATCCAACCAATTACTCCTAAAAAGACTACTCTCGATCATCAATAAAGTGATGGAATGGATCATCAACAGTGCTATTAAGTGGCATTTGCCTAGCAATAACCAGTTCACTGATGCTCAGTTTGAGTTCCGCAGGGCCACTCAGCTCCTGACCTCATTACAGCCTTGGTTCAAACATGAACAAAAGAGCTGAACACCTGAGGTGAGGTGAGAGTGACTGCCCTTGACATCAAGGCAGCATTTGACCAAGTGTGGCATCAAGGAGCCCTAGCAAAACTGGAGTCAATAGAAATCAGGAGGAAACATCTCCGCTGGTTGGAGTCATGCCTAGCACAAAGGAAGATGAATGTGGTTGTTGGAGATCAATCATCTCAGCTCCAGGACATCACTGCAGGTGTTCCTCAGGATAATGTCCTAGGCCCAACCATCTTCAACTGCTTCATCAATGATCTACCTTCCATCCTAAGGTCATTATTGGGGATATTCACTGATGATTGCACAATGTTCAGAACCATTCACAACTCCTCAGAAACTGAAATAGTCAATGTCCAAATGCAGCTAGACCTGGACAATATCCAGGCTTGGGCTGACAAGTGGCAAGTAATGCTCGTGCTATACAAATGCTAGGCAAAGACCATCTCCAACAAGAGAATTTTCCCTTGACATTCAATGGTATTACCATTGCTGAATCCCCACAATCAACATCCTGGGGGTTATCACTGACCAGAAACTGAACTTGACTAGTCACATAAATAGTGACTACAAAAGCAGGACTGAGGCTAGGAATCCTGCGGTGAGTAACTCACCTCCTGACTCTCCAAAGCCTGTCCATCATCTACAAGGCACAAGTCAGGAATGTGATGGAATACTCTCCATCTGCCTGGATGAGTGCAGCTCCAATAACACTCAGGACACTTGACACCATCAAGGACAAAGCAGCCCACTTGATTGGTACCTCATCCACAACATTCACTCCCTCCCTCCACCACTGATGCACAGCAGCAGCAATGTGTACCATCTACAAGATGCACTGCAGGAACTCATCAAGGCTCCTTCAACAGCACCTTCCAAACCCACTACTGCTACCATCTAGAAGGACAAGGGCAGCAGACAGATGGGAAAACCACTACCTTCAAGCTCCCCTCCAAGTCGCTCACCATCCTGACTTGGAAATATATCGCCGTTCCTTTACTGCCGCTGGGTCAAAATCCTGGAACTCCCTTCCTAACAGCACTATGGGTGTACCTACACCACATGGACTGTAGCAGCTCAAGAATGCAGCTCACCACCACCTTCTCAAAGAGAATTAGGAATGGGCAACAAATGCTGGCCTAGTCACCGATGCCCACATCCCATAAATGATTCAGTACAGGTATGACCTGGCGACTAACCTTAGATTGTGCTATATGGCATGAAAACATCCTTGAAATTTTGGTCAGACGGCAACAAATGTGACTACGAACAAAAGCTTTGGAGACACAGCGCCAAGCTTGTGCTCAAATAAAGAGCTGATAAGCAGATGGATCCCTTATGATGCAACTGTAGCACATCGCCTGTCAGTTCAGTGAGTGGGACAGTGCATGGAGAGGACCAGCACCAGGTTACCAGAGTCAGGAAAGGCGAATGACCAGGATGTGGGCTGGATCAATAGTGGAAAAGGGAGAGTCCAACGAAAGAAACCGTCATTAAAAAATTATCATAATGGATGGAGCTTTGGAATTGCACATAAGCAGCTACAGTGACACTCATCCCAGGTATTATAGAAGAAGGAAGGTCAAACGGATATTGTCAGAATACCCACAAAATTTCACAGTTTGAATTGTGATGCAGCTGATCTCCTATACAAATTCAATATGTTCAAATAGCATTCAAAGTTATGGCTTCTTGGTGCAGGTATGTCTGAACCAGACAAACAAATCATATAAATTCACCTAGCAATTGGAAATGAAGATCCACACAGGCTGCACACAACAAGATTAACAGAAGAAAAGCTAAAGGATCCCCAAAGGATAAAAAGATATGGCTCACATTGTTAGACCAGTTCAGAATCAGGTTAATTTTCTGTGTTCATAATAATGTGTGATAAAGACGATCCATGTTGTTTAAACACAGCTTTGAAAGGCTGTCCATACAAAATAACCACATTAGAAGACTTAACTCTGAGATTTGCAGGTGCAAAATGCTTCTTGAAGCCTGATGTTATTGGTCAGTACATCTCGTGGAAAAGTCCCAAGAGCTTACAATATTTCGTACCCCGTTTGGGCAATACACTTTTCAACAACTTCCTTTCAGTTAACTACCTGTTAACTAAGATCTCTTTCAAGCTCACATGGACCGCATTGCATGCACTGTGCCAGTTTTCAACAGTTTGAAATGCGACATCAACGTGCAGCAGGTCAATTTCCTCCATTCTATTTATTCCAGTGCTGGCATATGTCCCAATCCAAGTAAAATGGAAGATTTTAAAGCCAGGCCAACACCTCAAGATAAGGATGATCTTTGAAGGTGTCTAGGTCCCTGTTGGGTTCTGCTGACACAGAACAGAAACCCAACACTGTATACATTTAAAAACGTAATCCTTATTACTATTTTTTTTATTTTTAAACTGGAATTTTCTGCTGAACAAAGACAATTGAAATGGTTGACCAACAGTCTGGAAGTTATCCCCAGCAGTGTCCAGAACAAAAGAATTCTCCTCTCGGTTTTGGCAACGTCACACCTCATTACAACAGCCCTTGATAAAGGTTCAAGATTATGACTGTGAGATTAGGTACAAGCCAGTTAACTTGATGGCCACAATGGATACACTTAGCAAATTGCCTAAACCAGTGAAAAGAGATGTATCCTTGGGCATATAAGTTAACTTCATTGACAATGAACTTGAAGATGTTCTCCAAATTGATCTGGTATATTTTGCACAGTGTAAATGCCAGCAGCTATAAGAAGAAATCATAAAATATTACTACAGAAGCTGTGGAAAACTATCTTTGAAGGATGGCCTGATTCAACTCAGCATGTCCACGAACATGTAAGACTATTTTGGCCTTACCAGGACAAGCTAGGCATCTCCTGGGGAGCTGGACCAATAATTCACATAGTGAAGCCCCCAATTCTCAAATGTAAACAGACTAGCAACATCTACACATTGCAACGTTATATCTGAGAGTGATACCTTTTAGCTAAACTATTCCATCACTGGCAGAACTCAGGTTTGGCAGACTAGTGGGTACCAATTTACCTACTCTCACACATTCTATTTTCTCAGAAATTAGGCAGCAACTTTTCAAACTGCAAGGGAAGATGACTAACATGCATAATACAAATGCAGGCACAGAATTGCCAAGTTTAGAGTTGGGCCAGCAAGTTTGAGGCAACCAACTGAGGTGACAAGAGTTTGTTTGGAACCAAGGTCCTATGAAGTTATTATACAAGAAGGTGTAACTGAGGACCAATCGGATCCATTCCAGCTCTTCAACCAACGTACAGTCCTGTTGCATCTAGAACAAGATCCCAAATGCAACCAGAAACAACTTTCAAGAATGAAAATCCCACAGATCACTGTGAGCAATTAAAGAAACCTCCAGACAAAGTTAACATTACAAGATCTGGGTGTACCAGCAGATTACCTTTACATTTTAGAGACGCATAGATTCATCAGTTCCATACACATATTTTTTTTTAATTCAGTCATGGGATGTGGGTGTTGCTAGGCCAGCATTTATTTCCCATCCCTAATTGCCCTTGAGAAGATGGTGGTGAGCTGCCTTCTTAAACCACTACAGTCCCTGTGGTATAGGAACACCCACAGTGCTGTTACGGAGGGAGTTCCAGGATTTTGACCCAGTGACAGTGAAGGAATGGCATTATATTACCATGTAATGGTAACTAAGCATGAACATGTATTGTAAATAGTTATACACCTTTGGAAGGGGAGAAAATATCTTTAAAAAGAAAGAGGGATGTTATAACATGTCTTTGAGGGATAACAGCATGACATCGCTAGAAGGGAAGTATGTCATGTGATCCTGTCTCAGTTTCACTTTTGCCTTTGAGCAGAGTGTACATACCCAGCTCTGCTGCTGATGTCGTCAAACTTTCTACATATGCATAAATGTTCTCATGTGCCTATTCTAAATAAATGAACCCACAACATGTTTACACAATCCCTTAGGAGTGATTGATGTTTTTATCAGTATAACAACATGACACCAATGTCTTCATCCTGTTTAAAATGAATTGAAATACTATGGAATGATTTCAGTGGAAAACCTAAGCTTAGGGTTCAGCATTGGATTTATAATTTTTCTCTCTTCCTCTGTTCCAACGAATGTCAGCAGCCCACCTGTTCCTTATTGCAAGTGTCAATCTTCAGACATGAGACTTGGCAGTGAGTGTCATCAGTCCAGTCGACCATGGTGGGTATGGGATAGTGGGGGAGGGGGGGCACAAATCGCTGACAAAACCAAAGCTGCCATCAATGCCTGTTGTCTTTTAACAGCAAGAACCCTAGCTGATGTCTTTCATGTTCCTAAACCAGAGGGTGCTGAGGCTAATCAAAACGCCCTGAGGGCTTTCCAGTTTCATGTGGCTCAATACTGCTCTGAGTGGTGCCTTTATCTAATAATCCAGTAGGGCAGCTAAAATTTAATATTTCAAAATGTTAATAAAGTTGTGGGGATCTGCAACTATAACGCTAACCCATATATAACAGTGAGTTAGGTCTGCAAACACCCCAACCCCCTCCTCATGAGTGAACATACAAGTCCTGTTCAATTCTAACTTCTTCAGCATGGGCACCCTCTGTTTTAAGGTCAAAGTTTTAAGTACCAGAGACAAAAACATTTAGTTACCATGGCTACTAAAATAATAAGCACCATATAGGCTTGACAAGCTGCTAAATTGCCTGAGAAAGGTAAAATTTACAACTCGCAGCCTGACAGTGTTTTTAGTTGCTGCAGATTACAAGGCTCAAATTCAATTTTGCTGCAAATCAAACCATGTGCTGCACAGCTGTTCCCTGTTGCGGAGAGAAAAAGAACTGGTATACAAGGAAAGATGGTCAAATAACATCTTCTAGCCAATACAAACTGCCCTTGTAAATTCCTGCTTAAGCATTTATTGCATTTTGGGTGGGGGCAGTGTTTTTGCTGCATTCAATTCACAGCCAGCCTCAGCTGCTCTTCCAGTGAAAAATCCTGCTTCACCAGGATCTAATAGCAAGCGATTACCAATAACTTTGAAAAGAGTCATGGATGAGGGAAGCCTACCAACCTATTATTCATGACATTATTCATGAGTCAGATCTCTGGCCTATTTTCCGGACAGTGCCTTTTTCCAGCTCTGTTTTCCATCCGATAGCAGTGAAGCATTGCAACAGTGATTGCAAGAGGCAAAAGGAAACAAAATGCTTGAATCCTGTAAGAAAAGTCAGTAGATGCTGCAATTAAAATAGCACCTCAACTTTTCAGGTGGGATTCACCATCAATTTTGTTGAAGGGTTCCTTTATTCAGGTGTCGATTGTGGCCCCCTGTGCATTTCCGGCATTTTGTACAAAGCAAGGTTCACAAACAGCACGTGAGATTATTGGCCAGTTCATCTGAATATGCTGGTAGTCTGTTTCACATATTCATGGATGAAATCAGGTAAGCTGTCCAAATATCACTGAGTACTAACTTTATGCACATTACTTGCTACAAGAACACAACAGTAACAATCAAAGGATATTCCAGAAGAAGACCTTTGTGACAATAATTAACTGGCTAAAAGAGATGGGCCTGCAAGGACCAAATTGCCTTGGCTGTAAGCCTCTGTATAGACTGTACTCTGTGTACTTCTGCCCCGATTCTATAATACCAAATGTCGAAAGGATAAATTAAAGTGAACACAGAACCAAAGAACATTATTTATTCATGGTAATCTCTGAAGAGCTTCCAGGCTGAAACAATTCAGTTTCTTTTTCCAAACATGAGTGGCAATGTTCCTGTTCAGAGAGGCCTGGGATTAATATTATTACATTTCACTTAGCTTTTCTGGCCTTCTAATTTTTACCATTTCCTCGCCTAGGCCTTGGCTTGGTACATTGTCCTGCTGATTATCTTTTATATGTGAGTTCAGCAGATAATATAACCATGGACAATATAACAGGACAGCCTCAATCCTGTCGTTACCCAATATTCCTGTCAGTGCACTAACCATGAACAATCGGAATGGGTGGAATCCCTGACCAGGCCTCCCTTTTGTCGAGGCTAGCTGTAGCTAAAATTAGTGAGCTCAGCACAGCCCAACCTAACAGCTCCTTGGCTTGAATAGCTCAGTTTCACACTGGAGAACTTTCACTTTGTGCATTTGCATAAAATAGGTGATAGCGAATTAGCAGCCCATTTCACACTTCTCCCAATTTTTACTTCCACTGATTTCAGCCGGGTTAAAATAGCACTGACTTCAAGTGCGTAAATTTAGCAACTGAGTCAACAAGGAAGCACATTATCATATTTTAATCTATTATAATTCTACCACAATCCTGCAAGACTCATTTATACATCATATTGCATGCATTTTATTTCTGACTGAAGTGCCTGCGTTTTATTTTTCAACACTAAACATGCTGCTTTGGGATCTTGTAATTGTAAGAACACGACAGAAACCATCCTTATTATCTATAATAATCATTGCCTAAATATTTTGATCTCCTTACCTATTAAGATGAAACTTTTAACGTTACGGTAGGATCAATAAGGACTCTGCCGGCTACGTGGCAACGGGACAGTTGGGTTAAAATAGCAGTCACCTGATGTGTTGCGTACACTTTCAAAGTTGCCATTATTTTAAATGCCATGGTTTCAGGAGCCTAATGGCCATCCACAGAAGGCCAGTTGAGGCCTCATTAATATTTAACCATTCCCCCTAGCCCCAAAAAGAAACCTCTAGCTTCCTTGCCTGGCAATTGACTCCTGACCTCTCCAACCATTTACATCCTGTAGCAGACCTTCCATCTGGTCCCCAGAGGGAGCATCATGTGGTTTGAAATCCCTTTCCCATACAGCCATTCCCATTGGCTTCAGGAGGGAGTCTATGCTGGAACATGATAGAGACTCCAGAATTTAAAGACCCAGGCCTCACACCAGTATGACATTCAAGTTAAAATTAGAAGTTCCATAGGGCAGAATGTTTCCCAACCCGCTCGAGCATAAAATAGCACGTGATAACATCGGGCGAGGGTCCCGGCGTCATCGCGCAATATTTCGGTCGATGGCCGCGTGCGGGTGCCTGAGCTACACCTGCCATTAATTAACAGGCCAGTTAAGGCCATTAAAAAGGCAATTGGCAACGATTTGCAATTTCAGCTCGTTGCATGGGCAAAACAGACAAGCGGCCAGCTGACAATTTCAAAAACCACATTCACAGGTGGGATAAAAAGGGTCAGCAGCATTGCCAGAGTACTGAGGAGGTTAGTAAATGGTTTGCTGCTGGTGACTTATTGGTATATGGCAGCCTCATCTCTGTTCAGGGCTTCATTGTTAGTATTTCCAGGCTTCATTTCAGGACTCCTTGGCGTCACCAAAGCCCCAAGGTGGATTCAAACTGTGTGGACCCTTCCAGGCACTAGGCAGCCTTCCAGTAGCATCGTAATGAGGAGTGTGGTCTCCACTGGCGATACCTCCTCCTCTGAGGAAGAGAGTGGCAGAAGGGAGGGGAGGCCAGGTATCCCAATGCCGGGGAGAGACCTGTGGGAGTAGAGGTGCAAACACAGGGGCCGTAGGGTCAGCTGGTAGTCCAAGACATTAGGGGCTGCAGAAGACGCTACTATCCTGCTGCCAGGGTTTACAAGCAGTGATGCAGCTACCTCAATATGTCTCACGGGAGACAGTGACCTCCAACTGTCAGACGATTGGGCCTGAGATCACCTCCGACTGTGTGGGTGGACACACCATGCCATTGGCTCTGAAGGTCATGGTGGCCCTCAGCTTCTATGCCTCTGGCTCTTTCCAGGGGTCGGTGGGGTATCTGTGTGGAGTCTCCCAATCAGTTGTCCACAGTTACGTCAAGCTGGTGACAGAAGCTCTATTCAAGTGGGTATTGACTTTCATTCACTTCTGTACAGACAAGGCCAGCCAGGCTGAGCGAGACAGAGGCTTTGCAGCAATTGCTGGGTTCCCCCACATTCAGGATGCAAGCGTCTGCACATGTGGCCATCAAGCAGGTCAGCCGGGTGCCTTCGTCAACAGGAAGGGCTTCCACTCCATGAACTTGTGAATAGTGTGTGATCACAGGATGCAGATTCTGCAAGCCTGTGCAAGGTACACAGGCAACTCCCATAATGCGTACATCCTGAGGCACTCCTAGGTGCCGGGGCTCTTCAGTGCTCCAGCCTGACTGGATGGATGACTGCTGGGTGCCAAAGGGTTATCCCTTAAAAAGATGGCTAATGATGCCTCTCCGCCACCCAAGAACCGAGGCAGAGCAGCAGTGTACAGGAGTCATGCCTCCACAAGAGCGGTGGTAGAGAGGATCATAGGCCTTCTGAAGATTCGCTTCTGATACCTGGACCGTTCAATATCCCCCAGAGCAGGTGTCACTGATGGTGGTTGCATACTGCGCTCTCCACAATCTGGCACTGGCAAGGGGAGACCCACTGGAGGAAGAGGATCTTGACACAGCTCCACAGGCCACAGATGATGAATCCAGTGGTGAGTCAGAAAAGGAACATGAGAACGCTGAGGGCGTGGAGGCAGACCTCAGTAATCTCCAGAGAGGCAGGGACACCAGGGAAGCCTTGATCCAATGTTCCTTCAGCTAGGCTGTCAAATAAACGCTACCACCTCATGCCAAGGCTACCGCCTCCATCCCGGATGTCTGCAATGACCCCTTCCTTTGACCCCAAAGTCCACTCAGTGCCTGTGCAATAAGGTTCTGAGCCACCTACGTCCAGCATTCGATGCTGGCATACCCTGCACCACGTTAAATAAAAAAGGTGGAGCATACTCAGATCAATACGCCAAAAGAGAATCTACCTCATGTTGACAGTCAGAACAAGTTAACAGAACCTTCTCTGGTCTTCAACCCCAGACCAGTAAACATAAACAAAACATTGCACAACAGAAGATCACCCGTGACCAGTTCCTCTTGTGCTCAATGTGCCTTAAACTTATGTTTGCGAGTGCTATGTTTTGGTGCTCCCCCCTCGCTGGCACTGGCATTGGAGACAGCTGCTGACTCTGCTGTCCTGTTGGTTTTGATGACCTTGGCAGTCGTCCTCTGGCCCATGGATCCTGTGTTGGCCCCGCCTGGGACGGAGTGGCCAGTGCCACGGCGGGCATCTCCCTAGTCGCCGCTGCCTCAGGAGATGCCACGGTCACTGGTCGAGGGGCAGAGGAGCTGCTGCTGTTATCCTGAGCGCCCTGAGAGGAGCTTGCAGAGACAACAATCAGCTCATGCGCCAATGTGGGGTTGCTCTGGACCTCCCTGCTCACCATTGATGGACGAGCACCTAGCTGGGATACTGGGTGCCTCATCCATCTCCTACACTGATACTGACCACCTGAGGTCAGTACCTGTGTGAGAACTTGCAGGTCCGAGCGCAACCCCAGGAACCCCTGATTCTGTTCCTGGAGCAGCCTCTCCATGAGAGTCGCCACTCTCTCAATGGAGGAGGCAGTGCGCTCAGCCATGAGAGTCAACACAGCGCTCATGCTCCGCATGGACTCCTCCATAACGGAGACCATGACACACATACCCTCATGGATCTCCACCAGATCCTCTCGCACATCCCGCTGGACATCCAGCATCTGCTGCCTAATGGACGATTCCAGAAGCTCATCATCTGCCTTTTGACTCACCATCATCCTGGTCTCCAGCAGTCTTCCAACTTCTGGCGCCCCGGGCATTCTCTGCATCTGCCTGCACCTCAAGCAAGTGTGAAGTGCCCTCACCGCTGTGCACTGACATTCTAGCTGAAGATCTAATGCCCACTGAGGTGCTGGTATCTGCGCTGGTGCCTGGTTCAGAGAGCGGGTGTGACGCAGGTACATCTGGAGCCTGGTGGTTCTCAGGCATCGGGGTGGATCTTCGGGGTCCTGCAATTGGGTGCGTGGTGGCAAGCCTAAGGGAACAATGACATGTCCTTAGTTTAAGTCATCATAACTGTCACTGTGCATGCCAGGCACCCTGGTGAGGCCATAGAGATCTGCATCATGGTGCCATTGTCTTTCAATGATCAATGGGGAATACAGTTTTGAGGGTCCCATCAATGATGAGGCTACACAAGAATGTTTGCACCATCTGCAACTCTCGCCTCTGTGCCCTGCACCCATACCGTCATCTGACACCCCAGCCTCTCTGCGACTGGTTAACTGAGGTGTGTGGTGCCTCCAGTTCCAAGGCATCCTGCTCAAATCTGGATAGGACTAGGAGGTTAGCAGGACCTCCACCAGTCCGCGACCTTTCAATGCTGCTATGGGCCGTCTTCTCCTGAAAGGACAGAGGAGCATTGATTAACCCACTCTCCACCTGCAGCACCATTGCAGCCTGGCCAACGCCACCTGAGGAACATCTTGCAGGGCACATCTGAGGCAGGGCCTTTGAGCCACAAGGCACTCAGTCCAAACAGGCACGATTCACTCCCTTGGCCAACTCCGGCATCATTGACAGTTGTCACTCAGGCTCTAACATCCCTGAGCTCCACAGGACAGCCACCCCTCAACACTTCAACACACTGATCCATGCCAACACGGTACTCAACCTTCCTGAGCGCAGCAAGTCATTAAACTTCTTGAGGCACTGGACCAAGGCAGTGCACCACATGGCCGCTAACCAGCACTGCCACCTCCTCCCAAGATCTTTTTGTAAGGTGTGGTGGCCTCCTCCTTCCATCCCAGGGGACAAGGGTGTCCCTCCTGGCAGCCACCTCCTCCTGGAGGACCACAAGGCACTCATCAGGAATCCAGGGGGCCAAGTGCCCACCCGACCTGCCCTCCTGCCTGGCATCTGCAGCCACATTTGAATTCAAAATTTATAATCTCCTGTCCAAAGATGTCTTCATCGCTGGCAGCCTTCCAGGGCCTGACTGTGCCAGTTTTAGACTGACCGCCGGGTCGCCATTGGTCCCGCTGGCCAACAGGCCGCCTTCCCCAAATGCTGCTTCCTAACCATTGGAGAGCCGATGTCCACGCTCGGCGGGCCTTAATTGGCCGGTCATTGTGAAATTGCGGCCGAGGTCCGATCACAGGCGGACATTTCCTGGCCACTCCCCGGCCCGCTGATCGTGCCCGTCCGCCAAACTCAAAATTCGGCCCATAGGGTTCTAACGTGGTGAGATCCTGATGTTTTATTAGGAGTAGAAAACTTGCCGCTGTGCACTTGCTTTTCTCGTGGACTTCAGTCAAGCCTCTTGACAGTAAGCCAGTTCATTGTTCAATTTTATCAAATTGTGTGACTATGGATATAATTTTTGCTCCATAATCTGTTAATTTCTGATCAGTTTCATAAATTCAAAACCAATCTGCTACCAGTGACCTTTTAAAAGGTAAGGGGTAAATTCCCAATTCTTTGCTTCCAGAAGGCGGCATTGCCTATCCAACCAGTGTGCAGGGTCAATGGCAATGTACCTCCTCATTTCTGGAGGGTCAGTGGACATCCATGTCGCTACAAGCACATTTTGGGTTGTCACCTACTCCATGATGCTGGAAATTCTGGAGTCTAGCTCCCATTGGGATTGAGGAGGGGGAGAGGCCAGGGAGGGCAGAGAGATTTGTCCAGTCCCCCGTCAGGACCTCATGCAGTCCTCCAACCTTGCCCACCCACCACCCCTTACACCCCTCAGCACCCAGCACCCCCTCCCCCCCACCCCCGAATAAAGCAAAAACATCTCCTACATCATTAGTCCATATCATCGGCCTTGTAAGGAGAGGGCAAAGACTCCACCCCTCTCAAGGCTGAGTGACAATTCCCAACTGAGACCACACTTAGCACTTTTCCAATCCATTCCACTGCTGTAAAGGCAGGAATTCAGTGGAACTACCATGGGAGTTTATCTCTTTGAAATTCTTTTTAAAAGTCAACAGCATAAGAAGTTATTCTTCGAAGATTTCTCTATGGATACGGGTATCATAAGGGAAAAAAAAACAAACATTGTATGGAAAATGCTAATCTCTTTCATTAGTGGGCATTGCACTTCGGGTGGGAGGGGTTGTTGATTGCAGGGGGCTGGATGTCAAAAATTTTTCAGCACTTAATGGAAAACAGAAATTGAAGATTTTCATCAACAGAAAATGCTGGAAAAGCTCTGCAGGCCTAACAGCATCTACGGAGAGAAAAACAGAGTTAACATTTTGAGTCCGTATGACTCTTCCTCAGAGGCTTCATCAGGCTCTTCTTCACCATATGGACCCGAAACGTTAACTCTGTTTTTCTCTCCACAGATGATTTTAGACCTGCTAAGCTTTTCCAGCATTTTATGTTTTTGTTTTCGATTTCCAGCATCTGCAGTACTTTGCTTTTATTTTACTTGACATTGTCCTCACCAATCTACCTGTCATAGATGCATCTGTCCATGCTAGTAGGTGGAAGTGACCACCGCATAGTCCTTCACATTGAGAATACCCTCTGTCACGTTGTGTGGCACTACCTTTGTGCTAAGTGGGATAGATTCCAAACAAACCTAGTACCTCAAAACTGGGCATCCATGAGGTTCTATGGACCATCAGCAGCAGCAAAATTGCATACAACCACAATCTGTAACCTCATAGCCCGGCATCTCCCCCACTCTACCATTACCATCAAATCGGGGAATCAACCTGGGTTCAATGAAGAGTGCAGGAGGACATGCCAGAAGCAGCACCAGGCATACCTAAAAATGAGGTGTCAACTTGGTGAAGCTACCACAAAGGACTATTTGTGTGCCAAACAGCATAAGCAGCAACAGATAGAAAGGGCTAAGCGAAACCATAACCAGCGGGTTAGATCTAAGCTCTGCAATACTGCCACATCCAGTCGTGAATGGTGGTGGACAATTAAACAACTCACTGGAGGAGAAGCTCCACAAATATCCCTATCCTGAATGATGAGGGAGCCCAGCAAAAGGCAAGGCTAAAGCACTTGCAACAATCTTTAGCCAGAAGTGCCATGGGGATGATCCATCTCGGTCTTCTCCTGAGGTTCCCAGTATCACAGATGCCAGTCTTCAGCCAATTAGATTCATCACATGAGATACCAATAAACAGCTGAAGACACTGGATATTGCAAAAGCTATGGGCCCCTGACAATATTCCAGCAATAGTACTGAAGATTTGGGCTCCAGAACTAGCTGCATCCTTAGCCAAGATGTTCCAGTACAGCTACAACACTGGCATCTATATGGAAAATTTCCCAGGTATGTCCAGTCCATAAAAAGCAGGACAAATCCAATCCAGCCAAGTACACACAGTCTACACATGATCATCAGCAGAGTGATGGAAGGTGTCATCAACACTGCTAACAAGCGGCACCTGCTTAGCAATAACCTGTTCATTGACACCCAGTTTGGGTTCTGCCAGGGCCACTCAGCTCCTGACCTCATTACAGCCTTAGTTCAAACATGGACAAGAGAGCTGAATGCCAGAGGTGAGGTAAGAGCGCCTGCTCTTGACATCAAGGCAATATTTGGCAGAGTGTGGCATCAAGGAGCCCTGGTAAAACTGGAATCAATGGGAATCAAAGGGAAAAATCTTGACTGGTTGGAGTCATACCTTGCACAAAGGAGGGTGGTTGTGGTTGTTGGAAATCAATCATGTCAGTCCCAGGGCATCATTGTAGGAGTTCCTCAGGGTAGTGTCCTTGGCTCAACAATCTTCAGCTGCTTCATCAAAGACCTTCCCTCCATCATAAGGTCAGAAGTGGGGATGTTCGCTGATTATTGAACAATGTTCAGCGCCATTCGCGACTCCTCAGGTACTGAGGCAGTCTGTGTCCATATGCAGCAACACCTGGACAATATCCAGGCTTTGGCTGACAAGTGGTAAGTAACATTCACGCCACACAAGTGTCAGGCAATGACCATTTTCACCAAGAGAGAATCTGACCATCTCCCTTTGACATTCAATGACATTACCATTACTGAATCCCCCACTATCAGTAATTGAATTGGACCAGTGATATATATACTGTGGCTAAAAGAACAGGTCAAAGGCTGGGCATTTTGTGTGGGTAACTCACCTCCTGACTCCCCAGGGCCTGTCCACCAACTACAAGGCATAAATCAGGAGTGTGATGTAATACACTCCACTAGCCTGGATGAGTGCAGCTCTATCAACACTCAACACCAACCAGGACAAAGAAGCCTGCCAGACTGGCACACCATCCACTCCCTGCACCATCAATGTACAATGGCAGCAGTGTGTACTATCTTCAAGCTGTACTGCAGCAACTCACCATGGCTCCATTGACAGCACCTTCCAAACCCATGACCTCTACCACCTAGAAGGACAAGTGCAGCAGATGTATACAATGCAAGTTCTCCTCAAAGCCACATACCATCCTGACTTTGAACTATATCGCCGTTCCTTCACTTCTGCTGGGTCGATATCCTGGAACTCCCTCCCAAACAGCACTCTGGATGTTCCTACACCACATGGGCTGCAGCAGTTCAAGAAGGCAACTCACCACCACCTTCTCAAGGGTAATTAGGAATGAATATTAAAAATTCTGGCCTTGCCAGTGATGCCCACATTCCATGAAATAATTTTTTAAAACATGTTTTATTTTGGGCCAACTTGATTCAGTTACCCTCGATCAGGCCAAGGGAGTTCCCAGTGATCTATGTTGATAACTGATTAGCTGCGTTGGCTCATTTGTGATACCTGCAAGGATAGACCTGCTACTCTGAACTGGAAATCTTTCTGCTCGCTCTTGACAGCATTGCAAATCTTAGCAGTTGGGATTCACCTGCCTAGTTAAGCTGTGAAAAATGTTGCTCAGTGATGGTAAACTATACAATTTCAGCTGGCTAAACTCCAGCAATATCAAGGCACACTGAAGGGATTTCTATACTTTCTCTGGGGATACAGTATGCACTTCATAGCAAGAGAACACAAACTCTATGAAGGTCATTCAGTAATTTAGTTCGAAAACTCTTTAAGCATGGCAATGTTTTTCTGTATACCATGTACCAAAAACAAAATCATCCTTTCGCATAAGGTTTATTGTCAATCTGGGAGTAGGAAAAGTCCACAATGCAGATGAAATTAACCAAATAGATACAAGGAAACAAATCATCATGGGCTGCCATCATGCACCCTACTAAGGGTAACAAGGAAGTAGTGAGGAGGGTTTCAAGTATAACAGCCCCTCAAAAAATATACTGGCTATCAAAACACAGGGAAGAAATGTATTGTTCCTTAAGTACCTCAAAGATCCACATTTGATACAAATGTTTGGGAGCTGAATGTTAAAGTTACTGAACATACCATCGGTTATGGTGCACATCGGGCAATCAGTGAATGAAAGCTGTTCAATAGCATGAGAGCACAAACTGTTTTGAGGGTTGGCTTCATTGAATGTGATTGCCGAGCTGCCAATGCTCGATGAGTGCTTGCAGGCAACTTGTCTACTGGCAGGAAATCTGACAGCTCCTGTATTGAGATGAGCCAGATTATTTACTCAAAGAGTGGCGGGCAGAGATTGGGGATGGGAGGGTAGGGGTTGGGTGAGTTAAGGCAATCTGGGGAGGGTGACCAGTGAGTGGACAATTTATATATTTTTATTCATTCATGAGATGTGGGCATCACGGGGTAGCCAGAATTTATTGCCCATCCCTAATTGCCCTTGAGAAGGTGGTGGTGAGCTGCCTCCTTGTCTTTTTGCTGCAATCCCTGTGGTGTATTTACACCCACAGTGCTGTGAGGGAGGGAGTTCCAGGACTTTGACCCAGCAACAGTGAGGGAACGGCAATATATTTCCAAATCAGGATGGTGAGTGACTTGAAGGGGAACTTCCAGGTGGTGCTGTTCCCCTGTATCTGCTGTCCTTGTCTTTCTAGATGGCGGGTTTGGAAGATGCTGTCTAAGGAGTCTTGGTGAATTCCTGCGGTGCATTTCGTAGATGGTGCACTCTGCTACTACTGTGCATCGGTGGTGGAGGGAATGAACGTTGAAGCTAGTGGATAGGGTGCCAATCAAGTGGACTGCTTTGTCCTGGATGGTGTCAAGCTTCTTGAGTGTTGTTGGAGCTGCACTCATCCAGGCAAGTGGAGCGTATTCCACCACACATCTGACCCATGCTTTGTGGATGGTGGACTAGCTTTGGAGGGTCAGGAGGTGAGTAATTTGCCACAGAATTCCCAGCCTCTGACCTGCTCTTACAGCCACAGTATTTACATGGCTAGTCCAGTTCTGTTTCTGGTCAATAATAAGCTCCCAGGATGTTGATAGTGGGGGATTCAGTGATGGTAATGCCATTGAACATCAAGGGGCGATGGTTAAATTTTCTATTGTTGGAGATGGTCATTGCCTGGCATTTGATTGGTGTGAATGTTATTTGCCACTTATCAACCCAAGCCTGAGTGCAGTCCTGCTCTTACTGCATATGGACACTGACTGCTTCAGTATCTGATGAGTCATAAATGGCGCTGATCATTGTTTAATCATCAGCAAACACCCCCACTTCTGACCTCATGATAGAGCGAAGGTAAATGATGAAGCAGCTGAAAATGCTTGGGCCTAGGATGCTACCCTGAGGAACTCCTGTAGCGATGTCCCATGACAGAGATGATTGACCTCCAACAACCACAACCATATTCCTTTGTTTTAGATATGATGGTTTTCCCTGTGAATCCCATTGACTCCAGTTTTGTTAGGTCTCCTTGATGCCACAAAGCATTTTTCTGTAGGTTTAGGTGATCTACCTCCAGCACCAAAGGGAAATGATCACCATAAATTGTGTCAGGATCCTATTACTGGCTTAGGTCTCTAATTCAAATAAAGAAAGACAGAAAGGATTTGTATTTGTACTTTAATAATGTACCCACATGCAGTTGCCGGCAGGAGTTTGGGCCGCTCATCATGAGGTCCGCTTGCAAATCAAGTTAGGTCGTCCTCAGTTGACTGTGGGTGTTTTTTTTTCTAAATTGTCTACCTTCTGCTTTGATTTTCAGTGCAAATGGGATGGCAGCCAGATAGAAATCGACTTACTTCATGAAAGTAAATCAACAGCAAACAGTATTGGATGAAATAAACTTTGCAGCTTCCCTGAAGGCTGAGTGAGTTAATTCAGTTTAATATTACAGACCAGCAAGAATCATGATTCAATCTCCAATGTCTGCTAAATTAGCTAATCTCAGCTGTAAGGACAACAAAATTGACTTCGGTGCACCAATCATGAGATTAAGGTTGGTTTTGGTCCAAGGGCCGGATTCCGGCTGAGGAGACAGGATACGAGAGGTGCATTAATTCCCAGGTCACAAATCCACCCTGACAGAGAACAGACAAAGCTTCAGATCTTGGTGCAGGCGAGGGGTGAATTGGTGAGGGTCAGGAGCAATGGCCAATTAGTGGCGGGCGGGGGGATGGGAATGGAGGTGGGACATCTGGAAAGCAGGCCACATTCTGGCCCAACTCACCCATCATTGCTGTGGCTGCCATCTGTGCATGGTTTTCAAAAAATGAAAGCATCTGGGTCTTCAAATTGGCCAGGGTAGGTGGAGAGCTAGAAACCAGGATAGGTTAGGAAAATGTTCATGTTATTTCAACTTCATTGTTGTGGAATAGACTTTCTTCAAAACTACCACTCCTTCATTCAAATAAAATGTTTTCCAAGGTGCTGACCTTGTTTCCAACAAGCCAGAGCAGTTCAGCTTTACACAGCTCCCAACAGTCACCCACCCCAAGAACTTTAAGGAGCTGCTGAATCACCTAATTACCATTGCCCAGAAACTGCACTGGACTAGCTGTATAAATATTATGGCTAAAAGAGCTAGGAATTGTGCTGCAAGTAATTCACCTCCTTACTCCCCAAAGCCTGTCCACAATCTACAAGGCACAAGTCAGGAGTGTGATGGAATGCTCTCCACTTGCCTGGATGAGTGCAGCTCCAACAACAGTCAAAAATCTGGACACCATCCAGAGCAAAGCAGCCTGCTTGATTGGCAGCTCATCCACAAACTCTCTCCACCACCGATGCACAGTAGCAGCAGTGTGTGCCATCTACAAGGTGCATGGCAGGAATTCACCAAGGTTCATTAGACGGCACCTTCCAAACCCACAACCACAACCATCTAGAAGGACAAGGGCAGCAGATAGATGGGAACACCACCACCTGGAAATTCCCCTTCAAGCCACCATCCTGACTTGGAAATATATCGCCATTCCTTCACTGTCGCTGGGTCAAAATCCTGGAACTCTCTCTCTAACAGCACTGTGGGTGTAACTGCACCACATGAACTGCAGCAAGAGGGCAAGAAGGCAGCTCACCACCATTTTCTCAAGGGCAATTAGGGATGGGCAATAAATGCTGGTCCAGCCTATAAAGCCCACATACCTTGAATGAATAAAAAGAATGTGCCTAATTGACAATGTGGGCACTTTCACTTTCCCACCCTCCCCTGCTCCCTTGCAAAGATCAGCAAAGTCAGGAATGGAGGTAGGACTTGATCACATGTGGCAATGGTGCCTTTTTTGGGGGGCACCACTAATCCCTGCCCACCCATCCTCCCACCTCCCTGCCCAACCCTCCACCCTCCCCAACCACCCTCCACCGGCCCACCTCCATTCCGTTCCTACCTAATCCCAGCAACAAAAGCATCGTGTTCCTTGCTGGATGTGAATATTCATGGGTATCAGTTGTGGACCGAATCAGACTCAACAATGACCACATGGTCAAACTACCTGTCGGTACTCACTGACGAGGTTCACATTGAACAAAGGCATCTCGGATGTACCCCTGTGTCTGTGGAATGGTAGCCCAACATGGAGTCAATGTATTTCTGAGATAAGGGTAAGGAAGAGGGGAGACACATTGGTAGAAAAACCAGTGTGAAAAAATAGGAAATTTTAATTCATAGTAATTGCCACATCAAATTGACCCAACCTACTGAATGTGATAGAAAATGGAACAACGAAATTTTGGAGGGAACTTTCCCACTGGAAAGCAAGCAAGGGGCAGGAATAGGAAGATTTATTTTCTAGAGGTGGGCACAAGTCATGATATTTTCAGTAATATCTCATAATTTGCTCAATATCATTGAATATTTATCTTTTATGAGAAAATGGAGATATGCACCTGTGAGGCATTGCTCACAGTTTTAATAAAAACAGAAAAGGCTGGAAAGTTCTTTTCTGTTTTTATTTCAAATTTCCAGCATCCACAGTATTTTGCTTCTGTACACACAACTTTTGTTTACATAATAAATAAACTGTATGTGCACAAGCTAGGTGACCCATCACCCATCTAAAGGTCCCTTTACTGTGGTCTTTCAGATATGGGAGGTAAGATCTGGAAATAAGCTACTTCAAATGCTACAATTCTACTGGAACCAGCCAAAACAGTTCATCACAGAGGAAAAAATAATTTTCATCACTACTCAGAAGTATCGACCAGAGTAATTAAAATAAGAAAGATATACACAGAACTGCAGTGAACAGCTGTCTCGTATGGAACTGGTATCAGGTATCAGGCTTGGTCTCCGATATGTTAGGTTAATGGTCACCATTTCTGTTAGGGTTAAGCTAATAGTTATCTCATATAACAATAACTGAGGAAGTCAGTACAAAGATTATATTTTATTTTAATTTGTTCTGTATGTATTTTTATAAATTTCTGAAACTTTTAAAATAGGAAAAGTGTGCAGTTGAATCTAGACAACGTCTTCTCTAGCAACGGATGGATCTAGCTGAACACATCACTATCAGCACAAGTGAGATCAACTATTCTCAATAACCATTAGGCTATATTTTCAACCAACCAGTTTTCAATATCCAAACGAGGTCAGCTCCAAATATTATCGAAAAGGCTATTAGAATTGGAGAAGAGGTAGGTTTACAGGAAGAGAGGCCTAAAACCTACCCTAATTTTTAATGTTATATACATGTAGGATTGGAGAAGTTTTAAGCTGTTCTAGAATGGTCATGAACGGCAAGGGAAAGAGGGGAGGGAGGGGAAAACAGACAATGTACAAATTTGGGAGATTTCCTGAGTGCTGCAGTAATAGTTCCATCGCAAAGTATTATTAGCATCCACCATTTTCCATGAGAATCCTGCGCCCTCTCAGGGGCACTGTCAACCATGTAGCCCTTGTTCAATCTCATAATTACCCTGCTATCTCTCCCAACTATACATGGTTGTACTTCCCATAATAGATCCATTATTAGGTGAAAAATAAACTTTTATTAATTTAAACTTTAGAGAAACAAAATGAAACTATATTAAGAAATAACGAGCTTGTAGCACCAGGGTGCAATTAATAATTTAGTTGCATAACCATCGGCCAAACTGACTCCTGTTGTGTAGATGTAGAAAATATCTAACAAGACATTCAACTATTGCAATCCCCCGAGGTGCAGTTCTGTTAGAAAAGGTTTATTTAAGGACATGGAAAGCAAGAATCAGCTTTCTCAATGGTTCAACGAGTTCATACAATAGAGTAGCTGAGCCCTACAGATCAGAAAAGTCCCAGCTTCACTCACCAGGCTGTGCTGTTATCTGGTGCAGCATTAAGGACTAATGATTTCTTTCATTATCCTCAGTAACTTACTGTTGCCATCTAAACAACACCTTACCAAGTACTGAGGATGGGTTTTCCTTTGAGAGCTGCAGAGCACTGCATGGTTTCAGTGAAGATGATAAGTTCATGAGGGCACAGCAAATGCCGGAGCAATAACAACTGAGATCCTTTGTCTCCATAGGCATATCTACAGATCCCCAGCACATACACTTGAACATATCAGAGGGACCCTGATTTGACGCCTCCAATTCACTAGACAGGCTGCTATGTTTTTGTGCAATCTGCTGCATGATTATAGGCAGACAACATCCGGAAGAAGTATGGCTCTTTCAGTGCATATGAAGCATGCCACTGAATGTTTCCAAGCTACTTATACTAACAAGTGACAATTGCTATGTTGACTGGTGACAAAACATTGAGTGCAAAGCATCAGATGATGGCAACCATGTGCACATCAGTGCCCTTCATGTCAAGACCACAGCCAACATATACAGCATTTGCACTCAATTAACAGTTAGGTGCTATCTAGACACAGAAATATCATCAGGCACATCAATGACCATTAAACAGGAAGCAGCCATGATGTATTCATTGTGCAGTGGTTAACGACGTCTGCATCTTTGGAGGAAGAAACACGAGTGAGATGGTTTTTTGGGTGACAAGAGATAGCCTTTGTAGCCATGCACTAAGAAACTCCTTTACAGGTGAAGGATGTCTCAGCCTGGAAGCCTGACCATCTGTTTGCTGTTTCTCAGCTGTCATTATGGCCTGTAAGAAAAGTTTTCCATCCAGAATTAGCATAATGAAAGATTGGGTCAAAATAGAAATGATGGTATAGAATGGTTCAGATAATGCTTCCCGGGGTAGGGGACAAAGTCATATCAAACTTAGGTTTCCCCCATATTTGCTATGCCCCAGAGAAATATATACAAAAGTGATAGTGACCCTTATTTTGCCTGCCTGCTGAAATCAATAACCTTCCTCTTCAACTTCAGCAAGGTACAAGGTACTTGTGTGACTGCAGTGGTGTGTTTGATAACTTCCTGCCATGTCACTGGCACCTACCATTTTACAGGATAATAGGTTTCAAGTTAGTTTATGCTCCTTTGATGCAGTATCTGCAGCAAGGCCTCCAGCTCTTCAGCAAAGGAAGCAGTGCTGCCCATTGTGCTTTTATGAACAAATAGTGCACTTTTCTGTCACAATGCCCTGTTTAATTTTTTATTCATTCATTAGATGCAGGCATTGCTGGCAAAGCCAACATTTATTGGGCATCCCTGATTGCCCTTGAGAAGGTGGTGGCGAGCCATCTTTAAAGCTGCAACTCTTGTGGTGTAGGTACACCCACGGTGCTGTTCTCGGGTTCTCACCCATTGACAGCAAAGGAATGCAATTATATTTCCAAGTCAGGATGATGTGTGACTTGGAAGGTAATTTGCAGATGGTGGTATTCCCATGCAGCAGCTGCCCTTGTCCTTCTAGGTGGTAGAGATCAAGGGTTTGGAAGGCATTGTTGAAGGAGCTTTGGTGAGTTGCAGCAGTGCAATTGGATATGGCACATGCAGCAGCCACAGGGTGCTGATTGTGAAGGGAGTGAATATGTAATGTTATGGATGGAGTGCCAATCATGCAGGTGCCTTATCCTGGACGTTGTTGAGTTTCTTGAGTGTTGGAGCTGCACTCATCCAGGCAGGCTCCTGACACACTCCTGACTTGTGCCTTATGGACAGTCTTTGGGAGTCAGGAGGTGAGTTACTCTCCACAGAATTCCTATCTTCTGACCTGTTCTTGCAGCCACAGTATTTATATGGGTAGTCCAGTTCAGTTTCTGGTCAATGGCAACCCCTAGGATGTTGATGGTAATCCTGTTAAATATCATGGGGAAATGGATTCTCTGCTGTTGGAAATGGTCATTGCCTGGCACTTGGGTGGTGCAAATGTCACTTGCCAATTATCAGCCCAAATCTGAATGTTGTCCAGGTCTTGCTCTTATGGACACAGACTGCTTCAGTATCTGGGGAATAGAAATGGTACTAACTCTCTCCAATCATCAGTGAACATCCTACTCCTGGCCTTATGATTGAAGGAAGGTCATTGATGAAGCAACTGAAGATGGTTGGGCCCAGGATATTTCTGCTAAGTAACTCCAGCAGCGATATTATGGAGCAGCATCCTTTTAAAAGTTGCTGTCTTGCAGGCATTACACTCCCTAGCCAGGTGTATGGCAGACCAAGGTTTGAGAAAGCTTTTTAAATTAGGGACGACAGATGAGCTTGTTCCATGGGGCAACTCAAGTGCATTTTTTGCCATCTTGGTTTTCAGAGCTTTTTTTGTGAGGATGCAGTCCTGATGCAGAGCTTTACTGGTAGTGAGTGCAATATTAAAGATAGAGCTACAACATCATAAATACAATTTTCCCACGATAGGCAGGGCTCCACTCTAAAAACAAAGCCTTAAAATTATCCTACTAATTTAAACTTTAAATCAATTTGTGGGTCCCGATCTGCCTCTTCAGCTTCAATTGCCCACCTCCCCCATCCCCTCTCTCTCCTATCTTGCACTTCCCTCCAGCTCAATAATCTGAAAAGTTGGGACTGTTTCCCCCCAAATCTTGTTATTTGCTCACTTTTGGTTGCCTTGTCTCAGGCTGCAGTTAGCTCAGCATCGGTTCTCAAATTAGGCAGCCATACTGAAAAATCTTTGATTGAAAGAGAGTTAAATCCAGGTGATTGAGTGAAAAGAAAAATATACCTAGCCACGCAGATCATACTGTGCTAGCCATTTGGAGATTAATCCTATGTAAATAAGGCTGAAGACATCTACTTGCACTACCATGTTGAAAAAGAAATTAAAATGTACACACAAAATCTATGATGAATGGTAGATCTTTATGTCTGGCTTTTTAAAAATCAGCTAAACTGATGTTTAATTCTTCCTCTTGATGCTACGTATCTTTCAAATCAATAAAGTGAAAATAGATTTTTTTTTTACTGACCCAATCTTCCTAAAGCCCAAAAGACAGCTATCGATCAGCTCAGTGCTACAGTCTTTCCACCTTCTAATGAGCCCTGATGGACTAAACGGTCAAGACTGTTCACCAAATATCAGGGACTGCAGGGCATTAGCTTCCTGACAGCTAATACAATCAATATTTAATGCAAATTGCAGCCAGTATGCACCGCTAGCCGCAAGCAACCTCCACGTTGCAGTCAATCCCACATTCAAATAACAAGTAATAAGATCTTCCTTTTATTCATTTACGGGATTTGGGCATCACTGACAAGGCCAGCATTTATGGCCCATCTCTAACTGCCCTTGAGAAGGTGGTGGCAAGCCATTTTCCTGAAAAGCTGCTCTATGTGTGGTGAATGTGCTCCCACAAATGCTGTTAGGTAGGGTGTTTCAGGATTTTGGTGATGAAGGAATGGCCATACATATCTAAGTCATGATGGTGTATGACTTGCAGGGGAACTTGCAGATGGTGCTGTTCCCGTGCATCTGGTGCTGTTGTCCTAATAAGTGGTGGAGGTCATGGGTGTAGGAGGTGCTATTGAAGAAACCTTAGTGAATTGTTGCTGTGCACCTTGTTGATGGCACACACCATTACTGTGGTGGAGAGAGCAAATGTTTAAGTTGGCATGGTAATTGGAATGTCAATCAAGTGGGCTGCTTTGCTTGTTGGATGGCGTTGAACTTCTTGACTTGCTGAAGCTGTGCTCATCCAGGCAAGTACTGGGTATTTCATTACTGTATTGCTACATTACTTCATTGCTACAGAATGCCCTACCACTGACCAGTTCATGCAGTAACAATATTTATATGGCTGGTCCAGTTAGGTTTTTGGTCACTGGTGACCTCCCAGGATGCTGCTGTTGGGAATTGGATGTCAAAGAGAGGTGGCTACTTTTTCTTGTTGGTGATAGTCATTGACTGGCACTGATATGGCATGATTGTTACTTGCAACTTATCAGTCCAAGCATGAATGATGTCTATGTCTTGCTGCATGCAGGCATGAACTGCTTCAGTATCTGCGCAGCTGTGAATGGAGCTGAATATTATGCAATCATCAACAAACATGCCCACTTCTGGACTTATAAAGGAGGGAAGCAGCTGAAGATGGTTGGGCCTGGGTCACTACCCTGAGGAACTCCTGTAGCAATGTCCTGGGCTGAGATGATTGGCTGCCAACTATTATAATCATCTTCCTTTGTGCCAGGTATGACTCCAATCTGTGGAGAGTTTTCCCCAAATCCCATTACCTTCAATTTTGCTAGGGTTCATTGATGCCATACTCAGTCAAGAGCAGTTTTATTTTCTTTATTCTTTCATGGGATGTGGGCATCGCTGGCAAGGCCAGAATTTGTTACCCATCCCTAATTGCGTTTGAACTGAGTGGCTTCTTCAGAGTGCAGTAAAAGATCAACCACATTGCTGTGGGTCTGTAGTCACATGTAGACCAGACCAAATAAGGATGGCAGATTTCGTTCCCCAAAGAGCATTAGTGAACCAGATGGGTTTTTAACAACAATCAATGACAGCTGCCATGGTCATCATTACTGAGATTAGCTTTATATTTCAGAATTATCTATTGAATTTAAATTCCACCAGCTGCTGTGGTGGAATTTGAACATATGTCTCCAAAATGTGAGCCTAGGCCTCTGGAATACTTGTCCAGCAACATTACCACCATGCTACTGTTTCAACTCAAGCTCTGAAATTCAGCACTTTTCTCCAAGTCTGGACATATCTGGGCCACAAAAGGATACTTTCATAGCTCAGTTTGTTTCATGGATGGAATGTCAAAGTGATGTATTTTCTGGATTTGGCTGAAGTCATCTCAGCAATAATAGGTTTCCATCCTTTCTAAATCACTAGTCAGAGTCTCCTCAGTGACAACAGATTCTTGTTGTGCATGACCAAAGTAAGTCATCAGCATGTACAAAACTGTGGGGCTCTGTTTCAAGCACAGGTAAAAACACTGAATAAAAGAAGTACCAGGACAGAACTCTGCCAGAGTCCGCTGCTCACTGTCTCATGCCTGTTCTTCTGCATGCCAGTGAACACACGGAGGTGTTGGCTGCTACAGATGGTGAAAGCATCAGACATAAATGACAATCTTGCTGGCACCATTAACTTTGTCAAAATCTGCTTCTTTGATTGCTGGGATCAATTTATTTGCCTATCACAAATTGCTCCTGCTGTTGGCTTGCATTTGGTTGTGTTGCAGTTTGACCAGGTTGGCACCTCATTTTTTTGGTACACCTGGCATGCCTGCAGCATGCTCTCCTGCACTCTTCATCGAACCAGGATTGGCCCTCTTGCTTGATAATGGTAAAGTGGAGGATGTAACAGGCCATGAGGTTACCAATTGTGGTGGAATACATTCTGCTGCAGCTCTCATAGATGGCCAGTTTTGAGCTGCTATGTCTGTTCTGAATCTATCCCACTTATCACGGGTGGTAGTAACACACAACACGAGGGCGGGTGTCCTATGTGTGAAGGCAGGATTTGGCCTCCACAAGGACTGTGCAATGGCCCCTCTTGCTAATACTGTCATAGACAGATGCACCCGCAATAGGCCCTGTTTGGTAGATATGTCCTTAGGATTCAGCCAGCTTGGTCAGCACTGGTGCTACCAAGTCAGCCTTGGCAATGGACATTTAAGTCCCCCACCCAGAATACATTCTGTACCATTGCCCTCAGTACTTCTTCCAAGTGGTATTCCACACAGAGGAGAACTAATTCATCAGTTGAGGAGGGCAGTAAATGGTAATCAGGAGGCATTTTCCTTGTCCATGTTTGTCCAAATGCTGTGAGATTTCATTGAGGCTGGAGTCAATATTCATGACACCCAGAGCCACTCCCTCCTGACTACATACCACAGTGTCACTGTCTCTGCTGGGTCTGTCCAGCTGGTGGAACAGGAAATATCCAGGGATTGTGCAGGAGGAGTCTGGGACATTGCCTGTAAGGTATGATTCGGTGAGTATGACTATGTCAGGATGTTGCTTGATTAGTCTGTGGGGCAGCTCTCCTAATTTTGACATAAGTCCCCAGACGGGAGTAAAGATGACTTTGCAGGGTTGATCACAGAATCACAGAATCACAGTGCAGAAGAGCCCTTCGACCCATCAAGGCTGCACCAACACGTGAGAAACACCTGACCTACTTACCTAATCCCATTTACCAGCATCTGGCCCATAGCCTTAAATGTTATGACGTGCCAAGTGCTCATCCAGGTACTTTTTAAAGGATGTGAGGCAACCCGCCTCCACCACCCTCCCAGGCAGTGCATTCCAGACCGTTACCACCCTTTGGGTAAAAAAGTTTTTCCTCATATCCCCTCTAAACCTCCTGCCCCTCACCTCGAACTTATGCCCCCTTATAACTGACCCTTCAACTAACGGGAACAGCTGCTCCCTATCCACCTGTCCATGCCCCTCATAATCTTGTGCACCTCTATCATGTCGCCCCTCAGTCTTCTCTGCTCCAACAAAAACAACCCAAGTCTATCCAACCTCTCTTCAAGATGTCAATGTTTCATCCCAGGCAACATCCTGGTGAATCTCCTCTGCACCCCCTCCAGTGTAATCATATCCTTCCTATAATGTGGCGACTAGAACTGCACACAGTACTCCAGCTGTGACCTCACCAAGGTTCTATACAACTCCCTACTTTTGTAATCTCTGCTTCGATTGATAAAGGCAAGTGTCCCATATGCCTTTTTCACCACCCCACTAACATGTCCCTTCACCTTCAGAGATCTATGGACACACACGCCAAGGTCCCTTTGTTCCTCAGAACATCTTAGTGTCATGCCATTCATCGAATACTTCCTTGTCAAATTACTCCTTCCAAAGTTTATCATCTCACACTTTTCAGGATTAAATTCCATCTAACACTTATCTGCCCATTTGACCATCCCGTCTATGTCTTCCTGTAGACCAAGACACTCAACCTCACTGTTAACCACCCAGCCAATCTTTGTGTCATCCGCAAACTTACTAATCCTACCCCCCACATAGTCATCTATGTCGTTGATATAAATGATGAATAATAGGGGACCCAGCACAGATCCCTGTGGTACGTCACTGGACACTGGCTTCCAGTCACTAAAGCAGCCTTCTGTCATCACCCTCTGTCTCCTACAACTAAGCCAATTTTGAATCCACCTTATCAAATTACCCTGTATCCCATGTGCATTTGCCTTCTTTATAAATCTCCCATGTGGGACCTTGTCAAAGGCTTTGCTGAAATCCATATAAACTACATCAACTACCCTCATCTACACACCTGGTCACCTCCTCAAAAAATTCTTCAACAGAACTACCCTGGTCCACTCCTCCATCACCCCCTACACCTCAACCCCCTCCCACGGCACCTTCCCATGCAACCGCAGAAGGTGCAACACCTGCCCCTTAGTTCCCCTCTCCTCACCGTCCAAGGGCTCAAACACTCATTTCAAGTGAAGCAGCATTTCACTTTCATTTCCCTCAATTTAGTCTACTGCATTCGATGCTCCCAATGTGGTTTCCTCTACATTGGAGGGACCAAACGCAGACTGGGTGACCGCTTTGAGGAACACCTTTGCTCAGTCCACAAGCATGACGCAGAGCTTCCTGTCACTTGCCATTTCAACACACCACCCTGCTCTCATGCCCACATGTCCATCCTTGGCTTGCTGCAATATTCCAGTGAAGCCCAATACAAACTGGAGGAACAGCACCTCATCTTCCGATTAGGCACTTTACAGCCTTCCGGACATAACACTGAGTTCAACAACTTCAGACCATGAACTCTCTCCTCCATCTTTACCCATTTTTTAATCCATTTTTTTGGTACATTTAAATTCTACTTATTTATTCATCTATTTTTCTTTCTTTCTTCTTGTTCCCCAACTACCCACCCCACCCCCGCAACACCACACACTCGTTTCACTGGGCCATCTGGCAATTGTTTCTATGTTGTGCTTTCACAGAGTGTTGACCCCTGTTCGGCTATTAATATATTCTGCTCTTACCTTTATGACACTATCAGCATCTTCTTTAGTCATTACCAGAACCATTATCACTACCTTTGTCTTGGGTCCACGACATCCTTGTCAATCTCTCCTTAGCTCCCTACCCCTGACCTTCTATCTTGCTCCACCTGCTTCACCCCATTCTTAAACAGCATAAAATCTATCACATTTCTACTTCTCTTTTTCCCTCTCCACAGGTGCTACCAGACCTGCTGAGTTTTTCCAGCATTTTTTGTTTTTATTTCAAATTGCATTGCTGACCTCACCATCCCAGGTATGTGAGCATGGACTTTGGGTGGGTGCACAGCTGCACTATCCACCGCCCACACAAAGTTCATCCAGGATTATAGGAAGAAAAATTTGTTCACATGGCATGGCTTCAAGCAACTCCACAGAGACTGCATTGGTTCCCTCAGGGCTAACAGGGCCATGGGTCATTACCTGCCTGGCACGTACAGCTTTCTTCAATGATACCACAATGGACACAGCTCTGCGTAACTTGAAGTGGTGCTTTTTGAGCAAACTTTTCCCCCATGATCTCATGAATATGGGCAGAATCATGCCCCATTATTCTTGTTTATTTCCCGCAGCCAGCTACAGATCAGCAATAGCAAATGGCTTGGGGAAATTCCAAGGAAGTCACAAGCTGCAGCTGTTTGAGCAAGAGGTCCACCACCACCTCCTCAAAGGAATCCAGGGATCGGTAATAAATGTCACCCTGCTAAGCAGTTCCCAAATCCCAAGAATGTATTCTATAAGTTATGCATGGCATCAGGATAGCTATGGGAGAAGAAAGACAACTTAAATAAAGTGGAGAAACCTTCCTCTCTAAACAAATCATAAGATAACTCATTAAATTATTAAATCATTGTGGGTGATCTCATATCTCAGGAGAGTTAGATACAAGTCAGTTTTGTGTCAGACATATTTCTTCAACTTCGTTCCACCCAGACGTTTTCATTCAGACCTATTTGAGTTGAAAATCCCTGGTCTGCTCACCGGCAGGAATACATCAGAGTGGGTCCTAACAACCGGCCAGAGTATTTAAGGTCAGGGCAGGGTCTATTCATTTAAATAACAACAGTCGGAACCTGTGTTACTCTGGGTGCACCTTAAGAGAGAAAAGTGGCACCAGCAAACTGCCACCTTTGCCACTGATGAGAACAAAGAACATATGTGGAAGCCCATGGAATTAAGGAGAAAATGGCAACATGGATCCAAAAGTGACTCCATGACAGGAATCGAAAGTTGGTGGTTGATGGATGCTTTTCAGACTGTGAGGGAGTTGACAATTTTGTTCCTAAAGGGTCAGTTTTGAGTTCATTACTCTTTTCAGACATTATAAACAATCTATGCTTGGGTGCAGGGAGCAGCAATGTAAATTTTGCAGATTCTATGAAACTTGGCACAGGAATAAATCATAATGAGGATAGTTACTGGCTTCAGGATGACATATTCATAATAGTGAGATGGCCAGAAGCATGGTGGATGGAATTCAGAATGGAAAAGCATAAAGTGATGCAGTTTGAGAGCACTGATATCACGAGGCAGCACATTATAAATGGCACAATTTTGAAATTTGCTGATAGCAGAGAGAGACATTGGTGTCTTTATACACAATTCTTTAAAAGTGGCAGGGTAATTTAGCAAGGTGGTTAAAACAAGCAAATTGGGTACTCAGGTTTATAAGTAGAGGAACAGAACATAAAAGCAAAAAATTCATGCTAGAACTTTAGGAATAACTGGTTCGGGCTCAGCTGGAGTATTGTGGACAATTCTGGACACCACATATCAGGAAAGATGTAAAGGCCTTAGGAAGGGTACAGAGGAGGTTTACCAGGATGTTACCAGGGATAGGAGGCTTCTGATTCGGGGTAAGGTTAGAAAACTTAGGACTGTTTTCCTTGGAACAAAGACAATTGAGAGATGGTTTAAGGCTTTTAAGATGACACAAAATTTTGATAGAGTAGATAGTGAAAAGTTAGTCCTTCCAGCAAAGTGTCAATAACTAGTGGCCGTGGATTCAAATTCATTTGCAAAATATCTAGAGGGAAGATGAGGAGAAATGTTTTCACTCAGAGAGTGTTGGGATCTAGAGCACTCTGCCTGAAAAGATAGTGGTGGTTCCGTAAATAATTTGAAGAGGGACTTGGACAAGTACATCAGGATGAGGAATTTACAGGATTGTGGAAAAAAAAAGACAGGACGTGGGATGAAGCCTGATTGCTCTTTCAAATAGTCAGCCCAGGCATGACAGAACAGTTTTATTCTGTGCTGTAAGATTCTATGATGTACGAATTGGCTTGCTTTAAAAGGGGACCAATATTACAAATGGAGCCAACAATTTGATTGGATTTCCAGCCAGGACCCAAGCCTGGACTCTAGATAAGCTTCACTTCTACTGCTGAGCAAACCTCATGATTCATCTCAGCGCCCAAGTGAGAGCATGAAGGAGTGCTGACGCCCAGAAATTTTCAGCATGGAATTTCCCTCCCACACCCTATCCCCTAGCAATGTAATGATGGGTCAGACAGCATCTTGTGCTCTAAACAGGCCCCTCTGGAAACCTATATCAGGGCATTTCTAGATCTTGGTTGATTTCCCTTTGACGATACTCCAATTCTCATTGATTTGCACTGGGAGTGTACTACTTATCCTGCAGAAATTCAGGACCATTGGGTTGGTAACAACTTCTTTGAAGCTGATCCATTAACAAATATTAATTTATCTGGACGTCGATTGCCCTGCTTTCATTTTTGAGTTCCCACTTCTATTTCAGAATTCTAGAATGTGCAACTCTTTTATCTCCACAGTATGACTGATGAACAACTGAACCAATCAGAAGTAACACCTGAATTGAATCAATCATAGTACAAAAGACATCGTAAATTACAGATTAGAGCCATTTTGTTATGTAACAGCTGTAATTACAAAGATCCTGATGGAGGCTTCCAATTGTTGAACATCTTTTCACAGGTGCTTTATACATTCCTTATGTCAGTAAGTCTGAGGCCTGTACAGATTAAATGCAAAGGTTCAAGGTGTTCAAAGTTCAAGTAACTCCTGACAACTGAGATTATTGCTGTTACACTATAACTACACAGCACAACTGGAGTGCCTGAAATACTGAACTAGATCAAAATTAAACCCAAGCAATAGTGACTGTCTTATACTGCATGAGCACAAAGGAAAGCAATTTTCAGGGCAAGAATGACAGTGTCGGGGAGGGATGCCTCCCTAAAGGATCTGCTGGAAAAAGCACTGCCCAGGTTACTGCAGAGCTATAAGCGATGAGGCAGCTCAAGCACTGGTATGTTCTGAGTTAGCTGATCCTCAGCTGGGTTGATATTTTAGGTGCTACCATTGGTTTCAGTGGCCTTGCCTTAATAAGTAAAGGCCAGCCAGAATTTCAATTCCTGTTCACTGTGCAGGACTGCCTGCTGCATGTGCGCAGGCATTCAATGCAGATAGGATAACTCAGCTGCAAAATCAACCCCACTCCACCCTTTGGAATAACTGGCCGCCTGGGCTCACACATAGAAGCTCCACAGAACACAGCTCAGCATAAGTCAGTGCCTGTAAGAGGAAGGAGAAAATTGGAACAAGTCGGTTGAAAGAATCTTAGTAAAACAGAATTTCAAATACAAAGAAGGAATACTTAAGATTGACTATGAGGAGCACTCTGGAAATTGTGGCTGGTTTCCTTTTTTTTAATCAGTATTTTCTTTTTTATGCCTCATTTTCATCACTGATAAATCTACTCTGTTGTTAATTGCCATTAACAAGTATCTAGTTGGAAAAGTCTGAAGGATTACAAAGCTGACAAGATTTAAGTTTTACAGAGTCCTGTGCGATTTCCCCTGTGACAAGTTTTATCCGAGGGAAACAAACTACAGATGCAATAGTATTCTTGTGTTGCACACACTGGACATACATCATCCGGGTAACCAACAGCAGATCATTTCTCAATAAAACCCTGTAATGATCTTGCATCATTGATCACATTTTCTGTGACTGTCAGCACAGAAGAGACACACAGAACAGTTGCCTCTGCCATTGCCTCTGCCACAGGAAACTAACTGAAAACCAAATGCAGTAAAACATTCCCAACACCAATGCAAAACTGTAAGAAGAATTAGTGGAGAGTAATTCTGAGGTGTTAATTTAAATTCAGGGTACAGGGAACCAAAATAAATTATTCAGGTTTCACTCCCATTAAGATTTATGGTGTTATATGAACCCTTTTATTAGATTCCTGACTAGCAGTCACTCCCAGCCATGCATAATTTGCTCTATGTCAGCTGAACCCTTCCTGCCCAATAATCACCCCTAGGTATCCATTATTCGCTATAGAAACCATTCAAACCTTCAATTAGATTCCTGCCTGGTAATCACTCCCAGGTGTACATTATTCTCTTTAATAACATTTTTTTAAAACGTCCCCTGCCCCTTAAGTTGCAACACAGAAATGTCACATATGCCCAGAACTCTCAGTATATATCCCTGTTGCAACGTTTTACACAAATGTTGGTGCTTTTCCCATAAAAGAATAACTTAGATCTCACTAACCAGAGGTTTTATGTAACCTGACAGGTCCTTTGTTGCAGACAGAGTAGCTAAGTTCATATAAGAGTATTATCTCATTAATGTATAATTATGTTATTTTTATACAGATTGTGGGATGTAGTGGGGGTGATGGGGAACGAATAGTGAATGGGAAAGTCTTTTATCTAAGAAAATGGACATGGAAGTAGAGAAATCACCATGTGCTGTCATGAATTATGCATAACGATCAAAAGCAATTTCTTTATGTCGCTTTGCCATCAATAATGCATCGTTACAGCTTGTTTCCCACTTTATCGGTGTATGTCAAATAGTTCCTGTCTCCTGCAGCTCTCAATTTAGCCACATACAGCTGTGTTTAGAAGGTTATGCTCGTTAACTTTGTAAAATAAATCGTTGTCACTGTTATAATGAGGGATAAAGATAACGCAGGGCAATCCTTCAGATGAATGTTGTAGCTGAATAAACTCAAGAGGACATGTGTGTGTTTATGACCTTAAGCTGAGAAATGTCATTGTTTTATTTTGTTCTGATGGATATGATAAGGTCACTTCCCTAGCCCTTTAATAACTTAACATGTATCATTTTCAAGCCGAATGACTAATTCTTTTTGCACTAAATCATTTAAAATGAAGGAAGTTTTCAGTTAGAATTGCTGGGGGGACAGGTCAGAAAGAATGGGTAAACTGCCAAGGGTGCAGGATTACTGAAGGAATAAAGGAGGAGCAGTTACAGTAGTCAAAACTGACGTCAAATGTTGCTTCCAATAATTTATTTAATCCATTGTGTCACATGATTAGTGAGGCCCAATGTTACAATCTGGTTGATCTGTGGTATCAAGTGGCCAGCATGGAACAATAATCAGAATCTTGTTAACCTGTGATGTCACATGATTAACATGACATCAGGTTAATCCGTCTTTCAGTTGAGATGTTAATCTGAGACCCCTTGTGCCTTCTAAAGTGGACAGAAACAATCCCATGCCATTATTTTGAAGAACAACGAGTAAGTTCTCCCCAGCATCCAGGACAATATTTATTCCTCAATCCATGTCACGACAACAGATTATCTGGTCCTGATCACTTTGCTGTTTGTAGGAACTTGCAGAGAGCAAATTTGCTGGCACATTTCTGACACTGCACCAATCAGCAATACACTTCAACAGTACTTCACTAGCTGTGAAGCACCTTGGAATATCCTAAATTTGTGAAAGGTGCTATATAAATGCAAGTCTTTCTTTCTTCTTTTAATGGATCACTATATTAAAATCAAGCTGACACAAATTCGCAATAAACTGACTTAATGATCAAATATTTATTTTGGAACTCTGCTGCCACTCACAATTCAAATTTAAATTATCTCCTTCTTTAGCAGAGCAGAGTTGCCGTTTTGAACGTGGTCAGGATCCGGAAACTGGAGCTTCCCACGTGTGGTCTGATCCTGCTTCCCAGAGTCCAAGACCCAGAGACTGAAGCATTGGACTCTGTCATGTCCGGCAGATGGCTTGTTGACAGCATGGAGGGAGGCAGGAAGAATATCTGCAGTTAAGATAACCTGAATATTTAAAATCTAATTGAAAATAGTTTATGGAAATTACCTTCGATTGATGATTAAGCTAATTTTTAACAATTTTTCAGGGTAAAAAATTGTTCAATTTCTCCTCCTTTGTGACATCATGGGTGACATCCTTTGTGACTTGACGTCACCGTGCACGTGCGCGATACTTAGGTCGGCGGGCGCGTGTGGGAGTCGGAGCCGTGCCTGCCAACAATTAAAGGGCCAATTAAGGCCATTAAAAAGCCTATTGACACAGATTTTATGTTGCCCGTGCGATTTTGTGCTTGTCGCACAGGCAAAAAGGGCATTATGCTTTTATCAATTTGTCATTCAAGGGTGGGACAAAAGTCCCCCGGAGCACAAGCACTTTCATTTTATTTGCTGCTATCATATTTCTGAGTTTTGCCAGATTTCCTTTTGATTGTGCTAGTTTTCTAAGCTGGTTCCCCTACAAACCTGTGCTAAAGTTCTAATGAAATAGATCAGTCTGTACAAACTATGGGAAACATTGACATTTACAAAAGATATTGGCCCTGAAAATCCATGGTCATTTGGCATATTGCCACTGTAATTATGTGAGGATGGGGGGCATTGAGCTGAAATTAGGGCTGTCTGAACGTCAGACACCCCATGACCCAGGCCTTCATTATGACCCAGTATACAGATACCGCAGCTTTGTCATTGGAGGTATCCCAATTGACCCAGCAGTAGATGTAGAATATGACTGGATCCCTGCATAATTCAAAACAGCTTTTTAAAAAGGATTCTCCTACGAAAGGGAACAAACACACTTTGTTTGCAGTCCCAGCACCTCCTCACCCTCAGTTCACTCCCTACCATGGCCGCTAGCTCGAGCTGCACCACCCCAGCCTGCCACTGCAATAGCAGATAGGCCAGTTTCCCCCTGATGGCATGGGTATCTACCATGTTGGAGAATTCTGCTCTCTGGAGTTCAGTAGGTTATGGGTTCAAGTCCCACTCCACTCTGAGTGGATTTAGATGTTTTATTAAAAAAAAACACATTTGGAACAAGTCCAAGTTAGGCATAGCAGTTTCAAGTAATAACAACAGACAATACTCCTAGGCTCAATCATCTTCAGCTGCTTCATCAATGACCTTCCTGTGAAAATAACACAGAAGTCGGGATGTTCACTGATGATTGCACAGTGTTCAATACCATTCGTCACTCCTCAGATACTGAAACAGTCCCTGTCCACAAGCAGCAAGACCTGGACCACATTCAGGTTTGACCTGGCAAGTGGCAAGTAACATTTGTGCCACACAAGTGTCAGGCAATGACCATCTCCAACAAGAGAGAATCTAACCATTTTCCACTGACATCAGTGGCATTGCCATCACTGAATCTGCAACCATCAACATCCTGGGGCTGACCATTGACCAGAAACTGAACTGGGCCAGCCAAATAAGTACCTAAAAATAGCTAAAATAGCAAGTCAGAGGCTAAGAATAGCACAGTGAATAACTCAGCTCAAAAAATCTGTCCAGTAGCCACTATCAACAGGGTACCAGTTAAGAGTGCAATAGAACACTCTCCACTTGCCTGGATGAGTGCAGCTCCAGAAACACTGAAAAAGTTATTTTTTATTCTTTCATGGGTCATGGGCATCGATGGTTGGACCAGCATTTATATTGCCCATCCCTAATTGCCCTTGAGAGGGTGGTGGTGAGCCACCTTTTTGGACTGCTGCAGTATTATGTGGTGTAGATACACCCAGAGTGCCATTAGGGAGGGTGTTCCAGGATTTTGACCCAGCGACAGTGAAGGAACAGCAATATATTTCCAAATCAAGATGGTGAGTGGCTTGGAGGGGAACTTCCAGGTGGTGGTGTTCCCATCTGCCTGCTGCCCTTGTCCTTCTAGATGGTAGTGGCCATGGGTTTGGAAGGTATGTCCTCCGATTTGCCAGCCATGTCATTACCTCGTAGCTTCCTCACGCAGGGCACCATATTTAAACTGCAGCCGTGCACACACTTCTCAATGCTTGCAGGCCAAGACTGCTCTGGTGATAACATGGCCCCAAAAATCAACAAGAGTACAGCCCCCGAATCAGTGTCACATCACTGGGACACCTTCTGGATGCCATGAAGGCCCGCCATGATGTCCTCTACCCCTGCTCTGGCCACAGGAGGCCCATCAGTCTCATCATACTGACTTAGGAGGCTGTGGCAGAGGTGGTCAATGCCAATGCTGCACACAAGAGGTCAGACGTCCGGTGCAAAAAAATGGATGAATGATCTCATCCATTCCGCCGGGGAAGGCAACCATCTCGTCACTCTAAACTCATGTGCTCACAAGGCCATCACACATTCACTGGCATCTCACTCACTGCCAGCTCAAGGGACATCATCGTTTATTCTCTCATGTACACCCTGATAGTCCATCTGGCCTCATCTCCTCTGGAGACTGCTTCCTCAGCCCTCACCATCTTGAGGCCACTTGCACAGATCAATATGTGCCCCCACACACACCCTGAGATACCCCACTTCCCAGTACAGCCCTCACCCTGCAGCCTCTTCCCTTACTTGTGGCCACTTCTCCCCCTTCCCCAAGTAAGCCGTAGCCCTGCAGCAATTGAAAAGCCACCCCCACCTTTAGGCTGGTCTGGTAGGCAGATACCTGCCCGTGAGCCCCGCTAAAAGCGATGTGGTGCTGCCCTGAGAAGCCCTGTGCTAATGACCTTGAGTGCTGCCTGCAGCAAGGTAGACAAACAAGCTATAAGCCCTGAGTGAATTGCAGCTCGGCAACTGTAAGTCACTTATGTACAGTAGTAAAACACATTGGCGTGATGCCTGGACAGTCCAGCATGGGGGAATGATTCTGGCAAGCAGGGCATATAATAAGATGCTAAAGTATTGAAATTAGGTTCCCAACAAGCAGCAGTGAGAAATGCAGCCTGCCACTGACGGGTGGAGTGGATGATCGCAAACTAGTTTCACAAAGGTGTGAAACAGAATTTTTGCCTTTTTTCCATATTGTGACCACCACCGCCCCCCCCCCCCCCCCCCCCCCCCCCCCGCCGCCACCACCCCACCACCCCCACCCCCACCTGCCCGCTATGATGCCTAACACCAAAGGGCCAGAAAATTCTGACCTGTGTCAATCCCCCTCACTATTCTGACCCCTACTACCACTACATTCCTGTTTTCCCCCCCTGCTTGAACAGCTTCCTATATCATGGTGCCATGACCAGCCTGTTCATCCACCTTGCAGACCTTGCTTTTGTCCACACGGGATGCGAGCACCTCAAACCTGTTTGAAAATTGCAAAGTCTGAGGCTCCTCCACTACTGCCTCTCAGTCCCATTACCTACCTCGCTCACGATCACATCCTCCTGTCCCTTACCGCTGACCAAAACAGATGACCCTATTCTAAGAGGCGTGACTTCTGGAACAAAGTATCCAGGGACTTCTCCCCCTCCCTTATGTTTCGCAGTGTCCACAATTCAGTTTCCAGATCAATAATCCTGATCCGGAATTCCTCTAGCTGCTTACACTTCCTGCAGATGTGTTTGTCATGCTTCACCTTGGCAGCCAAAAGCACCCACATTCCACAGCTGCAACATAACACCTGTCCTGTCACTGTTATTTATGTTATTTAGTTAGTTTAATTACTCACTTAATTAACATAGAGTAATCCCAACGATTACCACGCCACTTTCCCTGTGCACCAAATTCCCACATGAACCTAATTCACTAGTCACTCAGTCCCTGTCTCACTCCGGTGTAGTTGCCTGTCTCCTCCAGAAGACCATAAGATGGAGATGCAGGAGTAGGCCATTTGGCCCATTGAGTCTGCTCCAGCATTCAATGAGATCATGGCTGATCTGATAATCTTCAACTTCACTTTCCTGTCTTTTCCCCATAACCCTTGATTCATTTGCTGATTAAAAATCTGCCTATCTCAGTCTTGAATATACTTAATGACACAACCTCTACAGCCCTTTGTGGTAAAGAATTCCACAGATTCACTACCCTCTGAAAGAATAAATTCCTCATCATCTCTGTTTTAAATGGCCGACCTCTTACTCTGAGATTATACCTAGACTCCCCCACAAGGGAAACAACCTCTAAGCACATATCCTGTCAAGCCCTCTAAAAATCTTATATGTTTCAAGTACATTGCCTCTCATTCTTCTATACCCCAATGAGTACAGGCCCAACCTACTCAACCTCTCCTCATAAGAAAATCCCTCTATACCCAGGATCAACCTAGTGAACCTTCTCTGGACTGCCTCCAGTGTCAGTATGTCTTTCCTTAGATAAGGGGACCAAAACTGTTCACAGTATTCTAAGTGTGGTCTAACTAGTGCGTTGCATTGTTTTAGCAAGACTTCTCTATTTTTATACTCCATTCCCTTTGAAATAAAGGCCAACATTCCATTTGCCTTCCCTATTACTTGTTGAACTTGTATGTTAGCTTTTTGGGATTTGTGCACAAGGACTCCCAAATACCTCTGCGCTGCAGTTTTTCTCCAGCCTCTTATATACCATGAAAGACAAAACAGTCTACTTGATCTGCACCCCATTCACCAGCTCTAAACACTCATTCCCTCCATAACTGATGCTCTGTGGCAGCAATGTGTGCCACCTACAAGATGCGCTGCAGGAATTTGCTCTTTCAACAGCACCTTCCAAACCCAGGAACTCCACCACCTTGAAGGACAAGGGCAGCAGACATATTGGAACATCACTTATTACTCGGAAGGTGGAGTAGAAGAACAAAGGGACCACAAGAGTACAAATACACCAATCATTAAAAGCTATGCCACAGGTTAGCAAAGCCATAAAAAAATCAAATCATTTGCTAGGCTTTATTTCTAGAGGGATAGAATTGAAAAGTAAGGAACTTATGCTGAACCTGTATCGAACCTTGGTTGGACTACACTATGTGCAGTTCCAGTTGCCGTTTTGCAAAAAGGATATTGAGGCTTTGAAGAGGGTGCAAAGAAGATTTAAAGAATGATACAAGAAATGTGTGGGTATACCTATCAGGAAAGGCATGACAGGCTTCTTTAAAATTATGAAAGGCTTTGATAGAATGGATACAGAGAGAAAGTTTCCTCTTGTGGGGTAGTGCGTAATTACAACATATAGTGCATCAGGTAGTAACCAAAGAATTCAATAACGAATTCAGAAAAAATGTCTTTACCCAAACAGTGGTAAGAATGCAGAACTGGGAGTGGTTAAAACGAATAGTATAGATGCATTTAAGGGGAAGCCTGACAAACATATAAGAGAAAAGGGAATGGATGGTTACGGCGGTAGATTTAGATGAGGAAAAATTGGAGCAGGCTTGATTGGAGTGTAAACACCAATAGATACTGGTTGGGCGAATGGCCTGCTGTGGTGCCATCAATCGTATGTAATCCTATGTAAACCACCACCTGCAAGGTCACCTCCAAGTCACTCGCCATCCTGACTTGGAACTCTATCGCCTTTCCTTCACTACCACTGGGTTAAAATCCTGGAAATGTCTTCCTAACAGCACTGTGGGTGTACCTACACCACATGTCCTGCAGTGGGTCAAAAAAACAGATCACCATCACCTTCTCATGGGCAAGAAATGCTAGCCTTGCCAGCAATGTCCACATCCCAAGTACTAATAAAGCTAATTATCCCTCATTACAGAGAAACACACCTCAAATAATGCAATGCCAGAATTCAACTCCAATTGTTAAAGCTCAATGCTGATGAATTATCAAACCTGCCTAAATTAGAAAGTCAAATATTTTAGAGGGGAGAACCAAAAAAGTTAACAAAGATGTCAGTTTCAGGTCATTGCCATTGATTTGAGAATGCAATTTCGCAATGAACCTCCACCCAACATCCTCACACCACACCCCCCCACCCCCACTGCCCACCCATTCACCCACCCCCCAACACTGCAACAGCTCCCCTGTGTAAATTTTGTTTTTTTGCACTCCATATTCCAGTTATGTGAATTTTCTGATCACCCACTTTAGTTCAGAAAATCCTGTGACTTTGCAGAATTAGAATTTATTGGGATTCAGAAACTTACTGGTATGGAACAATCTGAGATGGAAATCTTTGTTTCAAACTCAATGAGGAATGTGCAATCGCTAACCCATTAACTGGCCTTTTCCTCATGACAGGGTCTGTTTCTCTGAATCAAACAAGTGAATGAAAGTCTCAGCTCTGTTGCATTATTCATGGATAGCTTCTTGCTCCTTATGTAAACAGACAAATAAAAAGTGCAGCAATCTCCCGCGTTACAAGTGGAAGCCTCATTATGGGAACATCCTAGGTGCAAGCCAAATGTTTTCATTGTCTAATTGTCCTATGAAGCAAACACCATCAACAAAAACTTATATTTATATAGCTCCTTTAACATAGTGAAACATCCCAAATCACTTCACAGAAGCATTAGAAAACAAAATATGAGACCAAGCTACATAAGAAGATTAGGTCAGAGGACCAAAAACATGATCAAAGAAATATGTTGTAAGAAGTGTCTTAAAGGGGGAAATTGAGAGAGCGTAGGGAGGGAATTCCAGAGCTTGGGGCCAAGGCAACTGAAGGCACAGCCACCAAAGGTGGAACAATTATAATTGGGAATGCACAACAGGCCAGAATTAGAGGAAAATGGCACCAACGATTATGCACTGCATATTGGGACATAGATAACAGGTCCCAGGTTGAAAAAGCTGTGTAGGGTGCAGGAAAACCAAGACAATTTGAAAGAATGTGTACTGATCTGCCATTGGTGGGAACATGTCCTGTAAATGGTCTAAAGTCATTGCTTCAGCTCCTGCACATGTGTTACAAGGGGAGATGAGAAAAGCACAAATGAACTGCTTTGGATTGGGTCTCCTATGTAACCCCTGGTATCAGTTAATTAGAAACAAAAAAATTGCAGTGTGTGTAAAAATCTAACTAAAATACAATAATGCCCTTTTCTTGTGAGCTTTCAGCTGCAGCAGGAAGGCTGCCTCTTCCTGATTTGCAAACAATTTCCACCCTCATTGACCTGAAAACACAATAGTGTCTTTGCCAGAAGTGACATTTATGGGGAGGCAGTGCCCTAGTTGTACTGTCACTGGGACCTAGTAACCCAGAGACCCAGGGATAATGTTCTGGGGACCTGGGTTCACATCCCACGGCAGATAGTAGAATGTGAATTCAATAAAATCTGGAATTAAAGGTCTGATGGTGACCATGAAGCCACTGTTGTAAAAAACCCATTTGGTTCACTAATGTCCTTTAGGGGAGGAAATCTGCTATTATTACCTGGTCTGACCTACATGTGATTCCAGATCCACAGCAATGTAGTTGATATTTAAATGGCCTAGGAAGCTACTCAGTTTCTCATGGGCAATTAGGCAAGGGTCATAAATGCTGACATAGCCAGTGATGCACAAGTCCCATTAATGAATTTTTAAAAAAATTGTGTTTCAGGTCTGGTCAGATCACTGTGAAGGTACAACTGCTGGAATTGTGATTTTTGGCATAGCTTTATCAGTAACTCTGATTTTTTTTTAAAAATGACTACTGCATTTGAATTGAAAATCACTTTTCTATTGAAGCTAGTGTGATAAAAATACCAAGAGAACCATGGACATTATGTATTTTCAGTCAATACTGTACAAAATGATAATCATTCATATGTTAAATTGTGTATGGAGTGTTAATGGAGAAGTTCCGACTTCACGTTAATGACTCACCAACCTTCTGTGGTACTACCACTAAAAGGGGTAGATTTAGAACACATCAAGCAGCTCAAAACTGGGCATTTTAAGGCCATAAACAGCAGCAGAATTGTATTCCAACACAACATGTAACTTCATGTCTCAGCATATTGCTCACTCTACCCTTATCAAAAAGCTGGGGACCAGCCCTGGTTCAGTAAGGAATGTAAAAGAGTATTCCAGGAGCAGCACCAGGCATGCCTAAAAATTGGAAGTCAATCTGGTGAGGAAAGAACACAGATTTATTTGCATGCTGAACATCAGAAGCAGCGTGCTATAGACAGATCCAAGTAATCCCACAACCTATGGATCAAATCAAAATTCTATATTTCAGCCATGAATGGTGATGGACAATTAAACAATCAATAGGATAACGAGGCTCTATAACCATCACTATTCTCGATGATAGAGGAGCATAGCACAGAGTGCACAAAACAAGGCAACTAAGTTCAGCCAGAAGTGCTGAGTGAATGATCCATCCTGGCCTCCTCCTGAGGTCTCCACATCACAGAAGCCTGTCTTTAGTCACTTTGATTCATTCAATGTGATATCAAGAGACAGCTGAGCATATTGGATACAGCAAAGGCTATGGGCCCTGACAACATTCCAGCTGTAGAACTTGAAGTCTTGTGCTCCAGAACTATTCACACCCCTAGCCAAACTGTTTCAGTACAGTTACAACACTGGCATCTTAGCCAACAATGGTTAAAGACAATTTGTTCAATAAACAGTTATTCACTTGCTAAGTTTACAAACCTGGTGGTCGTATTCTGTTAACCTAAATTAAACAATTAAGTGATTTGAACATAAGAACATAAGAAATAGGAGCAGGAGTAGGCCATTCGGCCCCTCATGTCTGCCCCACCATTCAATAAGATCATGGCTGATCTGCCCCAGGCCTCAACTCCTCTTTCATGCCAGCTCCTCATAGCGGTCAATATTTCCCCAATATTTCAAAAATCTATCTACTTTTTTAAATACTTTCAATGATCTAGCCTCCACAACTCTTTGGGGTAGAGAATTCCAGACTACCCTCTGAAAGAAGAAATTCTTTTGCATCTCAGTTTTAAATGAGTGTCTCCTTATTCTGTAACTATGTCCCCTAATTCGAGATTCCCCCACTAGTGGAAACATCTTCTCAACAACTACCTTGTCAAGCCCCCTCAGAATCTTGTATGTTTCAGTAAGATCACCCCTCATTCTTCTAAACTCTAATTAATAAACTCTAATGAAAGGCCTAACCTGTTTAGCAGATCTTGATAAGTCAACCCCTTCATCCCAGGAATCATCCTAGTAAATCTCTCCAATGCCAGTATATCCTTTCTTAAATATGGGGATCAAAACTGTGCATAGTACTCCAGGTGCAGCCTCACTAACGCCAAGTACAGTTCTAGCAAGACTTCCTTATTTTTAAACCTCAACCCCCTAGCAATACAAACCAAAATTCCATTTGTCTTCTTAATTAATTGCTGCATCTGCATACTAACTTTTTGTGTTTCATGCACAAGAACACCCAGATCCCTCTCTGCTGCACTTTTTTGAAGTCTCTCCATTTCACTAATAGTATGCCTTTTCATTCTTCCCACCAAAGTGCATGACATCACACTTCCTGACATTAAATTCTATCTGCCAAGATTTTGCCCACTCAACCTGTCTACATCCCCTTGCAGATTCTTTATGTCCTCATCACAACATGCCCTTCTACCTATTTTTATATCATCAGCAAATTTGGATACATTATGCTCTGCCCCCTCCTCCAAGTTATTAATATAGATAGTAAATAATTGAGGCCCTAGCACTGATCCTTGTGGCACTCCACTAGTTACTTCTTTTCAACCTGAAAAAGACCCATTAATCCTGACTCTCTGTCTTCAGTGTGTTAACCAATTCTCAATCCATGCTAAAACATTACCCCCAATACTGTGAGCTCCTATCTTATGCAATAACGTTTAATAACCTTATCAAATGCCTTCCGGAAACCCAAATACACTACATCTACTGGTTCCTCTTTATCATCTCTGCTTGTTAGATCCTCAAAGAACTCTAGTAAATTTGTCAAACATTATTTCCCTTTCACAAAACCACGTTAACTCTGTTTGATTGCATTAAGTTTTTCTAAATGTCCTGCTATTTCTTCCTCAATAATGGATTCTAGCATTTTCCCAGTGAAAGATGTTAGGCTGACTGGCCTATAGGTTCCTTCTTTTTGTCTCCCTCCTTTCTTGAACGGGAGCATCACATTAGCAGTTTTCCAATCTGCAGGGACCCTCCCGGAATCCAATGAGTTGTGGAATATTTCGACCAATGCCTCCGCTATCTTTGCAGTCACTTCCTTTAAAACCCTTGGATGCAGGCCATCAGGCCCTGGCAACTTGTCTGCCTTTAGTCCCATTAGTTTCTCAACTAATTAGTCCCTCGTGATAGAGGCTGTTACAAGATCTTTCCTATCATTAGCTCCTTGCTTATCTGATACTTTTGGGATACTTATAATATGCTCCACTGTGAAGACCGATGCAAAATATTGGTTTAAATTATCTGCCATTTCCCTGTTTCCCATTATCAATTCTCCAGTCACATCCTCCAAGGGTCCATCGCTCATTTTAGCCCCCACTCTCTTTCTTTTCATATACCCTTAGAAGCTCTTGCTGTTTGTTTTTATATTTCTTGCTGATTTACTTTCATAATCAATTTTTTCCCTCTTTATTAGCTTTTTAGTCATCCGCTGCTGGTTCCTAAATTCCCAATCCCCTAACCTACCACTAGTTTTTGCCACTTTGTATGCCTTAGTTTTACCCTCCTTCACCACCTTTGTTAACCGGGGTGGTTCATCCTTCCTTCTTTTTGACCGGGATAAGTTTTTGCTGAGGGTTATGAAATATCTGCTTAAATGTCTGCCACTGCTTATCCATTGACCCCTCTTAATCTATTTTCCCAGCCCGCTTTAGATAACTCTTTCTTCTTACCTCTGCAATGCCCTTGTTTAAGGTGAGGACTCTGGCTTGAGAACCAAGTTGCTTGCCCTCAAACCGAATTTGAAATTCTACCATTTTGTGATCGCTAGGGGATCCTTAACTATGATATCTCTTATTAATCCCACTTCATTACACATTACTAGGTCTAAAATAGCCTGTTCCTGGGCAGGTTCTGCAATGCATTGCTCTAAGGTACAATCCCTAATGCACTCTACAAATTTTTCTTCTATGTCAGCCCTGCCAATCTGACTTGTCCAGTCAATATGCAGATTAAAATCATCCATGACAATTGTAGCACCCTTCTTACACGTCTCCATTATTTCCCGATTTATACTTTGTTCTACAGTGAGGCAACTCTTCGGGGGCATACAGACCACTTCCACCCATGACTTCTTCCCCTTGCTCTTCCTTATTTCCACCCAAATTGATTTCACATCACGATCTATTGTACCTATATCACTACTCACCACCGCACTGATATCTTCCTTTATTAGCAAAGCTACCCACCTCCTTTACCTTTTTGCCTTTTTTTCTGGAATGTCGAATACACTTGAATATTGAGTTCCCAGTCTTGGTCACCCTGCAACCACGTCTCTGTCATAGCTATCAAGTCATATTCATTTATTTCTATTTGTGCCGTCAACTCATCTATCTTGTTACAAATGCTGCCTGCATTCAGATAAAGAGCCGTAAGCTTTGACTTTTTACCTTTATTACTCATTCTGTTTCTAATTTCTGATGCAATTTTCTGCTAATATTTTCCGCCCCTTTATGTCACACTTTGATTATGGTTTGCCTCTTCACTACCCTGCACCTTTGCTCTCTCGTTTCTTTCTGATTTTTAAAATTTCCTTTCAATTGAATCCACCCCCCCCTACCACCACCCCACCACCCCACCGCCACCCCCCCCCACCCCCCACCCCCTCAATAATTAGTTTAAAGTCCTATCTACAACTCAATTATACGATTCACCAGGACACTAGTTCAAATGAAGCCCATCCCAGTGGAACAGCTCTCTTCTTCCCCAGTACTGCTGCCAGTGCCCATGAATTGGAACCCATTTCTCCCACACCAATCTTTGAGCCATGCATTTACCCCTCTAATCTTAGTTACCCAACGCTAATTTGCATGTGGCTCAGGTAGTAATCCGCAGATTATTACCTTTGTGGTTCTGATTTTTAATTTAGCCATGAGTTGTTTGTAGTCCCTCTGTACAACATATTTCCTAGTCCTGCCTATGTCGTTGGTGCCTACGTGGATCATGCTGGATCCTTCCCCTCCTACTCCAAGTTCCTCTCCAGCCCAGAAGAGATGTCCTTAACCTTGGCACCAGGTAGGCAGAGGACGGTATCTACTCCCCTGCCTATGCTATCCCCTATTACTACATTTCTCTTTTCTCCCCCCAATTGAATGGTGCTCTGTACCATGGTGCTGTGGTCAGTTCGCTTATCCTCCCTGCAGTCTGTGCCCTCGTCCACACTAGATACAAGAACGTCATACCTATTGGACAAGGGCACTGGCTGAGGCTCCTTCAAAGCTAAATTCTAAATCCCCATATCTGCCTCACTCACAGTCATATCTTCCTGTCCCTGACCACAGTCCAAATTTGATATAATTAATCTAAGGGGTGCGGCTGTCTCCTGAAACACAGTGTCCAGTTAACTCTCCCCCTCCCTGATGTGCCGCAGTGTCTGCAGCTCAGACTACGGCTCATCAAATCTGAGCCGAAGTTCCTCGAGCAGCAAACACTTGCTACAGATGTGGTCACTGTGGATCACACCAGCGTCCACCAACTCCCGCACGTTGCCTGCCCAGCCACCTCAAATTTATTTAATTAATTAATTTGGATGTTGAATATTTTAAAAGTGAATTTCTTAACTGTGCTTTTCAGCTGTAATAACGTCTCCCGACTTAAACCACTTGGCCAATCAAAAGAGACACAGAATCACCTATCTGTTTTCATTTGACATCACACTGTGGCTCTGACAAGTGGAAACGAGATGAAGGGGCTCTCTGCCACCTTTTTTTTCTCCTGCCACTACTGCCCTTCTCACGCAGGTCCGCTCTCCTTATGGGCTCTCTCTCCTTCTGACTCTGCACTGTTTTATGGGCTCTCTCTCACCAAAATCCCACTGCTTTCTGGGGCAGGATATTGAGTTCAGCAAGCGGGGGTCAGGGCCCACTCACCGACGCATAAAATGACGCGGGATGATGTTGGGCGGAACTCCCGACGTCACCCTGCGTCATTTAAATTTTCAGGTCAGCCGAATCAGCTGTGCGCCTGCCGACCTGTCAACAGCCTACTGAGGCTGTTTAAAAACTAATTGAAGTAGTTAAAGGACCTGCCCATCCAACCTTAAGGTTGGCGGGCAGGCCGGGTGCCCTGGTGGGATGAGGTTCCATGAAGGTTTTTTAAAATTTAATAAAAGTTGAATTAAAAGTGATGGAAGTGTCCGAACTCATGTGATAGTGTCACATGAGGGGACACGTGAGGGAAATTTTATTTGTCTATATTTCACATTTTTGAATTTGGCACCGACCTTCCTGAGGCAACACTCAGGGAGATGAGTGCACTCTTTTGCGAAAGAGCACACCCTCAGCTAAGGGAAACCCTCCCATCCTGCCCGCATAGCGCTTCCTGGTGGACATCACGCTGGACGGGCCTTAATTGGCACGCCCATGTAAAATGGAGGCATGCCCCCAGTCGGGGGGAAAATTCTTCCCATGGTCTCTCTCCCTCTCTCTCTCTCTCCAAACTCCGGACTCCATGCTGCTTTATGGGTTCTGTCTCTCTCACCAAACTCTGCGCTGCTTTATGGGCTCTTATGTCCCGGGTATCCCTGTCAAGATCCAGGGTGGCAGGTGTCAGGGGGAAGAGCCCCAATGCACAATATAAGAAACTCAATGTGTAAATTTTACAGCCGATATCCAGTGAACAAAGAACCCAGGATGTTGCTGGGATCATGCATGATCAAGTTTGATCAAACTTTTCAGATTTGTCGCAGCTCGGGGAGCAGTGGGGCTTGATATTGCAGTGCACTATCTCCAGTGAGTCATGCAAGACCCATTGTAATGCTCTAACCCAAGTCCCAGATGAAATCAGCTAACCCAGCTCAAACAGGATTCAAATTTGGGACTACGCCGACCTGTTTGACTCAATCCGGCATGGTCACATGCATTCAACTGCTACATCATCAGCAGGGTTAAGCTTTGACTTCCTTACCTGTATCCTGGTATTTTTGCTACTCTGTCCACCAGAAATGAAGGCAAATTATTAACAAAAGTTAAACAGTTGATTTCTAGCTGTTGGAGGAGTAGATAACGGCCTTTTCTTCCCATAATTCAGCACTAGAAACTTCAAGTACCTGCCAATGGTAATCTGGGAATATGAATGATACTTTACCTAGATGACCAAATTCTATCAAATAGTTGCAGTTACTGCCAAAAGTGCTGTACTGCCACCATACAGCTTAATTCCCTCTCCTTCAGTCATTCTGAAAACACTGCACGGCTGACACTGCACAATCCATGGATGGGGTTATTTTTAGTCTAGCATCATGTTACACTAGTGTAAATGAGATGCTTCCCATTTCCTGCACAATGGAAGTAGATGGACTGCCAGAGAGTTATGTGTTAAAGAAAAGCAGACTTCCAAAAGCCAAACAAAAGAGCTCCACTTACCCTGAAATACACAGATTAACCGCTCTTCAGGCAGTGCACTCTCACATATCGCATGCTAATACTGTATTCAGAGCAATATTAAAAAGGGATGAATGACTGCACTTCGATCTTCAAAGTTACAAGCAGCTTGTCAACATGTAGTGTAGTTTGATAGGAACCCACCCAAATGTGAATTATTACCCAGCTGAATATGTCGTGACAACCAGTAATTTAGTTCTCGAGTTAAAGTAATGTATAATGGAGAGTGTTTACTCCTGAGTAGCATTGATTTCAGGTCTCTTTAACATCAAAGATGAAATAGAAAGCAGTCATGGTTCAGGAAATCGTAACTCCAGGCATGATCCCAACAATTGAAATTTAGTCACTTTTTATTCATTTAATTTCAAGACAATTCATGGTTCCTCAGTAAATCCAGTAACCACAGCAAACTGATACCCTAGCTAATGTTTATCCTGCAATTAACATGATTAAAACAGATTTTTACAATGTCACATTGCTATTTATAGGAGCTCGCTGTGTACAAATTGGTTACCAAATTTCCTCCAATTCAGTGGCTGAACTTCAAGGTGTACTCAGTTAGCTGTAGAAAACTTTGGAACATCCTGAGATTGTGAAAGATGTTATATAACTTTTTATTCATTTATGGGATGTGGATGTCGCAGGTTGGGCCAGCATTTATTGCCCATCCATAATTGCCTTTGAGAAGGAGGTGGTGAGCTGCCTTCTTAAACTGCTGCAGTCCACATGGTGTAGGTACACCCACAGTGCTGTTAGGGAAGGAGTTCCAGGATTTTAACCCAATGACAGTGAAGGAACCACGATATATTTCCAAGTCAGGATGGTGAGTGACTTGGAGGGGAACTTGCAGGTGGTGGTGTTCCCATCTGTCTGCTGCCCTTGTCCTTCTAGATGGTAGTAGTTGTGGGTTTGGAAGGTACTGTCTAAGGAGCCTTGGTGAATTCCTTCAGTGCATCTTGTAGATGATACACACTGTTGCTACTGTGCGTTGGTGGTAGAATGTTTGTGGAAGGAGTGCCAATCACGCAGGTTGCTTTGTCCTGGGTGTTAAGTTTCTTGAGTGTTGTTGGAGCTGCACTTATCCAGGCAAGCGGGGAGTATTCCATCACACTCCTGACTTGCGCCTTGCAGATGGTGGACAGGCTTTGGAGAGTCAGGAGGTGAGTTTCCCATCACAGGATTTCTAGCCTCTGACCTGCTCTTTTAGCCACAGTATTTATATGGCTAGTCCAGTTCAGTTTCTGATCATGGTAACCTCCAGGATGTTGATAGTGGGGGATTCAGTGATGGTAATACCATTGAATGTCAAGAGCGATGATTAGATTCACTCTGGTTGGAGATTGTCATTGCCTGGTACTTGTGTGGCACGAATGTTACTTGCCACTTGTCAGCCCAAGCCTGGATATTGTCCAGGTCTTGCTTCATTTGGACGTGGATTGCTTCAATATCTCAGGAGTCGCGAATGGTGCTGAACATTGTGCAATCATCAGCTAACATCCCCACTTCTGACCTTATGATGGAAGTAAGGTCATTGATGAAGCAGCTGAAGATGGTTGGACCTAGGATACTACGCTGTGGAACTCCTGCAGTGACGTCCCGGAACTGAGATGATTGACGTCCAACAACCACAATCATCTTCCTTTGTGCTAGGTACAACTCCAAACCAGCGAGTTTTCCCCTGATTCCCATTGACTCCAGTTTTGCTAAGGCTCCTTGGTGCCAAACTCGGTCAAATGCTGCCTTTATGTCAAGGGCCCTCACTCTCACCATAGTTTTCACTCACTTGAAGTGAAATAAACATAATGGGTACAGAACAGCAATAAAATCTAGCTCATAATTCATCTTTTTTAGTTCAGCAGCACACCTCATTGTATATTTCCCGCAAGCTGTATTGGATTCAGTTTTTAATTTGCTTTACTGCTACAAATCAACAAGCCTAACATGTCTATCAAAAATGCTAAAATGAAATTAGTCAAAAGAAGGCTAAATCCTAAATCATTGTTGACCCCATCTGCTCATAATCTACAACTGCACCCAAAAATCGACCATTATATTTAACTATATTCATAGATAGTTAGGTTAACGTGCTGATATTTTATGAAATGTTTGGGACAAGCTAATAACAACATTGGAGCTGCCTGGAAAAACAGGAATAGGTTGCTCAGGGAGGTGAAGTATTCTGTCTAGCTCCCTAGTTCCAACAGAGCTATCACTCTGAATAGATTTATGACATGTAAAGACAAGGAGTTAGACTGAAAGTGTAGTGGGACACAGGCTTTCATAATTTAAGGCGCAGATAATAATGCATGGCTGGAATCACTTTCATTGCAGGACATAAAAAGCAAAGTCTGAAATATTGCATTGAGACATTTCTGAGAAAAAATGCAAGTGCTGAAAACATGGTGTTTATTTTTTAATGGGGGGCGGGGGTGGTATAGACATATTTGCTCTCCCAGAATTTGAAATATTCAACATCTAATTTCGTATTCCTATAAAAAATTTGCAGGCTTCTGTGTTCTGAATGTGAATCTCCTAATTTTTCAGTAGGCATGCGGGGGCAGGCCCAACATGCCAATGCATAAAATGACGCGCGATGATGTCGGGTGTGCGTCCCGACGTGATTATGCTGTCTCGCGATGTTTCACTCGACAGGCACGCACCGGAGTCAGCTGCGCACCCACCGATATTTAAACAGCCCATTAAAGTCATTAAGGAAGTAACTAATGTAATTGTTAACACTGCCCGTCCAACCTTAAGGTTGACGGGCAGGCGAAAAGGCCAAGCAGCCTTCACGTTTTTTAGGAAACCTCATCCATGAGCGGGATCAGGTTTCCTAAAGCTTTTATTAAATAAATGAAAAATTTTTCCAAAATATAAAATCATGTCCCACCTCATGTGACATAGGCACATGAGGGGACATGTTTAAATAAATTTTTAATCCATTTATTTAATCATTTTGAATAGCGATTCAATCTCCCTGAGGCAGCTCTGTTCCTCAGGGAGATTGAAGCACTCTTTCTAGCGCATGTGCGAAAGAGCGCTGGCCCCGACTCTCCCTCCTCATCCACCAGCACTACAGCTCACGTTTTACGCCGGGTGGGCCTTAATTGGCCCGCCCGCGTAAAGTGGCGGCATGGAGCCGATCGCGGGCAGCGGTTGGCTCCACAGCCACTCCAACCCTCTCCCGCTGCGCCTGCCCACTGACTGAAAAACTCAGGCCATGGTTATTTTTATAAATAAGTAAATTTAATCCTCACTCCAGTTTCACTCTGTATTTTACTCAAACTCTAGCAATTTGGTGGCAGGAATGCTCAGCTAAACCCAGTTGGGCCATTAAGTAAAACAGTTATATAAGCTCTTTACAGATAATGAAGTACTTTTGAAGTGTGATCATTTTGCAATGTAGGAAATACGGCAGCCAATTTGCGCATAGCAAGTTCCCACATACAGCAATATGATAATGACCAAATAATCTGCTTTAACAAAAGTAAAGTACCACAGATGCTGAAAATCTGAAATAAAAAATAAAAATAGAAGATGCTAGAAATACTCAGCAAGTCAGGCAGCATATGGAGTCAGTAAACAGTGTTAACCTATCCACTCAAAGTATTTTCATCAGAATATGCTTTTAAGTGATGTTGATTGATGAACAAGTATCAGCCAAGACACTGGGGATAATGTAGTGTAAAGAGTTAATGTGGATATGTAAATGCGCCAGTCACATCATCTTGGAGAAGTGATGTAAGATCACATGACGATCATGATTCCGTTCTCTCTTGCAGCCTTGTGGCAAGGAAGAAGTCTCATTCATAAGATGTGGTTACTTTTTGTTATGTTTTGAGTAAAGTTGATGTTAAACCCTACCTTTGAAAACTTCCACAATAGTCACTAACAAAACCTTGAACAGAAGAACATTAGAGATAACTCCACTGCTGTTCTTCAAAATAATGCAGTGGAATCTTCTACATCTACCTAAGAGAGCAGATGGAGATTCAGTTTAATATTTCATCCAAACAACTCCGCATCCTCAAACTCCACTGGAGTAACAGCCCAGATTGTGCTCAAGTCTCTGGAGTGGGACTTGAAGCCACAACCTCTTGGCTCAGATGCAAGTGCTACCAATTAACCTACAGCTGACACAATTTGCTTAATTTGTTTAATTGAACAAAAACAAGTTTTAGGATAATTCCCAATCTCCAAGTTTTCAAATAGTAAACAGAACAACTCATAAGAACTAATAAATGTAATGCAATCTTACTCAAAACAAGTAGCAACATCATTTGCCAGAATCTGCCAGTCCAAAGGAAAATAGTGCACTGAGCTGCTAACATTTAGGAATGGGGACCAGCATACAAGAATTGATACTATTAAGCACTCAATGAGGTGAGAACTGCAATAGTCTAACAAGCTGTTCTAGCGCACTTTAACCATTGCCTACCCACATAATGCTTGCTGCCTGGAAAATAAACTTGAATGCATGTAGCAGGGAATCTGTAGATACAAAGATCTCAAAAAGACCACTTCACAGGTGAGCACTAGAATGATTCCAATGTCCTCGTATTAGTCTGCTTTAAATGACCTTTTATGGAAAACAGTAGGAGATTTGAAATAAAAAAACTAAGTGGAGGAATCACAGTATCGACCATACACAAGAATTTTCAGAAGGCAAAAACCACACAGCCCACAAATCCATCCCATTTCATTGATCGCAATCTCATCCACCAAATGTTGCAACACATCCTTCAATCCCTTTAGAAATGTACTGTTGCCTCTTGAGCATATGGGCATATGAAATAGAAGCAGGAGTAGGCCATTAGCCTCTTCGAGCCTGTTCTGCCATTCAGCGCATCATAGCTGATCTTCTACATCGACTCCACCTTCATCCTATGCATACCAATTCCTCCAAGAACTGAAGTTTTCACAGAGGTGGTCACCCTACTCACTGGCTGAAAAGTAAAGAGTAAACCCTTCTATGCTTGCCTGGGAAGCCACAATCAGATTTCACAGCTATCAGGCCATTAACTGCCTGAGATCATTGCTTGCACCCCATATGGGAGGATGTCCTGCATCCAAGAGCTTCTGACTGACTGGGAGCAGTGGCCACTGCTGGGACTGCAGTCAGTTCCTGACCAGGAGCATTGCTGGAGGTTGAATAACCAGATAAGTGGGACGGCTTCGCCTCGAGTCACGCAGCCTCAGCAAGGGGGGTATGAGCTGCAATTAGGAGGCCAGGGCAAGCGGGAGTGACCCATTTGTGCTGGAGTGTCCCTCCTTGTGCACAGGGTGCAGAAACAGAAGGGACCCCTGCTTTGAGACCACAACTAGACCACCAGGATATAACTGGGAAAAGCATTTTTGCCAAAGGAACTTACTCAGTAGATAGAAAGGGTATTCATTTATCATTTAGACTTTGGTCCAGAGTCATGCATTCAAAACTTATTCAAACTTTAAACTAGAATTAATGGCCTGGATTCTCAATGAGCTGGGTTGATATGGGAGCACTTTAAAAAATGTGGGTGGGTCCCAATTCCGGGATTCTGACCCCATTCCCAATCTGTCTGAGTGTCTTTAAAAGATCCAGGCTGGTTCCTGTCAAAAGCCTGCATATGGCACTCCCGGCCCACCCAGCTCTATTGTGGAAATAAGCATGTCCTACTTCTCCAAAATTTTCTTGGAGTTGTGCCTAGTTTTTAAAGAGTCCTGTTCCCCATGGCCCCTCAGAGGAGTCATGAACCCTAGTCTGCATGAGGGGACCTTTTAAAAGCTAAGTTCAAAAGATCCCCCTCATGCCCTTCCACCCACCCCCTATGGCTCTCACGCCCCCATGCCAAACTGTAGCATGCCATGCCCACTGACCCACTGTACACTTTCTAGAACCAATGAACCCTATAGTGTATAGTGGTATGTCTAAAAAAAACCTTTGAACAAAAGCAATTCATTGGTAACTTTTTCCTGTGTAGAAAAAAAGTCTGCACTACAAGATAATAAAAGTGTCAATCATCCAGGCCCTTTGAAGTCGCAAAAAACAAACCCCTGACAGCACTTAACATGTGTAAACAAACATTGTGAAATTGACAGCAGAGATCAGACAGCCTGAGCTATTCAATCAAACAATGTTTCTCTGGGGATCTGAGCTCTCATCAAGCCTCATTATGTATGCTTGGAAATGCCATAGCTTGGTATAGAGGGCATGAGGGGCCATAGTGGATACGTGTGGGGCATGAAGTGGCATGGATGGAGCATGGGGATGTTTGAGGGTGAAGGGGGTGAGAGGTAAGCGATGGAGGGCCTTTGTACTTTTATTTTAACTGGGACAAAGTCCCACAGCACCGAATTGAGCCTTTCAAACAGGCCACCTCCATACTTCTACTGTGTCTGCTTCCACACTTCTTCCCGCGTTGGCTGGCCCAACTCCAGCCAAAGCTCGCCCCTCCAGCAATTTCTGTCTTTGCGGGCAGTTTCTCCCAAGTTGGTGGGTTGAGCCAGTAATTTTTCCAACTACCGCTACCCGCCTCTAGGCCAATATTTCCACGGACGCTGATAAAACTTTTATTATGATGGCAAACATGAAACTAATTTGTACTATTAGAATACTTGCAATAGCAGGGCACAATTTCTTAACTAAGAAAAAATTAAATAGAACAGCCTTTTCTCTACTTGCAATTTTCTCACCCCCTTTTCCATTTGTATTCACCCATCTTAGGTATATCCGGTGGCCTCACCACGTGGTGTGGACATGCCACTGCCACTGGTAAAATACCAGTGACAGCATGTGAAGGCTAATTAAGGGCCTCAAATGGCATAAGGGGTGCAGGGAGCAGGGGTGGTGGATCACTCGATATCTACCCTGCTGGTAAAATACCAGTAGAGGGTGGGCAATGGGCACAGCATCCCCTGCTACCCTACTCAATTTTACAGCCCCTTTTGCCTGTCAGTCTGCTCCTAGGGGGAAGGGCTGCATACAATTCCAGCCCACCCAATCCTCCTGCTAACTGTTTGAGGTGCATTATTTCTTTCATAGATTTAGTGCAATTATGTATTTCCTTCAAAAGTAGCAGTAACAATCACTGCTCAGACTTATTCTCAGTCTAGCATCAGGTATGATTGTTACTGGGGAGCAAAATAATACCTTCCATCCCTTGAAGCCACATGCCAAAGCTTTGTCCAGTATTCTGCTTATCTCTGCTGAAGGCTCTGACTTATTCGTGTAGGACTCCATGAGTAGGGATAGCCCTCAAGTACTTCAGTCAAGTGGCCATCATGTGTGCTACAATGAGTGTCAGCAGGTAATTCTACTGTATGGGAAAATCACAACTGATCTCAATTCAGTCCTCATCTGACATCTCTGCGGACATGCACTTATGCTTCAGGGGTCTTTGGATAGTTATCAGGAGCAGAAACCCCCTGAAACTGAGGAAAATAGTGCAGAGTTTGGGTGAGACCTGATAACTGAGAACAGGGCAAGAGCAGAAACTGGAATCAACATGGTCAGTATGATTCACGATCACACTGTGCAGCACAATTAGTTACTGAGCCACCATGGAATGTTCATTTATGATAAAGTGTGGTGCTGTGATCAAAGCTGTGGAGAAACATTGGAGAAATTCAGGCAGCTTTTTTAATGCAGGTTCTTGAAAGGTAGGGCCTGCAGAAATGCAATTCTACCAAACTTTCGCTCTATTATAACTCTTGGCTTTGAATGAAAGAAACAGCTTACATTTACATAGAATCTTTCACAACATTTAGCCATGCCAAAGCACTTTACAGCTACAGTTGCAATGCAGGCAACATCACCTGGGAGGGCAGGGGTGGCCTCATCCAAAAGACTGTACCTCTGAGTGTACAGCACCCTCCCTCTACTGCACTGAAGTGTCAAGCTACATTATGGGTGCTCAAATCTCTGAAGTGGCACAATAAACATTCAACCTTCTGACTCAAAAGGCCGAAGTGCTATACCAACTGAGCCACAGCTGACATCTGCTGTGGAATGTATCCTGTTTAGATGGGTGGGAGAATTCCTACATCATTGAGGGTAATAGGCCAACAACTGTAATGCTGAGCAGTTTGTTTTTGTGCTGTTGTTTGATAGCTCGCACCTGGGCCTTCTGCAATGCCTGTGTAAGATCTGCTCAGGCCAATGGCCTACAGTGTGAAAGCTGCACCCTTGGCCTATACTTTGGTGAGCTGAGCGCAGGGGCAAACATTCCGTTGCCATTCCAGTGCTACTCATTCTACAGAAGCCTGGAAAACCACCTAACTACACCAGTTCACTTATCTTACAACACTCCCCTTGAAGTAGCAGCTGCTGCTAGTGTGGCGACAGAGAAAAAAATAACTTGCTTTTTTATATGCCAGGTCCTCATGACATCTGAAAGCACTTTACATCTAATAAAGGTCTTTTGAAGTGCTATTCTTAGGTGGGAAAATTGCCTGCCAAAGTCTTCAGGGTAGGCACCTCAACAGTACACAGTCCCCCACTTTTAGGATGGGGTTACAGTGAGGTCCCAATCCTTCCAGTAATCTAGCAAGTAGTAATGTCTTTTGGGAATGATCAGTGAGGGCAAAAATTGGCAGCTAAGAGAAGTACAATCTTCAAAAAAAGAAAATCAATTTAAGATGATGATAACCTGGATAAATAATCCATTCCATATTTTTAAGGCGCAACAGTGGAGTTGAAAACTTCCATTTTAAAAATCAGGTGGTTGTGTTTCTGCTTTGGCTGCAATCGAGAAACAGTGTCTAAAATGCTCTCAAAATTGTGCTGATTAGGTTACAGTCCAAGGGAAGAATTTTCCCGTCAGTGAGCGGGGGCGGGACCCGCTTGCCGATGCGTAAAATAACGTACGGGAACGTCAGGTGGGCGTCCCAATGTCACCGCGCATCATTTAGATTGTCAGTTCAGTGGGTGTGCAGCCGCGTCAGCTGCGCGCCCGCCGAACAGTCAAAGGCCTAGTAAGGCCATTAACAAAGTAATTAAAGCTGTTAAGACTTCTGCCCATCCAACCTTAAAGTTGACAGACAGGCGAAGAGCCCAGGCGGCCTTTTCATGAACCTCACCCACAGACGGGATGAGGGTTCATGAAGGGTTTATTAATTACATAAATTTTTTTGAAAAAATTAATGGACATGTCCCAGCTCATGTGGCAGTTTCACATGAGGAGACATGTCTTTAATTTTTTTTTTACCTTTATTCCATTTTTCAAATCTTGAACTAATCTCTCGGAGGCACCTCTGTGCCTCAGGGAGATTTCTGCGCTCTTTCACGCGCATGTGCAAAAGAGCGCAGGCCCCCGATTCAGGGAATACCCCCCAGCCTGCTTCCGGGTGTGCGTCACAGTGGGTGGGCCTTAATTGGCCCGCCCACATAAAATGGCGGTGCGCAGCTCCCGCCCACCCCCACACAACCCCCCCGCCCAACCGGGGGAAATTTCTGCCCCAAGTTTCCAATAAAAGTAGTTTCTCCAATCTCAAACATAAAATCTTCAATTAATCAGCCCAATTAGGCAGTGTGATAGATCATAATCATTTCTGTTATTTTTCTTTGCTTTGAAAAGTATTCATCAATGTATGTAAGAATGGGAATCAGGTCCAGTTTCATTAGCACAGCAGAATATGGATGTATCATAAAATAAATAGTCTTAATAAGATTATCTAGTCCACCACTTATGATTAACGTGATTCAAAATCACTGAAAAGAATCTTTAAAACTATACCAGGCCATTAAAAAATTTCATTGGTATACACATCGTTTTTTTGGTAAATTAACTATTCTGTTGTTTTAAAATACTGTTAAAAAGTGCCTACTGGTGCCTGTGCACCTAAGAAAATAAATACAATTTGAAGAGCTTTCCTAAAGTAGAACTGTCAGTGGAATCTCACCACATTGACCTGGGAGGCGGGCGGTAGAAGGGGGGTGCGGGGGGGTTGGGGGCGGTGTGTGTGCGTGGAAGGGGCATGGCTAGTTTTGCAGGAGGGGTCTGATATGGTGAATTTACTCTTGAACCAGTGTAAAAGGTCACGGAAAAGATGAACTTAAGTGGTTTTGAGCATAACTCACATTTAACATTCCCCGATTATTTGTGCTGTTTTGATCGATTCTGCCAGATTGCACCGATAAGATTGGCATCAATGAATTCCCCAAATTCTTGTTTTCTGGTTTTATGCAGGTCACCTAGCTCAAAATGCAATAATTTGCCATGGTTAAAACATATTCCGACATAGGAACATTCCATTCGTCACCACTTAATCTAGCTGCTAAACAGGTAGTGAGAGTAACAGGGATCCACTGTATTGTCCTTTCGACAAAATGCCTCTTGGAAACAACTTAAGCTTTCTGGTTGCATCACTTTGCTAATTTCAGTATAAACTCACATTCTGTGGATACAGTGCATATAAAATAGGAAAAAGTTAGCAGTGTTTTAAAAGCCCAAGTCAGTGGGGGATGGCAGGCACACAGACAAAGAAGCACTAAGGATCAGTGTAGTATTTGTGGCTACTGAATAGGCACAACAGGAGAGGTCAAGCTACAGCCCTTTTATGCCAACTGAGCGATGTTGTCTCTTTAAGGAATGCAATGTTTCAAAAATGTTTTATTAACAATTGCACTTTGAAAGCGAAGCTTTTGTCTTCTTGTCCCACCCCACCCTCCCAATAAATGTTGGCTGGTTTGTCTGGTCTCTCCTGGGAGACTTCAGACATTCTTTTAGTGATTGATAGTCTTTACACGTGTTCCCTATGACGTGACTAATTCTCATGTGTCTGCTGGTTATAATACAAAGCTGCTATTTTTCCTCCAGGTTTGGTTAAAAAAGTCAAACAAAAAACGAGTTCATCAAAAGTCTGTCAGCAGACGGTAAAGAGAGGTAGAGACTTAGCTTCCTAAACATACAAACTGATATTTGTTTATTATACAAGGTGATGAGTATACGATGGGTCATATATATATATGTGTCTACTCATACACACACGTACCCTAAACTTTGCAGCCAGAATTTTAGGCAGCCCCACTCTGGTGGCTTCTGAGGCGGGGAACTTGAAATTGCATAGACGGGATCCTCCGACCTGGTCGTGATTTTACGCTGAGGCCGGCAGGGCCTTGGACAGGAACCCCAATTAAGTGGCCAATAATGGCCACTTAAGGGTCTTTTCCCACCTCAATTTTAAAAACCCAAGTCAGTGGGGGATGGCAGGCACACAGACAAAGAAGCACTAAGGATCAATGTAGTATTTGTGGCTACTGAATAGGCACAACAGGAGAGGTCAAGCTACAGCCCTTTTATGCCAACTGAGTGATGTTGTCTTCTTCAGGAATGCAATGTTTCAAAAACGTTTTCTTAACAATTTCACTTTGAAAGTGAAGCTTTTGTGATCTTGTCCCACCCCACCCTCCCAATAAATGTCCCTTGACCCCTGCCACTTACATCTTCTCCGGTTCTCGGCACCTAGTTCCAGGCAGCTGGCTGCAGTGTCTATTCCGGCCACTGCAACGCTGTTTGCGGAATGACTGGAGACCAGCCGGCCAATCTGATTGGCCAGCAGCTTTCCAAGACGGGACTTCCTCCTGGTGACAGGTGGAAGACCCGCCTCCTGCCAATTAATGCTGGTTAAAGGGTGAAATGGCATCGCGCTTACTGGAGTCGGTGAGGGGGTGTTCCCCGCCAACTCTTCAGATGGTGGGGGCTGAGCCCCCACCATCCTGAAAATTCTCATAGACTCAATAAGGGTCTGACTACACTAATCCTATTTTCCAATGTTTGGCCCACAGCCCTGGAGGCTATGGCAACGCAAGTGAATATCTAAATACTTCTTAAATGCTACAAGAGTTTCTGACTCAACTACCCTTTCAGGCAGTGAGTTCCAGACTCTCACCACCCTCTGGGTGAAAAAATTTCTCCTCAACTCTCCTCTTAGTCTTCTATCTCTTAACTTAAATCTATGCCCCCTGGTTATTGACCCTTCTACTAATGGAATCCCTTTCCTTGTTAGCCCTCCCCAAATGCATTACCTCACACTTTTCCAGGTGGAATTCCATTTGCCACTGCTCTTCCCACCTGACCAGTCCATTGATATCCTCCTGCAGTTTACGGCTATCCTCCTCACCATTTATCACCTTACCAATTTTTGTGTCATCCGCGAACTTCTTCATCATACCCCCTACATTTAAGTCCAAATCATTTCTGGACACCACAAACAACAAGGGTCCGAGCCCTGTGGAACCCTACTGGAAACAGACTTCCAGTCACAGAAACATCTCTCCACCATCACCCTCCGCTTCCTGCCTCTCAGCCAATTTAGGATCCAGCGTGCTACTTTGCCTTGGATTCCATGAGCTCACTTTCTTGACAAGTCTGCCATATGGAACTTTATCAAAAGCCTTGCTAAAGTCCATGTAGACCACATCAAATCCTGGCCAGTGAAACTTGCAGTGAGTTTGAGATTGGGCAGCAAGGTACTTTTCACATGCTGGTTAGCTTGCTTCTGTAAAATTCCTGTTTCTTAGTTTAAGGAAGTCACTAAATTAAACAGGAATGAATGAATGCATGTAAGGATATTACTCAATCATATTTACGAGTGCAGTGTAAATAGTATCCAGTAGAACTGCAGCATTAATTCTGCTGATACCACTTTTTTTAAAGACCGCTAAGGATTAGAAAAAAAGACTTGCATTTATATAGTGCTTTTCATGATCTTGGGACATCTCAAAGTACTTCTGAAATGTGGTCATTCTTGTAATGTAGGAATTGTAGCAGCCAATTTGCACACAGCAAGCTACCACAACTGGCAATATAACAATAACCAGCGAATTTGTTTTTGTAATGTCGATTGGAGAATAAGTATTGGCCAGGACACCAGGGATAACACCCCTGTTCTCCTTTGAAATACAGGCATGGGCTATTTTACATCACCCAAACACTCCCTCAGTACTTCAGTGGAATCTCAACCTTGATTTCTATGCTCAAGGCCTGGTATGCGACTTAAAGCCACAAACTCATGACATGGAGGAAAGAGTGTTCCCAACTGAGTCATAATGTATATTGCAAACATTGAGGACAAGAAAAGAAGAGCAAGAGCTTTTACTTTTAAATCAGGTACTGTCAATACAGGTCCCCATCATGAAATTTCACAATGGTGGGCCAGATTTTCGCTAATGAGGCAGGAAGATCAAGTCGGGAAGTCTCCCAATGCGGCAGATCCTTCTCCATATAAATGGCCGCTGCATACACTATTTTTGCTCCGAGGAGATGGGGTGGGATCTAGCCGACTCTGGAAGCAGTTTGGATGCAGCCACAGAGGCGGGTGAGTGCCGACGTTGCTGCAGTTCTCTGGCACTTTGTCCCAGTTGTATTTAAGGTTGTTATGCCCTCTAGCCCTAACTCCTCACCTTCCCACCCACTCCTCATGCCCTCTCCATGCTGCGCATGCCACCTCCATGTTCCCATGCCCTTTCCATGCCCTTCATGCCCACTGATCCATAGGCATTGTGTACAGAACGAATGGCCATATCATACAATGGTGAGTGCTGAAATGTTCATGAAAAAGACACATTCAGAAACCTGCTTTGAAAAGAAAGTTTCTCTTACAAACTTATAAAAGTGCCAATCAGACACAGCCATGCATAGTTTCAATAACAGAAGCCTGAATTTTCAGTGTGGCGTGTGAGCGCGATTGGCAGGCCCAAGAACGGACTGGGGCTCCACTCCTGCCCGCGATCGGCTGTCGAACTCAATATCATACTGGCTGGTCAGTTAACTGCAGGCCAGCATGAAATGTATGCTGAGCAGGCTCAGCACTGCCAGCAGGGGTGGGAAGAGGGCAGGCACCAGAAACAGGAAGGGTGCAGGCAGGGGATTTAAATACAGCTTCCTGCAGGCTGGAAGTCTGCGTTTAGCGCCTCAGGGAGCTGGTCTGCAGTGGGAATATTTTTGGTCTCCATTACAGATTTGAAGTGCTGTTCCAGTGTGCAAGATGCCAGTGATACCTGGATCCCATGCCAGGCATGAAGGGAATACCCAGATCCAGTCTGACACCATTTTCAGATTAATGCCTGAGGGTATTAATGGAGGCAGTAAATGACCATCGTCACATCCTGCTGCCAAGGGACGGCAAGGGAAGGCCACCTCATGTCACATAGAAGGCCTGGATGGGGGTGGCAGGCCTGGTCAGCGGCCATGATGTAGTACATAGAACCTAGGTCCAGTGCTGGAAAAGGTTCAATGACAGTCTACACTCTAGCACGGTGAATACTGATTCCAGTTGGAACCTTGGGTAGGCATCTATGTGGGTGGCAACACATGTTGGTGCTCAGGGTTGTGAAATGCAGAGCGCAATGTGGCACATCATGTGTCTTGATAGACCTTGGCTAGCATGTAGGTCAAGGTGATGTACGACAGTGTGAGGGGAAACTCCTTTGGGGTTGGGGAGGCTGCAGTTGGCAGCATGTTGCGGGGGACTAATGGAAGCACTATTTCCCTTGCAGGAGAAGAGGAGTCACAATTCTGTGGAGCAAGAACAGACAGGTGGGGGGATACCAGAACTACTGATCTTCAGTCCAGTGGAGGAACAGGCATTGGAAATGGCCTGCGAGCGTGGAGCCAGGTCCACAGGTTGCGGAAAGGCAGGGGCATCGGATGAGTGTAGGAGTCCAATGTAAAGGGATTAGATTAGTGTAGGGTCTCAGAGATGTGGGGCTGTGGTTGCGAGACTGACATGTGAAATGCAGTAATTCCTATTGCTCGTCCAATCAAAAGTATTTGCTCAGCTAGATGTCCATTCTAATGAGAAAGCACACGCAGTGCACTCTGGCTTTGTAATGATGGTCACTGCTGACATTTTTGCTTCCTCCCTCAGATGCCTCATCATTACGACCCCAAAAGAACCCTGAGGAACCACCCCACCCCCTCCTCCCCGCGATGACCCCCACGGAGGAACAGCTGCCAGATGCACCCGTGTAGATACAGGAGTGTCTGTGGGCATAAGCGTCTCAGCTCAGCTGATAGTGCACAGTGATGAAGGCACATCACACTCGCCTGAGGACCAGGTGGAAGGAGACAGTATGCAGGGTTCTGGCAGTCGGAGGAATGCTGGAGACCAGGATGATGCTGAGTCCAAAGCAGATGATGACCCTCTGGAGTCATCCATCAGGTGGCAGATGCTTGATGTCCAGCTGGAGTGCTGCTTTGGGCTGCATTAGAGTGCATCAGTCGGAGTTTGGTGAGAGAGGGGCTTTTAAAGGTTAATTTCTATCTAATGTATAATTTTTCTTTAATTTAGCTACTAACTAAAAGTTGTTATTTGGGTTGGGAGAAGGTGAGTTTTCATCCAACTTTAAAACAGGGGTTATATGGGCTCTACATGCAGCTGCAGCTAGTTAATTGGTTAACTGGCTTAAACAGTTTTCAGAAGCTAGATTCAGGCAACATAAAAGCAAGCCATCGACAGTACTGCTTTGGGCTGCATTAAAGTATTTCAGCTGGAGTTTGGTGAGATAGGGGGTTCGCTGAAGAGCGAAGGAGGGATCCTTTCATTTTCTACCTTTCCTCAGTAAGAGTATTTCTTCTGTCCTTAATACTCTCTTAACTAGAGAAAGTACAAGTAAAGGGAGAAATTTAAGGGTAAGCCATGGAAGGGCAGCTCGGACAAGTGAAACGCCCCACCTGTGCGATGTGGGAAGTCAGGGATACTTCCAATGTCCAGGACGATCATGTGTGCAGGAAGTGTCTCCAGCTGCAGCTACTCAAAATCCACACTTTGAAGCTGGGGCTGCAGCTGGAGTCACTGTGGAGCATCTGCAAGGGTGAGACCTTCATGGATAGCACGTACAGTGAGGTGGTCACACTGCAGGTAAAGAGTGCACAGGCAGCAAGGGAGTGGGTGACCACTAGACAGCATTAGGGAGGTAGTGCAGGAGTCCCCTGGGTCCATCTCCCCCTCTAACAGATTTTCTGTTTGAGATACTGCTGGGGGAGATGGTTTCTCAGGGGAATGCAGCAAGAACCAAGTCCAAGGCACCACGAGTGGCTCAGCTGCACAGCGTAGGGAGACAAAAGAGTGGGACAGCAATAGTGATAGGGGATTCTATCATAAGGAGAATAGATAGACATGACCACATACGGATGGTATGTTGAGTCCTTGGTGCCAGGTTCAAGGATGTCACTGAGTGGCTATAGGGCATTCTAAAGGGGGAGGGTGAACAGCCAGAGGTTGTGGTCCAGCAACAGTGGTAAAAAGAGGGAAGAGGTCATGAAAGCAGAATATAGGGAACTAGGAAATAAATTCAAAAGCAGGACCTCAAAGGTTGTAACCTCAGGATTACTCCCAGTGCCACATGCTAGCAAAATCAGGAATAGGAGAATAGACCAGATGAGTGTGTGGCTGGAGAGATGGATTAGGAGGGAGGGATTTAGATTCCTGAGGCATTGGGACTGATTCTGGGGAAGATGGGGCATGTACCAGTTTTTGGATTTTCAGAAAGCTTTTGATAAAGTTCCACATTAGAGGTTAGTGTGCAAAATTAAAGCACAAGTGATTGGGGATGATATATTGGCACGGATTGAGAATTGGTTTGCAGACAGGAAACAGAGCATAGGAATAAATGGGCCTTTTTCAGAATGGCAGGCAGTGACTACTGGGGTACTGCAGGGATCAGTGCTTGGGCCCCAGCTATTCACAATATATATGAATGGTTTGGATGAGGGAACCAAATGTAACATTTTCAAGTTGGCCGATGACACGAAACTGGGTGGGAATGTGAGCAGTGAGGAGGGTGTTAAGAAGCTTCAAGGTGATTTAGGCAGGCTGAGTGAGTGGACAAATACATGTCAGATGCAGTATAACGTGGATAAGTGTGAAGTTATCCGCTTTGGTTGGAAAAACAGAATGGCAGAGTATTATTTAAATAGTGATAGGTTTGGAAATGTAACATTAAGAGCCACTGGCACAGGGTAGGGTGGCCACCTACATAGTTGGAGGCGACCTCTGGACAAATCATGTCGCATGTGGAGGTAACAGTCTCCCTGTTCAGCGCTGAACTTCAGACATGTCCAGGTAGCAGGAGCACTGCCTGTAGACTTTGCCTGCTGGATAATGGCATCTTCTATAGACCCTTCTGCCTTGCACTTCCTGCTGGCCCTGCAGCCCCTTCTGGCTGCGTCTCTCAATCCACAGGTCCCACTCTGGGACACTACCCACGGGCAACTGGCCTCCTCACCCTCCTGGCATTCTCCTTCTCTTCTGAGGAGGTCTCTCCAGCAGAGTAAACAATTCCCATTTTTGTGCTGATGTTTCCACATGTTTCTGCAATGAAGGGGATTATTGGCAGAAGGCCAAATGATAAGAAATCAGAGCGTTCCCCTGAACAACGAAAAAATGCCAGAAACTATCTATAAACCAACTCCAGACCACTCAGAGCCGAACTCCTAACTATTCACCTTTGCACCTGCCCGTGGGCCTTTTACTCTGCCCCAAATGTAAAATCCATGAAAAATGTGCAAGCCACCTAGATGAATGGCCCATATGGCAAGTGTAAAAGTGCACAGACCACATAAAATTCACAGTCAATTGCCCTCTAAATCATCTCAATTGGCCCTTTAAATGGCAGTGGGCACACTCCTGACTTCCACACAAGCCCACTGACCGAAATATCGCTAGGCAGCATGATGACATCAGGACACTCTTTTGATGTCATCGCACCCCATTTCACAATGATCAGGACTACTGCACACCCACTCCATGAGAGCAAAATTCTGGCCAGAAGCTTTACCCTACTTTACACCACTTAATCTTATCCAAATAAACACACAGACATTGAAATACCACATCAAAGAAAGAATAACTTATTATAACCTCATAAAGATGTAAATCAATCAATGCAAACAATCCACTTCAGCCTTTAAAAACCGACTCCTGACCATTAGCGTGTTTTGGAGCTCACCCAAGCATTCATAATGAGGTAATCTAAGAACTGTATAAACAGGATCAGATGGCCAAACATCTGCTTGTAATCTGATAAGACATTAAAAGTTCCATATCTTGTTATACCACTGATGCTATAAGTTCCATTAGCGTGGATGTTTATACACTATGGAATACAGCAGATCCATGTATATCCAATTGTCTATATGTTTTTTGTATGGAATTCCAAGTTAATGAGAATCAGCCTTGATCACTTCAATTAATCCAGCATTCCCAGCCTCCTGAAAGAGGAGAGAGAGGATGGACAGGGTACAAGTTACTGATTTACAGGTTTACATGTCCATTTTGTCAAAAAATACTTCCTAGCTTCACTCATAAAGGGTATGATTATGTCCCTTTGTGCAATATGTCACCTGTCCTAATATCCCCTTATGCGGCTCAAATTTTGTTTGCAAATACGTCAAAAGGCACAATATAAATACAAGCTGTTGTTATCCTGGATCCTTTCACCAGAAATAACAGTTTCTCTCTATCTAACATATCAAGTCCTTTTATCATTTTAAGCACTTCAATTATTACTCAATCTCAACCTTCTAAATGCAAGGGGTTACAAGACCATGTCCCCATATTTAACGTTTTAAGCCTAGATATTAGTTTGGTGATTCAGTGATCTACTGTCCCCAAGGCTAATATATTGTTCCTGAGGTTTAGTGATCAAACCTGAATGCAGTTTGGCAGATGGGGTCTGACAAAGGTTTGTACAACTGAAGCACCATTTCCTCATTTTAGTCTGAGATAAATGCCAACATTGAATTAGCATTTTGATCACTGTGCTTTGGCTTTTATTGATCTATCTGCATGGGCACCCAATTCCCTTTGCTCCACCACATTTGCTGGACTCTTAACATTAACAGAATATTCTGATTTGTCTTTCCTTGCTCCAAAGTGGATAACCTCACACACAACTTCATCTGCCACAGTTTTGTCCACTCTCCAAGTCTGTTTATGTTCCTTTGCAACCTTCTACTTTAATCTATCAAACTGTCTATGCTTTCTAGAAAGAGATTTGGAATGTCTTAGATTCAATCCTTAGTTTTTGCTACGATAACTTATTTCAGTAGTAGTGTGTTTGAATTTAGTGGTGATATAAGTCCAAGTCAGGATGATGCATGACTTGGAGGAGAACTGGAAGGCAATAGCGTTCCAATGACATTACTGCTCTTAACCTTTTCAATGGCAGAGGACACAAGCCTGGGAGGTGCTGTCAAAGAAAGCTTGGTGAGTTGCTTCAGTGTTTCCTAAAGCTAAGTGTTGTGGCTGTACCCATCCAGGCAAGCAGTGAGCGTTTGATCACACTCTTGAATTGAGTTTTGTGGATGATGGCGAGACTTTTAAGGGTCCTTCCATTGCCTCAGCATTTTTACTGCTGAAACCCTCATCCATACATCTGTTACTTCGAGACTATTCCAAAGCTCTCCCGGCCAGCATCCCATTTTTGACCCTCCACGAACTTAGCTCCAAATCTCTGCTGCATGGATCTTAACTCACATAGTCCAGTTCACCCATCACCCCTGTGCTTGCTGAACAGCATTGGGTCTCAGTCTGACAGCGCATAGAATTTTAAATTCTCATCCTTATGTTCAAATCACTCCCTGATCTTGCCCCTTCCCTATCCACACCCTCCTTATCTCTGTAATTTCTTCCAGATCTACAATCTTCTGAGATTTCTGCACACCTTCAACTCTGGCCTCTTATGCATCCCCAATTATAATCACCCCACCATATGCCTTAATTTGCCCAGGTCCAAAGTTCTGAAGTTTGCTCCCTAATCCTGTCTGATTACACCCTTGTGAAGTGCCCTGGGCATTTTACTACTTGAAAGGTGCATTTTTTGGTGTTACTGTTCCTCTGTAGTAGCTACAAACTGCTCACTCTTTGTCTTGCTCCTGTAGCCACATTGCTGATATGGCTGGCCCAGTAAAGGTTATGGTCAATGGTGACCCTCAGGGTATTGATGAAGATCAACACAACAATGTTCGTACCATTGAAAGCTAACCATTTTCTTTTTTGAGATGGTAATTTTCTGGCACTTACATGACACATGTGCTACCTGCCACCAAGCCTGGATGTCATCCAGGTCTTGCTCTGGGGTGGCATAGTTGGCTTAATTATCAGAGGAGTCATAAATGACACTGGACATGGTAGAATTGTCAGCAAGTAGCCTTGGCCTAGGGGGAAGGCCATTTTTGAAGCAACCGAAGATGGCTGTTGCCATTCACGGGCAAAAGAGGAAGAAAATAATAGGAGTAAGTTACTCCAGCATATAGGTCTGGATAGATATGATTGGTTTCCTTTTCACCCTAGTTGGTGCCACCTCTGCTCAATTAATAATACTTCCTGGCACAAGCTGTCTCTTCTGACACACCCTTCCCTTTAACAGATAATCATAATAATTTAACCTTCCAATTCCAGCATTATTTCCCCTTTGATGACCTTTACTGCAGCTGTTGTAATCATTTTATACTTTCCCAGCAAATGGGTGATACCAAATATGTGGCAAAACACAATAGTCTGTTTATGTTTTTATACTGAATCCTTTCATTTCCTTTGGAACACTATATTCAATAGGAATCAAGATAAACAGGATAGCATGGTCTTTAGAAACTTTGGGCAGGTGCACTTTAGCCTTAACCTTGCAATGCACCCACAGTCCCAAATACAGTTCAGCGTGGAATCAATTTCCTCCAGTACACTTAATTCTCCCCCACCTCTCTACTCTCTTGAAATCACTTAGTTGTACATAAATTTTAATCCCCTCAGCCTTCCATATCCCACCCCAAGTGGCCATTCTTAATTGTCAGCAAAAGTAATGAGATGTTGGCAGTTTGGTTGACATTGGAAATCTAAAAGAGAAAAAAAAGACTTGCATTTATCTAGCATCTTTCACAACCTCAAGACATTCTAAAGTGTCCTACAGTCAATGTAGTACCAGTGCAGCATAGGAAATTTGTGCACAGCAAGCTCCCACGAACGGCAATGTGATAATGACCAGATAATCATTTTTTTGTGAGGCCTGGATACACAATGTTACTGCAGCCTGGAGCCCGAGCCACTTGTTTCCCAATGGATTGCACCTGCTCCATCACTATCAAGTAAATGGCTACTTAAAACCACATGGAGAGAAATTCTATCCCAACATAACTTGGGTTCTCCTCAATCTGATTTAAAGTAAAATTTGTAAAGAACACTGTGATGTATTAAAAACTTGTAAGGCTCTTCAATGACTCAGACAAAGGCTGTAACAGTGTGATTCAAATCAAAAGGTCTCATAATGAACCCTAGTGAGCTAATTAATCTTGATTAGGGTAGCAGTTGGGACACTCTTTGCACTCCTGAGTTATAGAAGAGAGAGAGAGAACAGCCTGGGTTTCCACTTCTGACTGCTATCCAATGATCCTTGACAGTAGATGATTAGGTGGGTTCAGGGTAAGGGGGAAAGTAATAAAGTCTAAATGAGGGTTACAGTGTATGTATGTGAATGCGCAGAATGTGGTAAGTAAGATTGGTGAATTGCAGGTGCAGATTGCCATGTGGAAATATGATGTTGTGGCAAGAACAGTGACCTAGCTCTAGGAAGGGCAGGACTGGCTATTAAATATTCCTGGATACTAGATGTTCAGGAAAGATAGGAAAGGAAGGAAAGGGGGTGGATTGGTGGTATTGATTAAGGACAGCATTGTAGTGCTGGAGAAAGAGGACGTGCCAGAGAGATCAAGGATAGAATCTATTTGGCTAGAGCTAAGGAACTAAAGGTGAAATTACATTGCTCGGTGTAGTCTATAAGCCACCAGCTAGAGGGGAAGATGTAGAGGAAGTGGATCAAGTGTCAGTAGAACATTTAGGAGACAGTGATCATTGTATCATAAGGGTTTAGGTTGCCTATAGAAAAGGAGAAAGAACAATCACAGGTAAGAATAATGAACTGGGGTGAGCCAACTTCAATGAGGTAAGAAGGGGTTTGACCCAAATAAGGTGGAATCGAAGATTGGCAGGAAAATCTGTAATTGAACAATGGACTGCCTTTAAAGAAGAGATAGTTTGGATACAGTCAAGATATATTCCCGCAAAGGTGAAAGTTGGGCAAATTCAGAGCTCCCTGATGACAATACAGACATCAAGACCATGAAGAAAAAGTGTGCTTACGACAGATGCCTGATGGATAATATAATGGAGAAACAGGTTGAATGGAGAAGGTTCAGAGGGGAAGTAAGAAAGCAGTTCAGAGAAGCAAAGAGAGGGAATAAAAAGAGACTGACAGCAAACATGAAAGGAAAATCTAAGGTCTTTTATAGGCATACAAATAGTAAAGGGGTGGGGAGGAATGGGGCCGATTAGGGACCAAAAAGGGAAATTACACATGTAAGCAGGGGGCATGGCTGTGGTATGGCTTATTCCTGTTCCTAACTCGTATGTTCGTAATATGTTCATATTAAATGTGTACTCTGCATCTGTCTTTACCAAGGAAGGAGATGCAGCACAGGCCATGACAAAAGAGGAGGTAATTCAGACACTTGAAGAGTGTTAAGAAGGAGGGATTGGACAGGCTGCCTGTACTTAAAGTTACTATGACACCAGAGTCAGATGAGATGCATCCAAGGAAACTGAGAGAAGAGATGGTGGAAACTGAAGAGGCACTGACTATAATTTTCCAACCCTCCTGAGACTCAGGGGTGGTGCCAAAGGACTGAGAATTGAAAACATTACACCCTTGTTCAAAATGGGTGTAAAAATAAGCCTAGCAATTACAGGCCAGTACACTTAACCTCAGTGGTGGGGAAGTTTCTGGAAACAATAATTTGTGACCAAATTAATAGTCACTTGGGTAAATGTAGGTTAATTAAAGAAAGCCAGCATGGATTTGTTAAGGGCAAATCTTGTTTAACTAAATTGCTTCGTCTTTTTGATGAGGTGACAGAGAGGATTAATGCAGGTGTTGATGTGGTGTACATGGACTTCCAAAAGGCAATTGATAAAGTGCAGCACAACAGACTTGTGAGAAAATTAATAGCTCATGGAATAAAAGGGACAGTAGAAACATGGATATAAAATAGGTTGAGTGATAGGAAACAGAGAGTAATGGTTAATGGATGTTTTTTCAGATTGGAGGAGGGTTTATAGTAGAGTTCTCCAGGGATCAGTGTTAGGTCCCCTGCTCTTACTGATATAAATAATCTGGACCTTGGTCTATAGGCACAATTTCAAAATTTGCAGGTGTTACAAAACTTGGCGGTATTGTGATCTGTGACAAGGATAGTGTAGAACTTCAAAAGGACAGACATGTTGATGAAATGGGTGGACAAATGGCAGACGAAGTTTAGCGCAGAGAAAAGTGAAGTAATTCATTTTGGTAGAAAAAGTACAGAGAGACAATATAAAAAAGGTACAATTCTAAAAGGGGTGCAAGAGCAGAAGGACCTGGGTGTATATGCACATAAATCATTGAAGGTGGCAGGACAGGTTGAGAGAGCAGTTAGTTAAGCATACAGGATCTTTGGCTTTATTAATATGGCCACAGAGCACAAAAGCAAGGAAAAGCTGTTCCCACTGGTGAAAGGATCAAGAACCAGTAGGCACAGATTTGAAGTAATTGGCAAAATGATCAATGGCAACATGAGGAGGAACTTTTTTATGCAGCAAGTGGTTAGTATCTAGAATGTACTGCCTTTCAAAGCCACCCCCCAATCTCAATGCATCAAGGTCTCCTCCTCCGTCATCCAACAAAGTTCCCCATGCAGGACTCAGTCCAGATCCACCAGGAAGACCACCTCCTGCATGCCACCTTTAACCAGTCGTGAATCTGAAGGCACATGTTTCTCATTTGCTGCATAGTTAATTCCAAAGGTACAATTAACTCTAGCAAAGTTGTGTTTTAAGGAGCATGCATGACCTGCTGATGTATTAAAAATAGGTTCTAGCTGTTTGCAATCAGGAAGCATGATCCACCCTCAATCCACCAGCATCTTCATACCCAACTTTCATCCCGCCATCAGGAAGCTGATATTTTGCCACCCACTCAGTTAAGTGCCCCCACTCACCTTGTTTCCCACTCCTGAGAGCTTCACAAAATTCTGCTCACTGAGTGAAAGCATCCTCTGGGATTAAATTCAGCAGCCAGGTGTAATGTCACCTCCAGCCAAATAGTCTGTCAATACTCACTGTGAAAGCTCACATATGAAGACTGGCCGCTTTGGCAAAGTATTACAAATCTCCCTGCGACTGCAAAACTGTACCAGAACCATGAGCCAGTGCCTTCAGGAAACAAAGGGGAAACATTTCATATTGTTTCAACTGAGTAATGGCTTAAAGCAGAAAAATAGCATTAATAACCGTAAAATATTTACAGTGTTGAAATGACAGCAGCAATTGGTTATTCAGTACACAATGAAGTCTGAGAAAGAGAAGCAATTAAACACACCCGATCAATACCATCACTCATTACAACCTCAGGTCGTATCAAATCATGTAAAAATGATATCAATGTCACAGGCAATTTTCCTCCATATGAATAACAGGGCACTTGGCAACACACCAAACTTATTATTGGAACACTTCCAAAGTACACACTGCATGGCAGGCTAGAAGCTGACAATTTGCTCACATCTGGTGCCGTACAGCTTATGGAGATCTGGTGTATGTCTCATTATCAGCTCCTGTATGTGAACCATGTTAAAGCAGGGCAAACCATACTCTGCTCCACTGCAGGTAAACCGATCTTTGAGTTATAGCCAAGCTGGTGGTGGGGACAGGCTTTTGTTCCACCCACTTCATACCAATCCTGGCATCACTTAACAGCACTAATGGTTGGATTCCATAGACATCCCACCAGTTATGCATCCTCCATGGCCTGTGATGGATGTATCTGTATTAAGCAGATACTCTTGCAGTACAGGGCCAAATGGGCCCCATAAGGTTGAATTCAAGCTATGATCAGTCTAAGAAGGATTGACTGCTTCCTGGATTACAGGTCCACCATCAAGGGACCTATATCATGGATGTATTTTTTCTTAAGGTTTTTGACTAGGTGGCTTCTTGCCCCCCATCCCCGATGTTGCAGTAAGGTGCTGCTTTGAAGGATGTTCTATGGGGTGTAAACTCCATTGACAACAATGCTGGCATGGACAGCTGTGGGTAAAGGGTAACTGGTGGATGTGCTGTTCTTAGATTTCCAGAAGGCATTTGATAAAGTTCCACATCAAAGGTTATTGCAGAAAATAAAGGCTCATGGTATAGGGGGTAACATTTTGGCATGGATAGAAGATTGGCTGGCTAACAAAAAGCTGAGAGTGGGCTTAAATGGTTCTTTTTCAGGCTGGCAAGATATAATAAGTGGCATGGCACAGGGATCAGTGCTGGGACCTCAACTGTTTTTGGGGCCATCTGTCACCTGGCGCAGTCCTGATCTGTAAACATGAAGTAGACGTGCACTTTATGCAGAGTGAGGAAGTGATAAAGTCAATGCGTGGCTGGCAAATCTGAGCCCGCCCACCAATGATCAATGAGGTGGGACGTGCTGGGAATGGTAGCGCTCATTAACTGGCCATTGTGGCCGGCGGGTAAAACAACTTCTTCCAGCCCACTACCACGCTTTGCAGAAATCTGGGGTGATTCTACCCTTAGTGTGTGTACCTGAAGTATTCTCCAGCTAAAAATCACCTCACAATCAGAATAAGCCCTTTTTCACTCTGCTTGCTGGTTCTCAAAGCAGCCAACATTCATCATCATACAGCTGGTTTTGGTCGGTTGAGCATTCCAATGGACTAATCTCTATACACCTTGTTAGCCTTAGCTCAGTTTTGTCTTAGTTAAAAGATTGTGGGTTCAAGTCCCACTCCAGAGCCTTGAACAAAAAATCTTGGATGACACTCAAGTGTTGGTACTGAGGGACCACAAGAACACAAAAAAGAGGGTCAGGAGTAGATCATAAGGCCCATTGAGCCTGCTTCACCATTCAGTATGATAATGGCTCATCTTGCTCCACCTGAAAACTTTGGCAGAATTCTGAGCGCACGTAGTTATGATACTCTACGTTTGGAAGCCATTTTTCAGTGATCATTTGATATCTGAAAGTGATCAAGTGAAGGAACTGACCTGAAACCACATCTATTGCAACATTTATTTGCCTGAAGTGTGCAACTGTAAGGGCCCATAGCCTTTGCTGTATCCAGTGCCTTCAGCCATTTCTTGATATCACATGGAGTGAATTGAATTGACTGAGGACTGGCATCTGTGATGCTGGGGACATCCAGAAGCGGCCGAGGTGGATCATCCACTTAGCACTTATGGCTGAAGATTGTAGCAAATGCTTCAGCCTTATACTTTGCACTGATGTGCTGGGCCCCTCCATCATTGGTGGGGTTTTTGTGGAGTCTCTTACTTCAGTGAGTTGTTTAATTGTCCACCACCATTCAGGACTGGATGTGGCAGGTCTGCAGAGCTTAGATCTGATCCGTTGGCTGTGGGTTCACTTAGCTCCGTCTTTCACTTGCTGCTTATGTTGTTTGGCATGCAAGTAGTCCTGTTTTATAGCTTCACCAGGTCGACACCTCATTTTTAAGTATGCCTGATGCTGCTCCTGGCATGCCCTCCTGCACTCTTAATTGAACCAGGGTTGATTCCCTGGCTTGATGGTAATGGTAGAGTGGGGGATATGCTGGGCCATGAGGTTACAGATTGTGTTTGAGTACAATTCTGCCACTGCTGATGGCCCACAGTGCCTCATGGATGCCCAGTCTTGAGTTGCTAAATCTGTTCAAACTCTATCATATTTTGCACTGTGGTAGCGCCACACAACACGATGGAGTGTATCCTCAATGTGAAGGTGGGGTTTCGTATCCACAATGACTGTGGTCATTCCTACCGATACTGTCATGGGCAGATGCATCTGCAGCAGGCAGGATGGTGAAGGTTAAGTGTGTTGTTCCCTCTTGTTGGTTCCCTCACCACCTGCCTCAGACCCAGTCTAGCAGCTGTGCCCTTTAGGACTCGGCCAGCTCAGTCAGTAGAGATGCGACCGAGCCACTTTTGGTGATGGACATTGAAGTCTCCCACCTAGAGTACATTCTGCGCCCTTGCCACCCTCAATGCTTCCTCCAAGTAGTGTTTAACATGGGGGAGCACTGGTAATCATCAGGAGGTTTCCTTGCCTATGTTTGACCTGATGCCAGGAGACTTCATGGGGGCCAGAGTCGATGTTGAGGACTCCCAGGGCAACTCCCGCCCGGCTGTATACCACTGTGCTGCCATCACTGCTGGGTCTGTTCTGCTGGTGAGACAGGACGTACCCAGGAATGGTGATGGCGGTGTCTGGGACATTAAATTAGAATAGAGATGAGAAGAAATTTCTTCACTCAAAGTGTTGTGAATCTTTGCTTGGTAGCAGTGATCATAATATGATTGAATTTTACATTTATTTTGAGGGAGAAACAAGTGTGTCCAAGACCAGTATTTTAATTTAGTGAGGTCTCTCTGGGGCACCTGCTGGGTACAATGGAAGGCCACTGCAATGTCCCCTACTCCTGCTTTGGCTGCAGGAGGTCAACCAGGTTCACCAATTAGGCAGGGAAGTGGTGGTCAGCATCACCGGAGCACAGAGGAGGTCAGCCATCCAGTGCAGGAAGAGGATGAATATTCTTATTACCAGGGTAAGTCAACCACCTCATCACTCTCAACTCACACATGCCTAAACCCATCACAATTGATAGGGATCTCACTGGACAACACCATTAATTCTCACACGTCCATCAGATGTCCTCATCCTTTCCATGGCTCCGCTCACCACACAAACATTCCACACAGTGCCATGTGTCCTGCTCACACTCTCTCCATCTGTTTTCATGCAGGAGAAGCTGGCTCATAACAGCAGGGAGAGGTCCCAGACCAGAGGGGTGGAGTGGCTCACATTAGACCCCTCACTCACTTTGAGCAGTATGCCATTGCACTGACTGCTGAGGACATGGACCAAGTCACATATAGAAATCACATGTAGGCCAGACCAGGTGTAGGACAGCAGACCATTCCCTAAAGAACATTAGTGAACCAGGTGGGTTTTTACAACAATGGTCATTGTTAGACTTTTAATTCCAGCTTTTTATTGAATTTAAATTCCATCATCTGCCATGGCAGAATTCAAACCTGGGTCCCCAGAGCATGACCCTAGGTCTCTGGAGTACTAGTCCAGTGACAATACCACTACTTCGTTAACTTCCCCTTGATTGAAACATATAAGGGGTCGTAACAGGGTGGGTGTGGAGAGATGTTTCCTCTTGTGGGAGAATCTAGAACCAGGAGTCACTCTGGGGTCACCCATTTAAAACAGAGATGAAGTGAAACTTTTCCACTCAGAGAGTTGTGAGTCTTTGGAACTCTCTTCCTGAAAAGGTGGTGGAAGCAGAGTCTTTGAATATTTTTAAGGCAGAGGTGGATAGATTCTTGGTAAGCAAGGGAGTGATAGGTTATTGGGGATGCAGATTTCAGGTTACTATCAGATCAGCCACGATCTTATTAAATGGTGGAGCAAGGCTCAAGGAGTGAGTGCCCTACTCCTGCTTCTTGTTCGTATGCTCGTATGGACAGCAGAACAATGACATGAAGGTGTGTTTGTGACCTCAGCTGAGAAATTCTGATAGTAGAGCAGCACTGCTGGAAATCAGATGGGATCATAGCAAAGAATGACAGAAAGTTAAGATGTGGCTGCTGTCACCTCACCACCTACACCAGAATTTTCCTCCCTCTGACTCCTTCAAGACCAGCTGCCCGCCAGCTCAGCCTGGCACATGAAAATGGCAGTGGGCAGTGGGCCACACAGATCCAAGGCTCAGGAGACTATCATTCATAATCAGCGCCCTGCTGCTATTCAGAGCCTTCAGGCAGGATGTGGAGTAGGCTTTGAGACACAAAGGTTAAAGACCCTAATTTCTCCCAGTTACAAGTGAGCCTCGGAGCAAACTATTTTCCCTTGGAGTCAAGCCCAATACTTACCCTCAGTCAAGGCTGTTAGTGGAAACCTTGATGCCAACTTTAAGAAATTTCTCTCCCTTTTAGGCTCCTCCCCACCAAGCATCCCCACATGACAGTATCAAGTTTACTTTTATGTCTTCTCCATTATTGAGAACAATAGCAAACAGGGCACATGTTCGCAATGGCTCTAAGGGGTAATTTTCTACTTGGCATGTGAGACAGCAAGGAGCACGATGCCAGAAAATGATTCTGCTAGTTATGATTCCTGGTTCAGTGTTCTCAATCAGCATTATGTTGCCTATGGCAACACATTTCACCACTCTTGGCCACAATAATCCAATTTTATTTTAAACGCACGCCCTTATACATTAAAATGCATATTCTGCCAGCTCTTATTATTTGTAGGTACTTTTTAACATTGCCAACTAGCAATCTGGATTTTGAAATGGAAATGCATGTTTAATAAAGATTTTTGTTATCTAACAACTTTGTTTATCTTTATTTAAAGAAATGTAATAATTATAAGCTCTGCTTAATAACTTCTTGGCAACCAATGCTAGATTTGCACAGGACACAAGCTGAATTAGGGCACTTTGCCACCAGGCTATCTAAGGCTATGTGAAAAGCCTATAGTTTCAGTGTCAAAACTGCATGGGCAGAATTTTGCCCTTGATGGGCGGGCGGGCCCCACCAGCTTGGCAGCAGGCGGGCAGTTGATCGCCGCCGCCAAAATGAGTGCTGCCGCCATTTTGAGTGGGCGGGCCACCCAACGGGAAGCGCTATGCACTTCCTGTGCAGGGGCGGGGGGAAGGATTCCCCAACTGTCAAAGTGCACATGCATGCGAAAAAGCGTACATCTCCCTGAGACTAAGCGCTGTCTCAGGGAGAGCGCTGAAAGTTTTATAAACTGAAAAAATAGAAAAAACAAGATGGGACATGTTAATAAATATCACATAAACTTTATTAAAGTTTTTTAAAACAGACATGAAACCTCATCCCGCCAGTGGATGAGGCTTCATGTTTTTTTCAGAAGCCTGCCAGTTCTCCTGGCCTGCCGGCCAGCCTTAAGGTTGGATGGGCAGGGTAATTGTTTTAATTATCCTGTCAGTGGCCTCAATTGGCCATTGTCAGGTCGGTGGGCAGACAGCTGATTTCACTGTCCCCACGCCTTCCTGAATATTTAAATGGGGCGGGATGACGTCGGGGGTTCCCGCATCATTTTCGCGTTGGCGAGTGGGTCCTGCCCCCCAGCTCGCCAACGGAAAAATTCTGGCCCATGTCCATGTCTCTCAAACTCATTTATTTCATTTAAATGGGCTTCATGAGCTCTGAGCTTCATTTCATGTCGGATATCCAAGAGGAAGGGGAGGCCAGGAGAGCTGACATGATCCCATTCACCTCACTTGAAACACAGCTCCCGATGACTAACCATGGAGTGGGTATAACAACAGTAATCCCAGCACCCACTGTGGAACACCACCTCCCAACAGCACTATTTGAAGAAAAGCAGAGTTCTCTGGTGTCCTACTTCTTCCCAAGGACAATCCCACAATGCAACAAGCTGCCAAAGGAGATAGTCACAGCCCCTTCTCGATGGCTGTAGGCTGATATCCATTGCTAGGCTATCAATCCTCACATCTGCAAACTACTTTATCCAGTAAATCAGAAGATCCAAGGCATTGACAAGAAATCATTTGCATAGCAATCTCTTTTGATATACGCATTGATCTGTGTGGGCCACATTTCAACTAATAACCTTAAATCCTATCAATTCTAATTAGAATATTTACCTTCAAGACCCATCTTTATATTATTTCTATGTAACAGTTTTCATATCAGGAATACCATTTCAGCAAGTCATGCCTGGTTTAGCTAGCGCTACCCACCATATAAATGTTGGCAGAACATGGATTTTAGTCTGTGATGCCAATGCAACTAAAGAAGAAGCAAAGCAGAAGCAACAGTTCTTTTTCAGTCAAAACAAATTAGTCATTGATCTCATTGCTGTTTGTGGGATTTCACTGTGTGTTACTTAGATCTTGTGATTGCTTGCATATTAGTGGATAGAAAATTACAGACTGGTTTCCTGTGGTTCTTTTGAAATGGGCCCCGTTCTGAGTGTCATTCCCCAAATGAGGCAATGATTGTGGAATCATTCCTGGAGAGTCAGGGTAGCAATGGCTTAGAAGCCATTCCCCAGCCTTTCTTTTCAGTCATGGACAGTTTATAAAATGGAATATAAATAAAGAAAATTGCTTGCTAGGGCAAATAAAAGAACAATCGGCTGCAGTGTTACTGTATAAAGGCAGTGGGAGGAGGAAAAGAGTTACATTATTGCTCAAGGGCAAGGGGTCAACATTGACATCCTGTACCAGTATAAGAGTTGCAAGGTCATCTGTTTAGATGAGGCAGCTTCATATTCTAAAGATCCTCAAAGTAAGAACAATCAGATACACAGGGCAATTGCTGGAGTAATGGAATATATTGGTCACGGTAATTAAAACCTGAGCTACTTAGTAACCACTGGAAATATATTCAAAAGGGATTAGTGAGAGAGTTTTGTGGCTGCTTAAGGCCAATCAGTTCATACATACTGTGATGGCAGCAGCAGTCTCCTTTAAAACAGTTAGCCAAATGTTCAAGGTTAGCCAGCTTAGCCGGTACAGTATTAGGAATGTTTCAATTCACTCTCTGTTATTTTCAACATCCTGTTTATAATATATTAGTTACAATTTAAATGAACAGAAAAATAGATATAGGATAATAAGTTTGACTCTGTTAAACTATCTCAGATGTTTGTACAGCTCCCAAAATGGCTTAGCAATCTATCCTGAGCTTTGTTTGGACAAATTCTAACGATTAGCCAATGTACCACAATCTGAATTGGTTGGGTGAAGAAATCAGTCACCCCCCGATGCTGACTGAAAAGTGAGTGCATGTAGCTTTGGGTGAGGACAGGATCAATTTAGCTGTTACATCTTAAATGGTGGACAGCCTCCTGTCAATCACAGCCTAAGTTCATACTAGGGCTAGGATTTTACAGCCCTGGCATGGCGTGTCTCCCCCCATCCCCTCCCCCAGCAGATGCGGCGAGCCATTTAAATCTCCATTCAGTTCAGCAGGACCATAATATCCTGCTGGGCAGTGGGGAGGGGAGGGGGGTGTCATTTGGTTGCTTTGGGACCACCTCCCGCCAAAAGTTAATAACATCAGTACAGGAAATCTTCAATGGGATCAAAGAGAAAATGGGAAAGTTTTAGTTATCAGCTGATGAATTAATTTATTCACTAAGGTATTCAAGTATAATTATAGTCTCCAATGATTTAAATACTGATGGTAAGTTCCTGATAAAGGAGATTGAAGATAATTTTGACTGTGGTGTAAAATGAGCGATATCATCAGCCACTTATTAAACACCTCTGCAAACTTTCATTTCCATTGAAGTTCATCTGACACAAGCACAATGGGTTGAATGACCTCCTTCTGTTCTACAATTCTATAATTCTACAAACCTGCAAAGTCAATATTACACCCGTTGTCTGAAATCTTTGGAAGGAACAGACCTACATTCCTGGTTGAATGCATTGTTATGAACTACAGTGCAATATGACCAGCACTAACTCATCACTATCTCTCTTGATCCCTCCACTGTCTATAAATTGTCAGACTGCTTGTCCAATATCCAACAATGGATCAGCAGAAATTTCCTCCAACTAAATATTGGAAAGACCAACGCTATTGCCTTCAGTCACTGGTACAACTTCTGTTCCCGTGAGTTCCTTGGGATGTTTTTCCATCTTAAAGGTGCTACATAAATACAAGTTGTTGTTATAGTACAAACCAGTAATCACCATTGTAGTTATCTATTTTCCAGATAGAGCAAAAAGTTAACAAAATGCAAAAAATATACAAGTTAGGAAAAGTCAAGAGTGGTGCACCCAGGAGTTGGCGTACAGTAGGAGGTTGGTGTAAAAGCATCTTATTGGTCCAAGGGACTGGAGTTTTCCATCAGCAGTAAAGAAACAGTGAAAGAAAACTGCCCCAAAGCTCAAGCGATCTGCGCAAAGTGATTTTGCCCTTTCCTGACAGCAGAATAAACCTGGTGCCAAGTCAAGGGGATCTCAAGATATCCAGCATCAGTGATGTCATCACGCAGGGCGAGGTGACAATCACAGTATTCTCACAACAAAACACAAAAGTTAAAAGCACTGCATATCCTTCACGTTTTCATTTAAATTTTCAGATAGCAAAATAAATCATTATTATTGGATTAAGGCAGAAACAAAAATATCATAAGCAATTTTTAAAATATTTTTGAAATATGTGGGGTTTTTTAACTCAAAATGGAGAAACTTGACATTCACAAATACAAAATTAGTTTTGCAGGGATAGTGAGAGTGTTAAAATCCAAGCTACACCTCATTCAACAAGGTATAACCTTTTCAAGGGGTTTAATAGCAAGACTAACAGCATAAAAGTAGAATTTTTTGTCAACTGACTTGTTGCTTTGGGACTACACTCTGGGGTGCAAACTGAAAAGAAGTGAAGAAAAGATTAAATCGACCACAAATTGGTTAGGAAAGAACAAGTTGAGAATGAACGAAAGGAGTTTCAGTTTAAGGTCCTGAGATAGAAAAATAATACTTTACTAAAAATTCACATTTACTCAATATTCACATTTGGAAATATTTTGAAAGAAAATTATAAATAATAAAAACAAAAAGTGGGGCAGATTTCAACCAAGTATTTTTCTTTTGTTTAATAGACTACAAGATAGAGTAACAAATAGGGTCAAATAAGCTGTTAGAAAATGATTGTCTATTTATACTTATTAGTAAGTGCAGTGTATTACCTTGTGGTATTTAGTTACGAAGCAGAAACAAATAGCCCTTGTCTTGGCATACACACTCTCTTGGAAGGCTGCCAGTCCTGGATGAGCTGTCAGAGCTAGGTCTGATTGCCAACAAAACCCAATTTATATCGAAATAGTTTGTCTCCAAAGAGTTGTTAACTGTTAAAGCAAATACCGTATCAGGAGAATAACACTGGGAAGGCTACCTCCCAACTCTAGGCTTTTTCATTCCAATTTTCTACCCTCACTCCCTCCTTTTCTCCAGATATTGGCAGCTTGCGGGCATAAGGTTTTCTGGGCAGATTTAGCTGACCTTAGGTTCAAGGTTGATAAGGACAGCACAATTGACTTCAGTGCTCTAGAGTTAGAATTGGAAAATTCAATCAAGATCCCCATCTTGATCACTATAAAGTATTTTCAGAAGGATATTTGCATGCAACAACTGAATTAGACTTAACTGTGATGCTCCCTAAAGTCAAACAGCTGACTGACACTTGGGCCTTGAAAATCCATGATCCATATTTGTCATGAATTTGGGGTGTTACTAGGATAAGGAAGGTGTAGATTTTGATACATGAACCGTTTATGTTGGATTTTCTTCCTATTCCAAGAAGCGTTGGGGTTTGCTGAAGCAGCTGTTTCCTCCAGGCGTTTCTGGTAGGCTGGCACCCACCAGAATTCCTACCTGCCCTGCCTCCGGTAGCCTCAACATACTGTACACCTGAAAGAAGCGGGCAACTTTGATGAAGACCGAAGTGGGACCCATAAGATTGTTTACAGTGGGTTTAGCAAAAAAAAGATCAGTTTGTAGGAGGAAAGCAACTTTTTGTGCAATAGAGCCAATCTCCTCCTGTTCGATGTTTCTTATGCCGGACCTGTCAGACAGCTCTGGATGCCCCAGTTGCACTGATACTAGTCGAGACATCCACTCATTGTATACTTATTTCCTGACCACGTGAATTCCAACAGGATAAGATGTAACAGAGTGGCAGCAGAACAGGATCACAGCTTTTCAGCATCAATGTGTAGGTCCAGACATAAAAATCGCCGTTCGAGTCCTGGTGTGGAGAATTCTATTAGCTAAGCGTCACATTTTTGCCCATCCCACCCAATGCATGGCCCCATGCTCACTCACCCCTCCCCTTCCTTTTTGGATTGTCCCTCTCTTTCTATCTCCAGGGATGGACTTTCCATTGACGTCTATTACAAGCCTACTGAATCAGGGCTCCTTCACTACTACTACTACTTGGAGAAAGCACTCAGGCTAAACAAAGCACAGAATATATTCTGGATGGCAGAATTCAATGTCTATCACTATGAATAGTACTGCCACCACTATCTGTGCTGCTGAACACTCAACAATAAACTGGCAGACTGGGTTTGTGAGAGAACCAACACAAGTGAACAAGTGTCCTCACCTCTCACAGGTGTTTCTGACAGAATTTGTAGCAGTGACCACTGCACCGGCCTTTTAAGGATCAAGGCCGAGCTTCATAGAGAGGACAGCCTCCATCATATTGTGTGGTAATACCATTATGTTAAATGGGATGGATTAAGAATGGACCTAGAAGCTCAAAACTGGGCATCCTTGAAGAGTTATAGGCCATCATCTGCAACAGAATTGAATTTCAGTACAACCTGTAACTTCATGGCCCAGCAAATCCCTCACTCTCCGACTGTTATTATGTAGAATGATGAACCTTGGTTCAATGAACACAACGCTAGATGTGTGTTCAGCGGTGGAAGCAGCATGCTACACACAATATTAAATAACTCTACAACCAATGGATCAGGTTAAAGCTCTGCAGCTCTGCTACATCCAGTCATAAATTGTGGTACAAGAGAAAGTGTTGGAAAATGTCAGCTGGTCTGGCAGCATCTGTGGAGACAGAAACAATGTTAACACTTCGAGTCCAATATGACTTGTCTTTGGAACCCGTTCTGAAGAAGAGCCAGATTGGACACAAAACATTAACTCTATTTCTCTCTTCACGGATGCTGCCAGACCTGCTGAGTTTTTCCAACACTTTCTGTTTTTATTTCAGATCTCCAACATACATAGTATTTTACTTTTGCATAAAAAGTGGTGGTCAATTAAACAACTAATGGAAAACATCCTTGTTCTCAATGATGGCACAGCACAAACACGAGTGCAAAAGACAAGGCTGAAGCATTTTAAAGCCACATATACCAAGTGGATGATTCTTTTCATCCTCCTTCTGAGATATCCACCAACACAAATGGCAATTCAGCCAATTTGATTTACTTCATGTGACATCAAGAAATGGATGAATGCACTGGACACAGCAATGGCTGCTAGCACTGATAACATCTCCGCTGTATGGCTGAACACCCAGGGCCGGATTTTGAGTTCGGTGTGCGAGCGTAGTGAATGGGCCCCAGAGCAGCCGGGAAACGGGCCGCCGTCCGCGATCGGCCCCTGACCGCGATTTCACGCTGGCTGGCCAATTAACAGCGCTGCTGGGGTAGGGACGGGAAGAGGCCGAGCGCTGAAGTCAGCACAGGCACAGGAGAATGCTTACAGAAAGCTCTCTGAAGGCAGACAGCTGCCTCCGGGATCTGAAGAAATCAAAAGCCATGAATAAAGTTTTCAAATACCAAAAAAAATGTCTATGCATCAGGATCAGTCACCTGAACATATGGCTGATGTAAATTCTGTCCAAACATTTTTATCTTTTCTTAAATTAATATCAGAAACCTCATCCCACCCTTGGATAAGGTTCCCTCAAAAAGGCAAAGGCCACCTGTACAATTTGCCTGCCCACCAACCATAATGTTGGACGGGCAATGGAAAATCCCCATTGATTACTATGTTAATGGCCTTAATAGGCCTCTTAATTGTCAGCAGGTGTGCTGCTGACTCTCATGCGCGCCCACTAACTGCTCACCCGAAGTCACCACACGCTTTTTCATGCTCGAGCGGGTTGGGCACACGGCCGCACGCTGAGCAAACATTCTGCCCCTATTCTCTAGAAATACTACAGCACACTCCCAAGCCATTCCAGTACAGCTACAACCTGATAATGTAGAAAGTGACCACAGAAAAGCAGGACAAATCCAATCAGGCCAATTACTGGCCTATCAGTGCAGTCCCAGTCATGAGCAAACTGAAGGAAGGAGTCGTCAACAGTCTTATCAAGTAATTAACCTCTCTAGAATAACCTGCCAGTCAATGCTCAAGATTTGTCCTATCAGCAATGCTTGACTCTCAACTTCACTACAGCATTGTACCAAACATAGACACAAGCTGAATTGCTGAGGTGGGGTTAGTGTCTCTGCCCTTGACAGCAAGGCATGAAGGAGCACTAGTAAAATTGAACTCAATGGCAGTGATGGTGTCATATCTGATACAAAGGGAAATGGTTCTGGTTATTGATGGCCAATCATCTCAGTCCCTCGACTTTGCTGCATGAATTCCTCAGGCCAATGTCCTAGGCACAACTATCTCCAGCTGCCTTTCAATGCCATTATAAGGTCAGAAGAAGAACTATTTGCTGATGAATGCATTGTACAGTATTCAACCCAATTTATTCAACCCAGTTCCTCAGATAATGCTGTAGTCCATGCATGCATGTAACAATAGCTGGATAATACCCAGGCTTGAGCTGATAAACAGAATGTAACACATGCACTATACATGTGCCAAGCAAAGACCTCCAACAAGACAGTCTAACCACCCCTTGGCATTCAATGAAGATGTAACTAGGCTGATTCCTGGGATAAAGGGGTTGTCTTATGAGGAAAGGTTGAGCAGGTTGGGCCTATACCCATCAGAGTTTCAAAGAATGGGAGGTGATCCTTTTGAAACATTTAAGATTCAGAGGGGGACTTGTCAGGGTGGATGCTGGGAGAATATTTCCTTTCATGGGGAATCTAGAACTAGGGGCACAATTTAAAAATAGGGGTTAAAAACTGAGATGAGGAGCAATTTCTTCTCTCAGACAGGTCATTAATCTTTGGAATACTCTTCCATTGAGAGCAGTGGCAGCTGGGACAATTGAATATATTCAAGGCTGAGTTAGAAAGATTTTTGATTGACAAGGGCATTAAGGATTATTAAGGCCACAAGCAGATCAGCCATGATCTTACCGAAAGGGGAAGTGGCTCGATGAGCTGAATGGCCTACTCCTGCTCCTAATTCTCATGATCTTATGATGCTATGAACATATATGGTTCAACTGCCCTTTCTCAAAAGAAGCTACATTTTGCTGCTCAGGCCAAGGTTAATAGCAATTTCTAGCATTAATATGCTAGAAATATACTTTATTTTTATTTCTTTTTTATTCACTTACGGGATGTGGGCATCACTGGCAAGGCCAGCATATACCTAATTGCCCTTGAGAAGGTGGTGATAAGCTGCCTTCTTGAACCGCTGCAGTCGATGTGGTGTAGGTACATCCACAGTGCTGTTAGGAAGGGAGTTCCAGGGCTTTGACCCAACAAGAGTCAAAGAACGGCAATATATTTCCAATTCAAGGTGGTGAGTGGTTTGGAGGGGAACTTGCAGGTGGTGGTATTCCCATATATCTGCTGCCCTTGTCCTTCTAGATCGTAGCGGTCGTGGATTTGGAAGGTGCTTTTGAAGAAGCCTTTGTGAATTCCTGCAGTGCATCTTGTAGATGGTACACACTGCTGCCACTTTTTGTCAGTGGTGGAGGGAGTGAATGTTTGTGGATGGGGTGCCAATCAAGGGGGTTGCTTTGTCCTGCACAGTGTCAAGCTTCTTGAGTGTTGTGGGAGCTGCACTCATCCAGGCAAGTGGAGAATATTCCATCACACTCCTGACTTGTGCCTTGTAGATGGTGGACAGGCTTTATGGAGTCGGGAGGTGAGTTACTCGCCACAGAATTCTGATCATCTAACCTGCTCTTGTAGCCACAGTATTTATATGGCTAGTCCAGTTCAGTTTCTGGTCAATGGTAACCCCCAGGATGTTAATAGTGAGGGATTCAGTGATGGTGATGCCAATGAATGTCAAGAGGCATGTGAATCCCCCATGGTAATGAAAACAGTAATGGAAATAATACACCTGTCAAGACAGAATTTCACAAAGAATTATTCTGCAACTGAGATAGAACTGTATTACTTGAAGACTTTTAAAGACGTAGGTCAATCAGAAGTTAATTGCTACTGGCAAGGAAGTTTGTAGTCCGACAGACATTTGCAAAGCAGCAGGTCACAAGCAACCAACTGGAAATTATTGCCTTCCTTTTTTTCATAATTTTAACACATTGAAGTATGTAATCTACAGTGTGACAGGCACATGCTATTAGAAGTTCCCAAACTCTGGGTCATGACCCTAATTGGGGTCACAAAGGTAGCAATTGCAGTTATGATCTCCCCCTCCTCTGAGGCTGAACCCATGCTGGTGCTCAGGTGGTGTCCAGCCAGCCCTTGCCCTCCTTGGCTCTTGATCTTGGGTTTTTATCATTCTTCTCGAGACCATTTAAAAATGTCACCTGCAGCGCCACAGGCGCACACTGGCTTGGTTTGGGATTCAGGCCACCTGAGCTGCAGAGCTTTCCTGCTGGCCACCAACAGCTGGTTAATAATTGTGTTTGTGTGTGTGTGTGTGAAGGGAGTGGAGGAAGACAGGGGAGTGGAGGAGGGGAGGGGGATGCTGATTACAGGTCATTATGGTTGGGGGACAGAAGCTGATTACAGTCTGTTTGTGGGAAGGAAAGGGGCTGATTACAGTGGATGGGGGGGTGAGAGGGGCTGATTACAGTGTGAATGGGAGGTGAGAGGGGCTGATTACAGTGAGTGTGGGGATGGGGAGAGGGACTGAAATCTTCAGTACAAAATTTAAGGTTTATTCAATTAGTCCCACATTGCAACCAATGATACCAAGATAGCCCTTAGGCAACCTTGGTCTGATGTTTCTATACATCAGTCATGCCGAATGCAAATGTGAACATCAATAGTAACTGCTGCTGTCTGACCAAGGGTCATGAGCTGCAGCAGCCGAGGTGAAGTAATATACTGGTGAGCACATAAAATAATAACATTTTTACCAGGTTCTTTAAAAATAATAATCTTTATTGAAAAGAAAGACATGCTCCTGAAGGCTTTCATCTTGCACTCATCAGGACAAACACAAGAGTGCCAAATTTCAAACAATCACAAATACTTGTACTGCAGGAGATATGGGTGCTGGTTGGTTGTTAAGCCGACTCAGGTTGGCCAACACATTTTCACAGGGAAAGCAACAGGGGACAATGGGCTCCCCAAGCTCCTGAGTAATTCAAAAAAGGCACAAGGTTTAAACATATTATTTTTGTTTGCAAAGAACAGATCCCTGCATAATAATGTATGTTGTTTCTAGCAAGCATAAACGAGCCACATTACAAGCTCAATTCAATATCTTCAATTGGTTGTTGGCGTAGCTATTAGCACACTCAGGATTATTTTCTTTTATTCATTTATGGGATGTGGGCATCACTGGCTAAGCCAGCATTTATTGTCCATCCCTAGTTGCCTTTGAGAAGGTGGTGGTGAGGTGCCTTCTTGAACTGTTGCAGTCCCTGTGGTGTAGGCACACCCAAAGTGCTGTTAGGGAGGGAGGTCTAGCATTTTGACCCATCCACAGTGAAGGAATAGTGATATTTTTCCAAGTCAGGATGATGAGTGGCTTGGAGGGGAACTTCCAGGTGGTGGTATTCACCAAGTATCTGGTGCCCTTGTCCTTCAAATGATAGTGGTTGTGGATTTGGAAGGTGCTGCCTGAGCAGCCTTAGTGCATTTCTGCAGTGCATCTTGTAGATGGTACACACTGCAGCCACTGTTCGTCGGTGGTGGAGGGAATGGATATTTGTGGATGGGGTGCCAATCAAGTGGGTTGCTTTGTCCTGGATGGTGTCAAGCTTCTTGAGTGTTGTTAGAGCTGTACTTAGACAGGCAAGTGGAGAGAATTCCATCACACTTCTGACTTGTACCTTGTAGATGGTGGACAGGCTTTGGGGAGTCAGGGGTTGAGTTACTCGCTGCTCGATTCCTAGCCACTGACCTGCTCTTGTAGCCATAGTATTTATATGGCTAATTCAGTTCAATTTCTGAACAATGGTAACTCCCAGGATGTTGATCCAGGGGGGATCTAGCGGCGGCAAAGCCACTGAACGTCATGGGACGATGGTATCTAACCATCTAGGCAAACAAATGTGGCTAACTGAGTGAAGACTTAGAGGTTGATGAGAGGTCGAGTTTGGTAAAGGGGTAAGGAGGTGTTCATTTCCTTTTTCTATCCTTCTCGCCCCATAGGAATTGTTTCTTGCTGCACTACAGTTTGGTGAATATCTGGTAAGTGGTTAAGTTCTATTCTATCCCTAAGGTTTAAAATAGGATGCAAATTAGTAGTAAAGTTAATAAAATGTTTAAGAAATCAACATACATTTAAATAATTAAGTAATTATTTAAAACACATTAAGGATGGTAGGCCAGGTGCTGTGTCAAGACTGCAGCTCGTGGGAGCTCCTGAATAACATTGCCATCCAGGGAAAACACATCTTCAGTACATGTTTGTGGCTTGAGGAACTTCAGCTCAGAGTCAATGAGCTGGAGGCTGAGTTGCAGATTCTGCGACACTTCAAGGAGGGGGAAAGTTACCTGGATGTTTTATACCAGGGGGCAGTCACACTACTTAGGATAGGGTCTTCTGATTTGGTCAGTGTTCAGGGACAGGAGGGTGCGACTGCGAGTGAGGCAAGTAAGGGGACCCAGAGGGCAGGAGCGTAGGAGTGTGAGCCTCTGCAAAAGTCCAATCAGCCTGATGTTCTCTTAGCTTGTTTGGATGAGAGGATGGGCCGCAGGGTGGATGATCAAACTCATCATGGCACCATTTAATTGGGGGGAGCAAAATGGAACCTATTGGTAGTACGGGACAGTATAATAAAGGGAATTGACACAGTAGCAAAGAGCGAGAATCCAGGCAGCTATGTTGTCTGCCCTGTGGCAGGGTTCAAGACATCTGCTCCGGGCTGGAGAGAACTTGCAGTGAGAGAGGGAGGATCCAGTGTTCATGGTCCATGTAGGTACCAATGACATAGACAGGATGAGGAAGGAGGCTCTGCATAGTCAGTATGAGGATCCCGGCACCAAATTAAGAAGCAGAACCTCACAAAGGTATTAATCCTGGATTCACTGGCAAATAAAGTAAAGGGATTGGTCAATAGAGGATCAGCAGCAGACATTTAAAGGGATATTTCAGAACACACAGAACATATAGACTCCAATGGGAAAAAAAAATTCCAAGGGGAGGGCCCAACATCCATGGTTAACTAAGAAGTTAAAGACAGTATCAAACTTGAAGAAAAAGCATTTAATTATGCAAAGATGGCTGGCAGGTCAGAAGATTGGCAGAATATAAAGAACAGCAAAGAATCACAAAAATATTAATAAAGACGGAAAAATTAGAGTACAAGAGAAAGCTAGCTAGTGTATAAAAATGGATAGTAAGAGTTTCTTTAGATATTTAAATAAGAAAAGAGTTAACAAAGTGAGTGTTGGTCCTTTAGAAAATGCATCTAGGAAATTCATAATGTAAAGTAGGAAAATGACAGGTTTTTTGCTTTGGTCTTCACTACAGAGGACAGAAGTAACATCCCGGAAATGGCTGTAAATCAGGAAATGGAAGGGAGGGAAGAACTGGAGAAAATTACAATCACCAGGGAAGTGATTTGAGCAAATTGTTGGGACTGTGGGCTGACAAATCCCCAGGTCCAGATGGACTTTCCCCTAAGATCTTGAAAGAAGTGGCTAATGAAATAGTTGATGCATTGGTTTTAATTCCCTAGATTTGGGGAAGGTTCCATTAGATTAGAAAATAGAAAATATAACTTCTTTATTCAAAAAGGGAGGGAGACAGAAAGCTGGAAATTACAGGACACTTAGCCCAACCTCTGTCATTAGGGAAAATGTTAGAAACTATTAATACAGATATTATAGCAGGGCACTTAGAAAAGTTCAAGACAATCAGGTGGAGTCAACATGATTTTGTGAAAGGAAAACCATGATTAACCAATTTATTAGGGTTCTTTGAAAGGCTAGTATGCAAGTGCAGCAAGTAATTAGGAAAGCTAATAGAATGTTAGCATTTATTGTGAGGGGAATTTATCACAAAAGTAGGAAGGTCATGCTTCAGTTGTACAGGGCAGTGGTGAGACCACATCTGGAATATTGTGTACAGTATTGGTCTACCTACTAAAGGAAAGATGTATGTGCATTAGAAGCAGTTCAGAGGAGGTTTACTAGACGAATACCTGGAATGGGTGTATGAAAGGTTATCGGGAGTAGGCAGGAATGTGGAGTTGAGGTTACAATCAGATCAGCCATAATCTTATTGAATGGAGCAGCAGGCTCGAAGGACCGAGTGGCCTACTCCTGATCCTAATTTGTATGTTTGTATATTCATATGTTCTTGCTGGAGGTGGTCATTACCTGGCACATCTGACCTCATGACGGAAAGAAGGTCATTGATGAAGCAGCTGAAGATGGTGTGACTCCAACTAGCAGAGAGTTTACCCCTGATTCTCATTGACTCCAGTTTTGCTCAGGCTCCCTGATACCTACTCAATCAAATGCTGCCTTATGTCAAGGGCAATCACTCTCATCTCACCTCTTGAGTTCAGCTCCTTTGTCCATGTTTGAACCAAGGCTATGAGATCAAGAGCTGAGCGATCCTAGTGGAAACTGAGCATCATGAGCAGGCTATTGCTAAGCAAGTGCTGCTCGGTAGCACCATTGATAACCGCTTGCATCTCTTTACTGATCATAGAGAATAGATTGATGGGGCAGTGTCCTCAGTCCAACCATCTTCAGCTGCATCATCAATGACCTTCTTTCCATCATAAGGTCAGGAGTGGGGATGTTCGCTGATGATTGCACAATGTTCAGCACCAATCGCAACTCCTCAGATACTGAAGCAGTCCATGTCCAAATGCAGCAAGACCTGTAGAATATCCAGACTTGGGCTGACAAGTGGCAAGTAACATTCACGCCACACAATAGTCAGGCAATAACCATCTCCAACAAGAGAGAATCCAATGTTCAATGGCATTACCATCACTGAATCCCCCAATATCAACATCCTGGGGGATACCATTGACCAGAAAATGAACTGGACTAGCCATATAAATACTGTGGCTACAAGAGTAGGTCAAAGGCTAGGCACCCTGCAACGGCTAACTCACCTCCTGACTCCCCAAAGCCTGTCCACAATCGACCAGGCACAAGTCAGGAGTGTGATGGAATGCTTCCCACTTGCTTGGATGAGTGCAGTTCCCACACTACTCTAGAAGCATAACATCAGCCAGGACAAAGCAGTCCACTTGATTTGCACCACATTCACAAACATTCACTCCCTCCACCACCCACGCACAGTAGCAGCAGTGTGCACCATCTACAAGATGCACTGCAGGAATTCACCAAGGCTCCTTTGACAGAACTTTCCAAACCCACAACCACCACCATCTAGAAGGATAATGGCAGCAGATAGATGGGAACACCCACCACCTGGAAATTCCTCTCCAAGCAACTCACCATCCTGACTTGGAAATATATCGCCATTCCTTCACTGTCGCTGGGTCAAAATCCTGGAACTCCCTTCCTGACAGCATTATGGGTGTACCTATACCACATGGCCTGTAGCAGTTCAAGAAGGCAGCTCACCACTACCTTCTCAGGCCAACTAGGGGTGGGCAATAAATGCTGGCCCAGCCAGCGAAACCCACATCCCGTGAATGAATAACTTTTAAAAATTGGCCAGTTTGTCCTGCTTTGCTGGGTAGATACCAGTATTGCGGTTGTACTGGAGCGGTTTGGCTAGGGGGCACATCAAGTTCTGGAGCATAAGTCTTCAGTACTGTTGATGGGGTATTGTCAGAGTCCATAGACCTTACAGTGTGTTGGTTGAGGTTGGTTGAGTACGGTCTGTATTCTGCTTGTTCCAAACAACTGAAGGAACATGCCTTTAATTGTATCAGCCAATTTTTGGGATATGCAGTCTACATACCTGGCATCACACTGACACTGAAATTCTACATGACGTTGCCTAATGTGTGGTACACTGAACATTTTTTTTGGACTGACTGCAGCATCCTGTCAGTGGAAAATGTCACACACATAGCTGCTGCATAATAGTAGCGTGGGATGGCTTGCTTAACCTGCTGATCAATTTGTTTTGGATACTTTGCCTTTCCAGGGCAATTTGTCCTGATGCGTGCAAGGCAAAAAGCTCTGGCAACATGTCTCTCTTTTCAGCAATATTGAAATCCTGTACTACCAAGCGACTGTTTGTGACACTAATTTTTATAATTACATGATGTATTTATTTCAAGTCAATCAATTCTACACAAATTTTAATAATTATATACTGAAGGTTACTATACTGCTTTGTTTTTTTTTGGTGTCTGGGGATGTGTGTGTGTGTATGTGTGTGTGTGAGTGTGTGTGTATGTGTGTGTGTGAGAGAAAGTTGGAGCATTTATATTATTTTAATTAGCTCAGGTGTTAAATTCAATAAATACTATTCCCTTTTCTTTCAAAAGCTACAAGAAAACCTATCTCTGTGTGTCTTTTACAGTAAAAATATTTAAACAGTTAAACGTTCATTGAATTGACAAGCGAATGCGTCACAAAAAAACACCTGTTGTGGTCAACCATTGGGTGGAAAGAGAGGGGAGCCATTCCGTCACTTTTTACCTGACTGTAACAGTACTGAAGGTTACTATGCTGCTTTATTGCTGCTTTGAGTTTGTTGGTGTCTGGAGTCATGTTAATTTTCAAGTGTTAAAATGGGGTCACATTTGAAAAAAGTCTGGGAAACACTATGCTAGATGAAGGATTTTACAAATGTAGAAATATTGTGAAGTGACAAAAATCTAATTCAACTTCAAATTTCATTTTCTTGTCATGCTTTTGGCATGCTGTCAGCACTCCTTTTTCTATTTCGCTCGAGAGCTGGGTGGATTGGACGTAAATAGGGAGGGGTAATTGATCATAAAAATTACATAAGAATGACATGACAATAGCTAAACCTCTCCCTGCCTTATATTACATATTTTCCAGAGGTGGAGGGAATATTAAAAAAGATAAATCAAGATTTGCTGTCTTGGTGAATACATTCAACCAACCATCCCTTTATCTAGACAGCACCTTTCAGACCCACAACCATCTAGAAGGACAAGGGCAGCAGACACTTGGGAACACCATCACCTGGAAGTTCCCCTCCAAGCCACTCACCATATCGCCATTCCTTCACTGCCGTTGGGTCAAAATCCTGGAACTCCCTTCCTGACAGCATTATGGGTGTACCTATACCACATGGCCTGTAGCATTTCAAGAAGGCAGCTCACCACTACCTTCTCAGGCCAACTAGGGGTGGGCAATAAATGCTGGCCCAGCCAGCGAAGCCCACATCCCGTGAATGAATAAATTTTAAAAATTGGCAGTTTGTCCTGCTTTGCTGGGTAGATACCAGTATTGCGGTTATACTGGAGCAGCTTGGCTAAGGGCACATCATGTTCTGGAGCATAAGTCTTCAGTACTGTTGATGGGGTATTGTCAGGGTCCATAGACTATACAGTGTGTTGGTTGAGGCTGGTTGAGTACGGTCTGTATTCTGCTTGTTCCAAACAACTGAAGGAACATGCCTTTAATTGTATCAGCCAATTTTTGGGATATGCAGTCTACATACCTGGCATCACACTGACACTGAAATTCTACATGACGTTGCCTAATGTGTGGTACACTGAACATTTTTTTTTGGACTGACCACAGCATCCTGTCAGTGGAAAATGTCACACACATAGCTGCTGCATAATAGTAGCGTGGGATGGCTTGCTTAACCTGCTGATCAATTTGTTTTAGACACTTTGCCTTTCCAGGGCAATTTGTCCTGATGCGTGCAAGGCAAAAAGCTCTGGCAACATGTCTCTCTTTTCAGCAATATTGAAATCCTGTACTACCAAGCGACTGTTTGTGACACTAATTTTTATAATTACATGATGTATTTATTTCAAGTCAATCAATTCTACACAAATTTTAATAATTATATACTGAAGGTTACTATAGTGCTTTATGGCTGCTTTGTTTTTTTTGGTGTCTGGGTGTGTGTGTGTGTGTATGTGTGTGTGTGTGTGAGAGAGAGTTGGAACATTTATATTATTTTTAATTAGCTCAGGTGTTAAATTCAATAAATTCTATTCCCTTTTCTTTTCAAAGCTGCAAGAAAACCTATCTCTGTGTGTCTTTTACAGTATAAATATTTAAACAGTTAAACATTCATTGAATTGACAAGTGAATGCGTCACAAAAAAACACCTGTTGTGGTCAACCATTGGGTGGAAAGAGAGGGGAGCCATTCCATCACTTCTTACCTGACCGTAACAGTACTGAAGATTACTATGCTGCTTTATTGCTGCTTTGATTTTGTTGGTGTCTGGAGTCACGTTAATTTTCAAGTGTCAAAATGGGTTCACATTTGAAAATAGTCTGGGAAACACTATGCTAGATGAAGGATTTTATAAATGTAGAAATATTGTGAAGTGACAAAAATCTAATTCAACTTCAAATTTTATTTTCTTGTCATGCTTTTAGCATGCTGTCAGCACACCTTTTTCTATTTCACTTGAGCGCTGGGTGGATTGGACGTAAATAGGGAGGGGTAATTGATCATAAAAGTACATAAGAATGACATGACAATAGCTAAACCTCTCCCTACCTTATATGACATATTTTCCAGAGGTGGAGGGAATATTAAAAAAGATAAATCAAGATTTGCTGTCTTGGTGAATACATTCAACCAACCATCCTTTTATCTAGACAGCACCTTCCAGACCCACAAACATCTAGAAGGACAAAGGCAGCAGACACATGGGAACACCATCACCTGGAAGTTCCCCTCCAAGCCACTCACCATATCGCCATTCCTTCACTCACGTTGGGTCAAAGTCCTGGAACTCCCTTCCTGACAGCACAGTGGGTGTACCTACAGCAGAGGGACTGCAGCAGTTCAAGAAGGCAGCGCACCACCGCCTTCTCAAGGGCAACTAGGGATGGGCAATAAATGCTGGCCCAGCCGGCAACATCCAAATTCCGTGAATTAATGAATAACATAGCAAAAGCTCCAAATTAAAACAAGCTCACTGAGCAGCTGTTTCACTGCTGACAGCATGCTGAAAGCATGATAGCAGAGTAAAATTTGAAGGTGAAATAGATTTTTGTCCATTTCTTAATATCTCTACATTTATAAAATCCTTCATCTAGCTTGTGCTCCCAGACTATTTTCAAATGTAACCCCAATTTAACACTTGAAAATTAAATGCTTCAGCAACTCACCAAGGCTCCTTCAACACCACCTTCCAAACCCATGACCTCTACCACCTCAAAGGACAAGGGCAGCAAACACATGGGAACACCACCACCTGCAAGTTCCCACCCAAGGCACCCAACATCCTGACTTGGAACTATATTGCTGTTCCTTCACTGTTGCGTGATTATAAATCCTTTTCCAGCAGCACTGTGGCAGGCTGCAGTGGTTCAAGAAGGCAGTTCACTACCTTCTTCTCAAGGGCAATTAGGGATGGGCAATGACTGCTGGCCTTGCCAGTGATGCCCATATCCCTTGAAAGAAAAATACACCTTCACCCAATGCACAAAACAATGTCCCAGGTAAGGTTAGTGCTTGCACATCAAATTTTGCTTTATGCCATTTTATCTCAAGCAAAATTTAACTCCATGGTCAATTTCAATAACACATGATGCCTCTTCGTTCATCAATTCACAGAATGAATAATTGTCTCATTTCCTCCAAATAAAGGTGTGGCTATGGGCACACGCATGGATCCCAGCTATGCCTGTCCCTTTATGGGGTATGTGGAACATTCCTTGTTCCAGTTCTGCTCAGGCCCCCTCCCACAACTATTTCTCCGGTACATCGATGACTGTTTCAATGTCACTTCATGCTCTTGTCTGGACCTGGAAAAACTTATCAATTTTGCATCCAATCTCGACCCTTCCATCACATTCACATGGTCCATCCCCAACAATTCCCTTCCCGTCCTTGACCTCTCTGTCTCAATTTCTGGTGATAGACTGTCCACCAATATTCATTACAAGCCCACCGACTCCCACAGCTACCTCGACTGCAGCTCCTCACACCCCGCTTCCTGTAAGGACTCCATCCCATTCTCTCAGTTCCTTCGCCTCCGTTGCATCTGTTCCAAGGATGCCACTTTCCAAAACGGTGCTTCTGACATGTCTTCCTTCTTCCTTAACAGAGGTTTTCCGCCTGACTGTGACTGACAGGGCCCTCAGCTGTGTCTGACCCATCTCCTGCGTCTCTGCCCTCACACCTTCCCCTCCCCCTCAGAACCATGATAGGGTCCCCCTGACCTCACTTTTCACCTCACCAGCTTCCACATTCAAAGGATCATTATTCGCCATTTCCACCAACTCCAGCATCTTCCCCTCAACACCACCCCCCCACCCCACCCACCCCCCCCACCCCCACCCCCCCCCCACCCCCCCCCCCATCCCGTCAGCATTCCGTAGGGACCGTTCTCTCTGGGACATCCTGGTCCACTCCTCCATCACCCCCAACACCTCATCCCCTTCCCATGGCACCTTCTCATGCAATCACAGAAGGTACAATACCCGCCCCTTTACCTCCTTCCACCTCAACTTCCAAGGGCCCAAACACTCCTTTCAGGTGAAGCAATGCTTCACTTGTACCTTGTATTCGCTGCTCCCAATGTTGTCTCCTCTACATTGGAGAGACCAAACGCAGACTGGGTGACCACAATGCAGAATACCCCTGGTCTGTCCACAAGCATGACCCTTCCTGTCACTTGCCATTTCAACACACCATCCTGCTCTCCTGCCCACATGTCCGTCCTTGGCCTGCTGCAATGTTCCAGAGAAGCCCAGCACAAACTGGAAGAACAGCATCTCATCTTCCAATTAGGAACTTTAAAGCCTTCTTAACACTGAGTTCAGCAGCTTTAGACCATGAACTCTCTCTTCCATCCTCACCCCCTTTTTTATCCCCTTTTTTGAAATTCATTTTTATTTTTCATCCACTTTTATTTTTATCCATTTATCCATGGTTTTATCCTTTTTTTTATCCCCCCCTTCTATCTATTTTTCCATCATTTTTTCCCCACCACGATTCCTCCCCCCACCCCATCCCCTACAGGGCCAACTGTTACTTGTTCCATGTTGTTCTTTCACACAATGCTACCCTTGTTCTGCTATTATCACATTCTGCTTTCTTATCTTTAAACCACTATCAGCACCTTCTTTAGCAAAAACCACTATCATTAACACTCCGTTTGTCTTTTAGTTCATGACATCTTTGTCAATCCCTCCTTTGTCCCCACCTATCACTGGCCTTCTATCCAGGTCCACCTGCCCCACGCCCCTTAAACAGTATAAATTTCATCACATTTCCACTTCTCTTCAGCTCTGAAGAAGGGTCATACAGACTCGAAACACTAACTCTGTTTCTTTCTCCACAGATGCTGCTAGACCAGGTGAGTTTTTCCAGCATTTTCTGTTTTGTTTCAGATTTCCAGCATCTGCAGTATTTTGCATTTATGATTAATTTCTTCATGGCTGCAGCTCAAGGAATGATTTTCAAATGATTTGTACTTCCACAAGCCTAGATTCAACTTCCAATTATTCTGCAATTATTCTCCCTTGGGGAGGACAGCCACAATGCAGACCAAGAGTAGTCAGTACTGAGCAGGACTGCAACACAATACAAAAAGACATTAATGAACTTGCAGAATGGGCATATAACTGGCAAATGAATTTCAACACAATTATTATAATTATTATGTTTTGGTAAGAGGGATAAGTAGGTTACATATTTTTTACAAATAAGAATCTAAATGGAATAGAGGAACAATAGGTTCAGGAATACAAATATACAAATCACTAACAGTATAGTGATGCAGGTTAATAAGGCTATATAAAAAAAATCAATAACAACGGTTTATTTCAAAAGAGATAGAATTGAAAAATAGAGAAGGTTTGCTAAATTTGTATCAAACTAGTGTGTTGGGCCAGTGTGCTGGGTACCATTCTGGTCACCATATTATAAAAAGGATACAGAGGCATTGGAGAGCATGCAAAAAAGATTCTTGAGGATTTTAACCAGAAATGTGAGGTTAGCCCTATCACGAGAGGATGAACAGGCCATCACTATTGAATAGTCTTCAAAAAATCAAATAGGGAATTCAAAACGAGGTTCTTTATTGAGGGAGCAGTGAGCATGTGGAACTCATGACCACAGGGAAAGGTTGAAGCGAATAGTAAAGAGGAGGCTTGATGAGCATATGAGGGAGAAGTGAATACAGTGTTCTGCTGATAGAAATAGTTAAATAATGATGGGAGGAGTTTCGAGTGAAGCATAAATTTTGCAATGGATTGGTTGAGCCAAAAGGCCTGTTGCAGTGCTGTATATTCCATGTAGTGCTATGTAGCTCAATATTTGCGAGGGTGGAGTCATGTAATGTGGTGTGCGTTGAGGTGGGCTGATTAGTTACAGTTACCCCTCAGTGTGCTATTTTTTTCTCAGCATTCATTTTGCTCACGGTGTGAAATTGGCTTATAACAATTTCAATTCTTTTGAGAAACACACAGGGTGTATGTACAGACCTGCAACTCACAGCAGTTAAATTATGCTTTCTTCCTGATACATTCAGGGCAGCTGTTAGATAGTGTGATTATTCTGAAAGAAGATAACCACTGAGGGAGTCCCTTGGATCAATCTCTTCTTAGCCCAGGACTTGAGACTACACTGCCTCGTCTGTAAGTAGTGAATCTCCCTGTGGTTCATGAACAATTTATTCCGCTTGTTCCCATCTCTCCACCAGATCTCGTTTTTGACAACCACATTTAGTTTGTGCTTTTACTTAGCCAATTTATGCAGCTTGCTTGAAGACCTCCTCAGTCCATGTGATTTATAGCGAGTCATTATAGCCTTACCTATTGCAGGGCAACTGATAGGATATGATCAGGCACCCATTTTACATGTGAAGTGAATGGACGGTAAAACAGGGCAATGCGTAAAATGGACATTTGATCTGACCCTGTCTGCTGCCAGTCGGGCAGCTTCAGTTACAATTACAACTATGATTTCTTCTTAAGTAATTAACAAAATATGACGCCAGGACTAAAAGCAAAAAACTGCGGATGTTGGAAATCCAAAACAAAAATAAAAATACCTGGAAAAACTCAGCGGGTCTGGCAGCATTTGGGGAGAGGAACACAGTTAACGTTTCGAGTCCGTATGACTCTTCAACAGAACTAAGTAAAAATAGAGACTCGTGGGGAGAGTGAATCTGTGCTGATATTTTACCTTGCTACCAAAGAGCGCTCCCATTGTTGCCCTGGCTCACATCAATACTGACCAGCGATTGAACCTGGGAGCTTCCTGGCCTATATGACTGATCTGTACTGCAACAGGCTGAAACTTAAAAACTAAAAGGGAAACAGGCATTTGTTCCATTGCAAACGTTTTCGGAACTTGGCAATCTTGCTGACAGTCAATATTTTGCTTTGTGTAAGCTCAGTCAGTTAGCAGAATGGGACCGAGCTACACCGACCAGAAAGGACTCAGGTTAGATCGCCAAGATTGTTCCAAGTTAGCTGATCTGGGGTGGTCGTCACTGCCCATCTCTAATTACCCTTGAGAAGATGGTGGTGGGTTGCCTTCTTGAACAGCTGCAGTCCATTTGGCGTAGGCACATTCACAGTGCTGTTAGGGAGGGAGTTCCAGGATTTTAACCCAGTGACAATGAAGGAAAGGCGATATATTTCCAAGTCAGGAATGGAGAGTTTTCCCTTTGATTCCCATTGACTTCAATTTTGCTAAGGCTCCTTGAGGCCACATGCAATCAAATGCTTCCTTGAGGTCAAGGGCAGATACTCTCAGCTTACCTCTCAAGTTCAGCTCTTTTGTCCAAGTTTGGATTAAGGTTTTATTGAAGTCAAGAACTGAGTATTTCAGGTAAAGAACTCAGGTGTGATGCTCTCTATGATCAAAAACCTTGCCACTTAAGACAAACGACCTCGTTGGTATACTGTAGGCTCCCAATAGCCAACAAACTGCAGCTCAGCACATGCCAGTGCCTTGGGAGAGGGACGAGAAAATGGGAAAAGGCAGGGGAGACCCGATTAACACAAAGCCACTTTATAAATTGTTAAATTAGACAAAATATTTATGCCCTGAGCCATACTATTCACCAAATACTTTTAAATGTGATCTGTGCTTTATGCAGTCTTATGCCAGTATTTCTATTCATGTGAACTCAATGACTGAGATCCTTTGCATCCAAGCAAAAAGTTGTGCCACTTGTACGTGATCCCTTCCTTCATGCTTTTGTTTAATTTTTAACAAACTCTGATATATCCAGTTTAATCCAACATAATTAGTATTCCTTGTATTGCATGTGGATAATTCACACACATCATTAAACAGCAGCTTGGTTTCTTTTTATTCATTGTACCTTGAAATTCTTTGCTACAGAATCATTGGTCGCAACCATAATCATATTAACCCTTTGAGAACATAGGGCAGGAATTTACCCCCGTTGGAGGGGATGGGGTGGGGGGGGGGTGCATGGGTGCTTGTGCAGGGGCGGGCACGGACTCAATTGGCGATCTCGATCGGGGCTGTGCCGCCATTTTATATGGGTGGGCCAATTAAGGCCCACCAGCATAACCCGCACCCGGAAATGCTGAGCACTCCCTGTGCGGGCATGGGGGAGGGTTCCTCCCGCTGTGCCCCCGCCAACCTGAAAATGGAAATTACTCGGGGTGGAATTGGGAGTTCCGCCCGACATCATCCCGTGTCATTTTACACATCAGCGAGCGGGCCCCGTTCACCCACTCGCCAACCTAAGCATCCTGGCCCAGGTGTGGTCTCACCAATGCCCTGTATAGTTATAGCAAGACTTCCCTACTCTTGTACTCCATCCCCTTTGCAATAAAGAACAACATTCCACTTGCCATCCTAATCACTTGCTCTGCCTGCATGCTAATTGTTTGTGAATCATGTGGGGAGGGGAGGGGCTAATTACAGGTGTGTGGGAGCTGGACGGGGACTTATTATTTTGTGTGTGTGTATGAGACTCATCTCACATGGTGACTAGATGGCCTTTAGAGAACCTTGGTGTGATATGGCTATAGATAAGGAATGCTAAATGCAAATGTAAACATCAATTATATCTGCTCCTTCCGGCCAAGGGCCATGAGCTGGATCGGCTCAAATGAAGTAAGTATTGGCAAGAACATAAAATATTAACATTTTTAAAACACTGATTTTCATGGGGAGAATTTTCTCCCCATTGTGGGGTGCAGGGGGCGGGCGGGAGCGGGCCTGGGCGGGTGCGCAGCTGATCGCCACCCGCGATTGGCAGGACACTGCCATTTTACATGGGCAGGCCTTCCAGCATGATGCATGCCCGGAAGCACTGAGCCCTACCTATGCAGGCGGGGGCTTTGCCTGAGTCAGGGAGTGCGCTCTTTCATGCGTGCGTGTGAAAGAGCGCAGAAATCTCCGAGGCACAGAGCTGCCTCAGGGAGATCAGTTTATATTCTGAAAATTTTAATGAAGAAAAAAAAAAGACATGTCCCCTCATGTGAAAGTGTCACATGAGCTGGGACATGTCCATGAATGTTCTTAAAAATTTTTAGAAAACTTTTAATACCTTCATGAAACCTCAGCCCGCCCATGGATGAGGTTTCATGATAAATGCGAAGGCCGCCTGGGCTCTTCACCTGCCCGCCAACCTTAAGGTTGGACAGGCAGCTCAGTTTATTGTTTTAATTGATATTTAAATGGCCTTAATAGACCTTTGACAGCTCAGCGGGCATGCAGCCGACTCGGGTGTGTGCCTGCCGAACTGAAAATCTGAATGACGCGCGGTGACATTGAGACGCACGCCCAACGTCACTGCATGCCATTTTATACGTCAGCAAGCAGGCCTCGCCCCCACTCACTGACCTGAAAATTCTGGCCCGTATTTACACGATGTATTTATTATAAGCTGATCTATACGATGCAAACTTTAATAGTTATGAACTGTTATAAAAGTTTGTATAATGTTTAAAAAGACCGAATAACAGCATTTTAAATGACTTAAACAGCAGCTCCTAAGATGGCTGAACATTCGCATAGCTGTGCCCTACAAGTTACAAAGTCATCAGCAGGAGCCGCACTGCCTACAGGTAGCCCACCAGAGACAATCAACTTATATGAGTGTGAATGACCCTTCTCCTGAATCTTTCACAAAACATCCAGACATAACTTGTGTATTAAGCTAGGTATGGACCGAGCCGTTAGACTCAAACATTTTGAACACCAGCCATATAACCTAATAATTTTTAAACAATGGACTTGGAACCATCTTTCCATGACCATGTTTGGGTTTGTGCGAGGAGATCATGCGATGTCCAAGCCACCCCTCTTCGTGTTTTAAGAAACTGTGTCTTTCCAGGTCAGTTGGAATGAGACCAAGAAAGAGTTGGCACTCTCTCTCTCTCTAGCCTTCCTGCAAATTTGATTTGTCCTGCCTGTTGCTTGACCAGCCACACACTGCAGGCAGCATCTTAAATATCAATCCAGCAGCGGCTGACTCCAGAAGAAAAGACAGAAATCGTCCATCAACATCTTGAAATCGTCTCGGTGCAAAATCCAGAAAGACCATCGAGCCCAGTCTGAAACCATCGAGGCCATCTGTCTACATGGTCCATAAACAATTTGCATTCCTTGGGCTCTTAAACAATTTAACCTACCCTCCCACTTTGTAACTTACGCGTGTGTGTATGTGTGTGTGCGTGTGTGTGAGTGAGAGAGAGAGAGAGAGTTGGAGCATTTATATTATTTTTAATTAGTTCAGGTGTTAAATTCAATAAATACTATTCCCTTTTCTTTTCAAAGCTACAAGAAAACCTATCTCTGTGTGTCTTTTACAGTAAAAATATTTAAACAGTTAAACACTCACTGAATTGACAAGCGAATGCGTCACAAAAAAACACCTGTTGTGGTCAACCATTGGATGGAAAGAGAGGGGAGCCATTCTGTCATTTCTTACCTGACCATAACAGTACTGAAAGTTACTATGCTGCTTTATTGCTGCTTTGATTTTGTGGGTGTCTGGAGTCACGTTAATTTTCAAGTGTTAAAATGGGGTCACATTTGAAAATAGTCTGGGAAACACTATGCTAGATGAAGGATTTTATAAATGTAGAAATATTGTGAAGTGGCAAAATCAAATTCAACTTCAAATTTCATTTTCTTGTCATGCTTTTGGCAAGCTGTCAGCACTCCTTTTTCTATTTCGCTCGAGAGTTGAGTGGATTGGACGTAAATAGGGAGGGGTAATTGATCATAAAAATTACATAAGAATGACATGACAATAGCTAAACCTCTCCCTACCTTATATGACATATTTTCCAGAGGTGGAGGAAATATTAAAAATGACATATCAAAGTTTGCTGTCTTGGTGAATACATTCAACCAACCATCCCTTTACCAAGACATAACAAAAGTTGCAAATTACAACAAACTCAGTGATCAACTATTGCACATGTAACTGCTTTTATAACAGGAGAATCAGTCTGGAATCTGAGGTAATTTAAGGGAGTGGCTTCCCGCTGGAGAAGGACAACTATTATGGAACTCCCTCAATGTGTAGATGATGGAAGATGCCAAAGTGACTAAACGTTTAATCCTTGGAAAAGGACTGAATTTTCTAATTTTTGTATTATTTTTCTAACTTTATCAACACCTGGTTTAAGGAGCAGTCTAAAATTTTCCAATCGCCATTATTTTCCCACACCAGAGCTTGCCTGGATGAACGTGGTTCCAACAAGACACAAGAAGCTCAATACCATGCGGGACAAAACTCCTTAAACATGCACTCCCTCCACCACCGTGTACCATGTCCAAGTTGCGCTGCAACAATTAACTAATGCTCCTTTGACAGCACCTTCCAAACCCACAAAGTACAAGGGCAGCAGGCACACGGCAACACCACCACCTACAAGTTCCCTTCCAAGTCACATACCATCCTGTCCTAGAACTATGTCACTGTTCCTTCATTGTCGCTGGGTCAAATTCCTGGAACTCACTTCCTAACAGCACTGTGGATGTAACTACACCCCAGGGACTGCAGTGGCTCAAGAAGGCAGCTCACCACCACCTTCTCAAGGGCAACTAGGGATGGGCAATAAAAGTAAATGAATAATAAATGCTAGCCCTGCCAGCAACCCTCACATTCCAAGGACAATTAATTAAAATGCCCGTACCCCAGCTCCTCCAAACTCAGATGTTAAATGAATCAATCCTTAACGCAAAGGTATTTATTTGTACCTGCATTGGCTGTCCCTCAATTCAAGGGTGACGTTGACTCGGCTTGCAAGTTTCTGCCATAGGTTTTCATGTGCAGAGCAGGTCAATTCTCGACCCACAGATCTTTGGGAACCTGGAGCAGGATGTCCCACAGGGTAGTGGGATCCAGCATGCAGAGTGCATAAGAAGCAGATGTGACATGAGAAAAAACTTTTTCACACAACGAGTGGTTCAGGTCTGGAATGCAATGCCTGGAGGTGTGGTGGAGGCAGGTTCAATTGAGGCATTCAAGAGTGCATTAGATGATTATTTGAATAGAAACAATGTGCAGGAGTACAGGGAAAAGGCAGGGCAATAGCACTAGGTCATAAAGCTCATTTGGTGAGCTGGTGCAGTCACGGTGGGCCGAATGGCCTATTTCTATGCCGTTAAAATTCTGTGATTTGCTTCCTTTTCTTCCCTTCTCTGCTGCTGCTCTGACTCATCATCAAGACGTTGTGACTCAAGGCATGATGCAGCTTGATGGACAAGTTGTCAACATTTTGTACGACTGGTAGCAAGCTCCTCACGGTCAATAGTGTTGTGCATCAAGGAGAGCTTCAGAGTGCCTTTGAAGCATTTTCTTTGTCCTACCCTGGAATGTTGGCCATTTGAGAGATAAGAAAACAGGACATGCAAGTACTGATAGGCTAACAATGATAAGGCAAATAAATGTATTTGGCGCACTTGGAAGAACAAAGAGGAAGTGCAATCTATTGAATATTAACTTCAACCCCTACATATTATACAGGATGTTATCCACACTGCAACAATCCCTGATAACTTTTAAAAAGAGATTTGAATTCTCAAAGGATCACATAACAAGATTAAGACTTCTACTGTAACAAACTAAAATCAGCATTGACTAAACTTTACTTAGTTGGCAGCTACTTTATGAAATTACAGAAAATTTATTCTCCCTTAACCTCCTAACATGACCAAAAAACCCATGCAGCCTTTATACATTACACTGCACTCTCTGCATAATTGGAGTCTTCACAGGAACCAGTCCAAAGTCACTCTCAGTTTCCAACAGGCTCGCTTCTCTCCATTTTGCTGAGTCCTAACATCCAGTCCCTGTCAAAAGTCGTGTCCCTCAGTTTCCTTAGAATCCCCAAACCAACTCTCAACAGCATGGCCCACTCTGGCGACTCCTTCTCTCAGCTACAGTAGGGTATATCTTTCAGCATTCTTAAATTTCCACAGGTTCCATCTCTTTGACCAAAAAACATCGGCATTTTGCCTGGTGGCCAACGCAGGACCTCCTTTTCCCACGCTATCCACAAGACCTGCTGTTTCGCTTTAGGGCTTGACTGGGCCCCCAGTCCCCATGGCAGCCAGGTCACATCATCGGGCAGAGCCAATAAGAGATAACATGTCCTTCTCCACTACTCTATTTTACCTTCAATTAAAAGAGACAGTTTAAAACATAGCAATGTTATAAAAACTCACGCTCATAACAACGTACTCATCATTATATCCTCCTTAGATAGCAAAAAGTGATGTTGCCAGGGGAATTCTTCTTGGTCAGTAATTATCCTTCACCTAAAACCACCAGAACAGGTTAACTGATCATTTATCTCATTGCTGTCTCTGGAATCTTGCTGTGCACAAATTAGCTGCTATGTTTTCTACATCAAACTAGTGACTACACTTCAAAAACACAGGGGCTGTAAAATGCTTTGGAAGGCCCTCAGCTTGTCAAAACAGCTATATCAATGCAAGTCTTTCTTATTATTACCTTCCAAGGACTGAAGCCCACTATGAAGATGCTCTTGTTTTCTGATCTTTTTGGTTGATTAGCATATCACCTAATTCCTCCATGCATTAAACTACCGGGGCACTGCACAAACTTAGTATTTCAATTTGATCTTGCAAGAGCACCCAGAGCAGGAATGACATTTCAGTGCAGTTTACTGACAAATGTGCAACCACACAAAACTGATCCAGGCAAATCCTTGACAAATTCCAGATGCCATATAAAGCCATGTTGTTGAGGGTCAGTCTGTTGTTGAGTTTGGAGGTCCCTGTTTCAATTAACTGATATATTAGAACACAGATTTTTCAATAAATTCTACAATTGCTGCAGTTCTCTCTGCAAACAATAGTTCATTCAAAATGGAAAACTAATTTAAAGGGTCAATAAATGCTATAGATAAGCTTCATATTCAATAGCAAGTCTTAAAACTATTGATTTTTTTAAAACAACCTATATATTATTAACTATTTCATGGGTATTTTTAATAAGTTCACTCTTGGGAAATGGGAGTGACAGACATTAAATGCTATCCTGTGGTACCCTGAGAAGGTGGTGAATCCTCTTGAACCACTGCAGTCCATGTGGTGAAAGTGTTTCCAGAGAGGTGGTGAGGTAGGTGAGAATAATCATCAGCTTAAGGGCTCAGCCTTCAGTCTCATTCTTTAAGCCAGATGGGCTAAATCCTGGTGTCCTGTCCAACATTTATCCCTCTACGAACATTACTAAAACAGATCATCTGGTCATTATTAGGTTGCTATTCATGGGAAATGGCTGAAATTGGCTTTCACATTTGCATACATAACATCAGGGACAACATTTCAAAAATATTTCATAATGTTGTAAACCATTTTGGGATGTCTAGAGGCCATGGAAGGCACTTTATAAATTCCTTCCACCTTCCCTTCCTTCCCTCCTTCCTTCCTTCCCTCCTCCCTTCCTGCCTGAGTGGTCCCGGTGAGCCCAGCTCCACTTACCTTAATTATTTCATGGTTGCCACTCACAGTGGCACTACTGGGACTGAAGAGCTGTCAGCCCTCTTCACCTTTAAAGACACTTAAGCTCAGTTTACTGCCTGATTGAAGTTTAATTCCCCTTGGTGCTTCCAAAAATGGCCATGGCGGGGCTGCCCCCAGCTGTCAGGCTGGAGGAATGGGCCACCATCTTGGCCACTTGATTCAACCCATAGGGAAAGAATTCCCCCCCCCCCCCCGCCTCAGTGCAGGAACGGGCATGGGCAGGTGCGCCTCCGACCTGCACCCCCAACTGGGGGCGCACCGCCATTTTATGTGGGCGGGCCAATTAAGACCCACTCAGCATGACATCCGCCAGGAAGTGCTATGCGCTCCCTGTGCAGGCGGGGGGTGAGTTTCCCTCAGCCGAGAGTGCGTTCTTTCGTGCACGCACACGAAAGAGCGCACTGATCTCCCTGAGGCTAAGTGCTGCCTCAGGGAGATTGGCTTCAAATTTAAAAATGTTGAACTAATGATAGCAAGATTTCCCTGACATGTCCCCTCATGTGACACTGTCACATGACTTGGGACATGTCCATCACTTTTACTGAAACCTTTATTAAATATTTAAAAGCCCTCATGAAACCTCATCCCGCCCATGGATGAGGTTTCATGCTTTTTCTTAAGCCCGCCAGGGCTCCCGGCCTGCCCACCAACCTTAAGATTGGACGGGCAGGTCCATTAATTACTTGAATTAGTTTTTAAATGGCCTCAATTGGCTATTGACAGGCCGGTGGGCACACAGCTGATTCGGCTGTGCCCCTGCTGACCTGAAAATGAAAATGACGCAGGGTGACATCGGGAGTTCCACCTGACATCATCCCGCGTCATTTTATGCGTCGGCGAGCGGGCACCACTTCCGCTCACTGACCAGAAGATCCTCTCCATATTCATAAAACTTTGTGAATTACCATGGGATAAACTGGACATGGTTTGTGGCTGTTCCTTGTTCAATGTCTTTATTTTATTCTTTTATTTCTGGACCCAGTTAACAAATCTTAAAACATTAGCTTTGTTTCTCAGAAGCAATTTTGCAAATCTACACATTGGTCCTGCAGTTTTAAGTCAGTTTAACTGACCTGCCGTCTCCCTAACATCATAGAATCATAAAAACTCTCTCCCTAACGTTACCATGACAACCAGGACTGCAAACAGAGACAACCTGTTATACGTATATTATAAATAATAATTGTTTTATTACATAGTGGCTTAAAAATCAGTTTGTACTGCTTGAAAATGCTACATTTAAAAATTCCAACAATTCTCTCAGTTAAAGAGGCCTTTAGTTAGGCTGCATTTGTAGAATATAGTAACTTTAAAATTGGCATTTCTGAAAAACTGCAGTTTTCCAAGTAACAGTGTAACTCATTAGATCAATTTTAGCCTTATTTTTTGGAGTAACAGGGTAAATTTGCATTCACAGGGATTGTATAAGTCAGCCATGATAGTGGCAGTGTTCTCAGCTGTGAGTAATTAGAAGGTTGTAGGTTCTGTGAAAATTAAGAAGAACAAAGACAATGTAAAATTCAAAGTACGGTGCAGCAGGTACCTATACACGCTAATCATCACTGACAAAGAAAAGGCTGAGAAACTCAAAACAGTCACTGCCTCCAGGTCTGGATGTGAAAGAACTGAAGTAAGGAGCTGAAATCTCTAGATGTTGTTCAGATTGTATTGAATAAAAAAACTACCAGGCACCTGAACACATTGTCTAGATTAACATATCAGTGAACTACTAAGCAAGTGCTGCACTGTTGAAGGTACCATCTTTTGGATGAGACATTCAAGTGAGTCCTTATCTGCCCTCTCAAGTGGATATAAAAGATCTATGGCACTTTCCCAGTTCCCTGACCAGTATTTATACCTCACTAAAAGCAGATTGTCTGGTCATTAGCACATTTTTGTATTTAGCAGCTTACTGTGAACAATTTGACTACTGTGTTTCCCGAATTACAATGTTAATCACATTTCAAAAGTGCTTAATTGGTTGAAAAACACTTTGAGGGGGGCTGAGCTGATGAAAAGAGCCAGCTCTGGTTTTCTTTATTTAGGTCTCGGTTTCTTACCACCTGGCTCCAGGTCATCCTAATTAATTCATCCTAACATTTCATACTTTGGGAATTTCCTCTAGAGCTTTCCTGAATGACTGCCATAACTTCAGCAGAAGATTGAAAGAATTTTTGAATAAACATGTAACTGGGATCTCTGCTAGTTTTCTTCGGAGTTACGGCAGCAGGTTAGGAAAATCTCAGAGGAAATTCCTGGTGATAGTGTTTCGAATGAATAGTAGTGAAATATCATGATATAGATGTTCTTTCTATTGAGAATCCTTGGTGAAGTGCTCACACCCACAGTGCAAGGTATCACCAAGAAGATTAGATACGGTAAGTCAATCATTTATGGTCACATGGTGAAGAGTGTCAAGATAAGGCTGTCCACAGTCTGGGCAAAAAAAGACAGCTCAAATAAAAAACATAAAATGCTGGAAAAGCTCATTGCTGCCAAAGCTGCTGAGTTTTTCCAACATTTTTTGTTTTATTTCAGATTTACAGCATCCACAGTATTTTGCTTTTGTCTTGGGTTCTTGTCTATAGTTTGCAGGTTGCAGCAATATACCTTTAACAGGGTGCATCAGTGATAGAAACCACGGGAAGGCATTGTATAACCTCTCATCTTTTGCACCTGCATTTCCATAGCTATAATGCTGGAGGTTAACTTTGTGGCTGGCGCTGAATGCTCCTAATGTTAGAAATTTGTTTGTCATGCAATTAAGTCAAAATGTCAGCTAAAGATCACTGTTTAGTCTCTAATCTGGCATGGCACAAATCCACCATGCAGTACTGGATGAGCAGGGATTTCCTCCAACTAAATATTGGGAAGATTAACGCCATTGTCTTTAGTTCGCCCCCAACAGATTCCATTCTTTTAACACCCACTCCATACCTTCCCTTAGCAACTGTTTGAGGCAGAACTGGACTGTTCACAACCTTGCCATAATTTTTGCCCCTCAAGATGAGCGTGCAACCCATATCCATTTATAGTGTTCAATAGTTTGACTGATCTATGCTTGATTATGTTAGTCAATTCTCTGATCCATGTTCACTATGCTGGATTGCTTAAGACTGTGGGTGGAGTTGGAGAGCTAAGAAACTGAGAAAGTTCCAGAAAGATGGAAGGTTCTGAGCTGAGACCATGCGTGTATAGAAAATTCTGTGAGTTCTGAGATGTTTTAAAGTATTGTAAATATACCCGTTGCAGATTTGGAACAGTGTCATCTCTACATTGCTCTGAAATAAATCAGACATCTAAGATATACAGAAAACTGCAAATACATAACAAAAGTAATGACAAAGTTTGTTGAGAAATGTTTAATCCTACAGCTCCAAAACCATTTCTTTCATCGCCGGGAGTTCTTCCATGTTGTGGGAGTAATGGATTTCGGGATTCAAGACCTACTTGTTTACTACAGGGATGATATAGTTGGATGTAGCAGCAGTCTGTAAGAAAGAGATATTCATACATTGTCTCGGGGAAGAAGCCCAGCGAATTTTGAACAGCTATGTCTATGTTTGAGAAGCAGTAAGTGCTCTCAAAAAATACTTCAGGCCAAAGAACAGAGTGATGTATGAATGATGTATATTCCATCAGAGATCTTAGGGAAATGGTGAGACAATCAAACAATATGTGGTAGTGTTGCAGCAATTGGTTTTTGCATGAAAATTTAGTATGTTAACCAATGCACCAGTTTGTGACCAATTGAAGAGATTTTAATTCCACAAATTAAGGAACATCTCCTCATGGAGGATGATGATTTAACGTTGGAAAAGGCCAAAGCCTTGGCAGTCCAAGTCAAACCTGCCATATTAGATTTGAAGAGGTTACATAGCAATGCACCCTTAGACTCAGGGTTGCAGACACAGCTTGCCCAACCAGTTCAAGTGCAAAGGTTACGGACAAGAAGATCACTGCAAATGCATCACCATGTGTCCAATCATGTTCAAATTCCTTTAGAACCATGCCCAAATTGTGGAAATGTTCACAGAGTCACAACTCCACACCCAGCTTGAGGGAAAATGTAAAACTCATGCTTTAATTGAAACCATTTTGCAAAGATGCATAGCTCATCAAAGAAGACAATTTCATCATCCTGACATGGGGGTGGCTCTCTTCCTGAGAGTGAGGTACAGCATGGATATACCATCACAAATGGAAGCTCTCAGAGGAGACAGATAGGCTTTGTGCTCAATAAGAAGTGTTATTTGGCTGCAGCCCTACAAGTGCATCAAAAGATACATGAGGACTTAAGTTGCTAGGAGTGCAACAAAAAAATTAATATTTGCAAACCAGGAGAAGCACTATATGATTTCCCATTTAAGAGAAACATCATTACACCTGTGAGCTCTGTAGTGAACCTTTCAAACTGCTCGGTCAAGTAACTGAACATAAAATTATCCATAGTGAGGGCAAACCCTACAAATGTAAACCTTGCCAAAAACAATTTGATCACAAAAATGAGCAGCAGAACTGCGAAAAGACACGCCAAAGAGAGACCATTCCAGTGTGGGGAATGTAAGGTTTTGTTTTGAACTCCCTTCTCACTGCAGAGACATCTATTAATACACAACATAGAATGAACTTTCAAATGTGATCCATGTGACAAAGCCTTTGGGGCTCTTTCTGTGCCTAAGTATCATAAAAAGTCACATGCTGGAGAGAAGGTGAAGATTTGTCCATTTTGTAGCAGAAATTTGCCAGCAATGGAACGTTAGATGTGCACATTTGAAGCCACACAGGTGAGTGCTCCTAACAGTGACCCTTCTGTGACAAAGCTTTCAGCAAGAATTACAGATTAAAGGTGCATATTAGAACACACACACACAAGTAGGAAAAGCCTTACCAGCGCTCAGAATATAGCAAGGTTTTAGCCAGAAGAGGAGCCTAATCAAGCATATGAGGATAATAGTTATGAGGATACATTTCCTTTTCCTATGAGTGATGTTGTTCATCTACCTCATCAAGTTGATCGCAAAGAACCACAACATCAGATTGGTAGATCTAATCAAGGATCGAAGAGACTTTCGCATCTCAAAGACTATTTCTGTACTTAGAGAAAACAGACGAGTTGAACTCTAAGATATGGCTTGATGTATATATGTTTGTTATTTAGAACTATTTAATTCAAAACAAGGTATTTAGTTTAAAAGGGGCAGGTGTAGTGTTCAATGGTTTGATTGATCTGTGTTTGATTATATTAGTTGATTCTCTGATCCATGTTCACTATGCTGGATTGCTTAAGCCTGGAGCTAGAGAGCTAGGAAAACTGACAAAGTTCCAGAAAGACCAGAAGCTCTGAGCTGAGATTGTGTGTGCATAGGAAATCCTGTGAGTTCTGAGATGTTTTAAAATATTGTAAATAAACATGATATAGGTTTATAACTAGTGTCATCTCTGCATTGTTTTGAGATAAATCCGACATCTAAGATATACAGCAAATCGGTGAATACACAACAGATTTCACCACTAAGATCACCTTCTCCCACCTCTGTAATATCGCTCAACTCTGCCCTTGCCTCAGCTCATCTGCTGCCAAAACCCTCTTCCATGTCTATGTTATCTTAAGACTGAACTATTCTAATGCTTTCCTGGCTAGTCTTCCACATTCTACCCTCTGTGAACTTGAGCTCATCCAAACCTCTGCCACCCATATCCTAACTGCATCAAGTTCAGTTCACCTATCACCATTGTGCACATTGACATTGGCTCCAAGGCCAGTAACACCTCTATTTTAAAATCATCATCCTTATTTACAAATCCCTCTATGGCCTTCTCCCTCATCTCCATAACCTCCTCCAGCCTCACAAGCATCCAAGATCTCTGCACTGCTCCAATTCTGTCCTCTTGTGCATCCCCTATTTCAATTGTTCCACCACTGATAGCCATAGCCATGCCTTCAGCTATCCCTTTCTAAACCTCTTCATGTCTCTACGTCTCTCTCTCTCCCTCTCCCTGCCATTAAAACACGCATCATAACTGAACTCTTTAACCAGGCTTTTAGGTATCTGTGCTATATCTCCTTATGTAGTTTGATGACAAATTTTGTCTGTTAACACTCATGCAAACCATCTTGAAATGTTTCATACATTAAAGGTGCTACATAAATGCAAGTTGCTGTTGTTAATCATACGCTCACAGGAGGTGTGAGGTAGGTTGGGCACTGGCTGTTATTCTAAGTTCTCCTAAATGTCAAAAAAAAGTGGAGTGAAAATTGGGCATATTTTCTAAGGGGTGATCTACTTCACCAGATTACTATCATGAAGACAACAAGTTACCCTCATGTGTCTCCGTCTCTCAGATGCATACTATAGAGTCAAAGGTCCTCGGCAGCATCGGGGACCCATGGAAGTGTGACTGTATGAAAATGCAACTGGAATAATGCAATACAAGGAATTGAAAGTGTGGAGCTGTTAAACGATGTTTTCACTGATACAGCATTTGACAGCAGTGTTCAGTGCTACCAGTACAAGCTGCAAAAGTAAAAGTAGGAGAGCAGTGAACAGAAGTTGTTCCCTCTAGACAGGAATAGGAAAGTCTATCAGTATAAAATCACCTAAAGAGTACTTGGCAGAGATATAAATGTTATATTCTGGGGACATTTTGAGTAGAGCATCACAGGAGTCAGTCTTCCCAAGTACTATTATTTCATGCCCTATAAATGATCTTTATGTACAAACTAATTGTAAGCTTGTTAAATTTACAGACAAAACTAATATAGGGAGTAGTCAAAGTAGCTAATGATTTACAGCAGTACTTAGAACTGTTATGCAAGTGGGTAGACTAAACAGCAAAAGAAATGTAATTCTGACTAACACAGAGCATTGTACTTCTTCTGAAGAAAGACACCAAATAGCTAAACATTGAAGGCAACAGAATCAGCACAGGAAGATGTAGGAAAGGAACTGAGAGTAACAATGGGCTCACTATTCTCAATGTTGAGAAATAATTTATTTAATAAGCAAATAGACTATTGGAATAAAAAAATTAACTATTTGGATTAATATAGCAACTTTAAGGTGCTTTGCCGAGGGAGAGAAGAAGTAATAATATGTAAGGAAGTGGACACTGAGTCACAGCGGGAGAGATTTCATGACATTACATACCATTACATAGAAATTACAGTACAGAAAATGGCCATTCATCCAACAGGTCCCTGCTTGTGTTTATGCTCCACATGAGCCTCCTCTAACCCCATCTAACCATATTCTTCTATTTGTTTCTCCTTCAGGACATTTATCTAGATTCCTCTTAAATACATCTATCCTAGTTACCTCAACTACTCCTTGTGGTGGCAAGTTCCATATACTAACCACCGTCTGGGTAAAGAAGTTTCTCCTGAATTGCCTATTGGATTTAATAGTGATTATCTTACATTTATGGCCTTCAGCTTTGGCCTTCTCTTCCCCCTCTCTCAGGTATACACCTCAGTCTTTGCTGGCAACAAAAGCTGCAGGTATAAACTCACA